>NC_140801.1:32240079-32770079 GCF_037176805.1 Vigna unguiculata
GCAAGATACTCGCTGGAGCAGTGGCACGGAGCAGCAATGCAACGTTTGTCGCCAAGTGGTGGCTGTGGTGGATCGTGGCGAAGTGGGGCAACGGAGGCGCGACGGTGGCGGAATCTGCTTGCTTTTCGCTTGCTGTTCGGTGGCGGAGCAAGACCGACGACGCTAGCTTCGTGGACGGAGGCGCAATCGACAATGAAGGGCAACGGAGGGCGCCATCGTGACAGAGGGCGATGGTGGTGGAGAGCGAAGCTTTGCATTCGTGAGAGAGAAGATGAACAGTGATGGGTTCGCGCGATTTGGGAACCTAAATAAACGATATGGCCTCGGTTCTGTAAACACCCGAGGCATAAAGTATTATAGGCCTCGGTCCTTTGCCACCCGAGGCCAAATCATCTGCTGTCAGTGGCAATTTTGTAATACTGGGGGGCCACTAACGGGTTATAGGCTTCGGTTGATGGAGATCCGAAGCATAAAACGAGTTATATGCTTCCGTTGATATAGGACTCGAGGAAAAAAGGTTAGAAAAATTTCAAAAATGCCACCGCCTCCTTATAGGCTTCGGTCCCACAGTAACCAAGGCCTATAAGGCGAGTTAAAAACCCCAATCTGCACTAGTGTGTTAACGAGTTAGTCTATCCCACTTTATCTTTGACTATTAAGTTTAACGAGTTAGAAAGTGGATTAAATAGGCCCACAAGTTGAAAACACTAATTTGATTTGTCAAATTTTAGCAAACTAACAACTTATTGGTAGAGACCCTATTTGCAGTTCGTATATTATATCATATCATACATTACAATTATGAATTTTGATACACGTACACCAGGAGGTATTCATATATTCTTTAAGATCTTTTATATATGAGTTGGCATGTTGTCAAAATAATATACTTTTATATGTAAATTATGTAAGGATAAAGTAATCCAAAAGCTTTGTACATTTGAACTAGATGTGATTGAAGCACTACTATTGAAAAAACTTCTAACGATGGTTAAAACAACCTTTTTACTATAGTTTTAGAACTATTGTTGAAACAATCGTTGGTAAATTTGATGAAGACTTGAAGATTGATGTTGTTTGGAACTAACGTGTAAATTTGACTCATGATAGAAGTCTTGTGTGGGTCTTGTAGTTATTTAATCTGCTCAAATAGTGTTTAACAAGTTAAATGGCTTGCACAAACAGTTTTGTGAATAACATGTTCAATCGACTGAAAAAATAATCAATGAGTTGATTTCACCTCAACAATTGAAATCAATCGATTGGGAATTATTTTTAATTGGTTAAACATGTCATTTTACATGAAAATCATTCTCAATATATGAAATATCTCATTCTCTATGAGAAAGACTGTGTTGATGTATTCATGAACATCTTTCAAAAGTTTGGAGCTATTATTGTTCCTTTATAGCATGTTGAAGAAAGGTTCTTGGTTGGCTAGGGAGATCCAATCTTGAGATTTGATCTTTCTTGTGTTTTTATCTGTTTTTCTTGGTGTGACTCCAAGTCTATAAAAGGGTTTCTTGTTGTGCTCTTAGTATTTCTTATGTGATTCAAGAAACTAGGTTGTGTGATATAGTAGAAACACTCTCTTGCGATGATTCCAAATTCCTTTTCTTTTGTGAATCAACCTAGGTTAAAGTTTGTCTTAGTGGATTTCTCTAGCCTTCTTCCTTGAATGTTGGTCTAACTTCACTTGAGAACTTCTCCATGTCACTATCACTGATTTCTCTTCCTGTCCTTCTACATAGCTTCCATTTATATACTCCTCCATGGATTCTTATCCAAGCATGCGCATAAAGAAAGCTTGGAGGTGAACTTATAAAAAGAAAATACGTTTTCCATTGAATGGCACACAAGAATAGCTGAAAACATATTTTATATATGTTATATGCATGTCAAACATAAATTTAAATCTAACCTATAAATGTCAAACGTAAAAGCATCTTTTACATCTAACACTTATAAGTCAACTTATAAGTCAAATATAAATGTGAAATATAAATTTAATGACTTAACAAACTCTTTTTGTGTGCAAAGTCCAAATTCTAACCTATTCCGGAACCAATGTAAAGACGTAAATATACTAAATAGGGAATAAAAAATTCAAATGAGCTATCTGAGGACAAAATTTATTCAGATAAAACACTGAAAATTTGGACACGTGGTATAAAAATATGGAACAAAACCAAATAGGCGCTCTGTACCCTGACTCGTGAGCATTCCTGGTTGAGTTGTGTGATACAGTGAAGCAGAACGTGTCCTATAGTAGAAATATTATTTTATGTTTTCAGCTCCACGTTACTACCAACACGCCACTACTACTGTGCTTATTTATTTCTTTCTAAATATTTTTACTCTAAACTAACCCTGTCCATCTAACAGAAGTCAAAACGGCATCTCTGCAGCAGTACACACTCGACCACATCTCTGATAACCACTCCACACCAAAAACACGCGATTCGAATTCCTCACGCTACCTCGCTTCGTCGGAGACCGAAACCGGGACAGCGCCGGAAAATTCGCCATGTCATCATCTTTCGGGAGCTCCGACCAGCCGCTCGATGACGACGCCGAGTTCACCGGCTACTCGTTCTCCAATTTCGACGGCAACTCGTCTACGATTTTCGGTGGGGCGTCACACAACGATGGAGATGACGTGTTCTCCCCTCAGGCGGCGCCGGAGACTCCGGCGCCGATCTACTCTGCTTCTGTGGGATTCGATACGTTCTCACAGGAGCAAAACAGAGATGGTGTGGACGGGGGTTTCGGAAACTCCGATGGTCCGATCTTGCCGCCTCCGACGGATGTGGCGGCGGAGGAAGGGTTTGCTCTGAGAGAGTGGCGAAGGTAGGGGCGTTGAGTTCACTGTTTACTTCTTTGCTTTTGAGTTTGTGATTAAGATAATGATGACGATGATGCAGGAAGAACGCGATTCTATTGGAGGAGAAGGAGAAGAAGGAGAGAGAGATGCGGTCTCAGATAATAGAGGAAGCGCAAGAGTACAAAGTTGAGTTCTACAGAAAGCGTGAGGTTAATGTTGAGAACAAAAAGGCTTCTAATAGGGAAAGAGAGAAGGTAAATATTGTGTTGCATATTTGTTTTGTTTTTTTTTTTTTCGGAAATTCGATCAAGTCGACGTCCATCTCTTTGATTGAGTCCTATGAAAATTTCAAAGGCAACCAGTGTGATAACTGAATTGGTTACGTTGATAATTGAAAAAGGACACCCTACTTCTACACTATCAATATTAGAAAACGTACACCTTTACAAGGAGAAGTGAAGAGAAATTAGTCTAAAAAGATAGACCATATTGACGTGAAAGTTGAAATTTGACTATGTAGACCGAACTAGGAGCAAACCTTGTGGTCACAGAAGATGGATTTTTCTTAAACATGTATTTATTGTATAAATTATAGCATAAGAAACTTAATCTTTATTGTGATTGTTCCGCGTTCGACGAATATTAGTGTTCTTCAGTCAAGTAGAATATAGATGCAAAATTTCTGATTTAGTAAAGCAGATTTCAGAGTGTTTATAATGTATTAAACCTGATAAGTCAAAGAGCCATTTTTCATGCTGATCTGGTGTTTTTCTTCTTCTTTTCTTGATATACCAATATATACTAATTAATATATGCCTGAACCCAATTTACTATTACGTAAACCATAACTATATTTGGAATTTTACTTTGTGAACATCTATGCTGGTGTGCTAATATACTAATCACTGTATTATGGCAGCTATTTTTGGCGGGTCGGGAGAACTTCCATGCTGAAGCTGACAAAAACTATTGGAAGGCAATCGGTGAACTAATTCCACATGAAGTACCTGCAATAGAGAAGAGAGGGAAAAAGGACAAAGAGAAGAAGCCTTCCATTGTTGTAATCCAGGGTCCAAAACCAGGGAAACAAACTGATCTTTCAAGAATGCGCCAAATATTGCTGAAGCTCAAGCATAATCTCCCTCCAAATATGAAACCCAAGCCTCCACCATCTTCAGAAACCAAAAAGGACACGAAAACTGGACCTCCAGATGGAGCTAGTACAGGTTCCAATCCACCCATTGTTGTGCCTGTTGCAACTCCTGAGGTTGTTGCTGCAGCTTGAGGTTGGTGCTATTGGCGGAATCTGCATGAGAAAAATTAGTGTCGAATTTGTAATCGGTTATGTCTGTGAGCATCTTAGGCTAGTGCTGCTCTAGCATTATTTATCCAGAAAATTACCTGCATTGGTTTCGGTTAGTATATAATGGTATATTCTCCTTCTTAGAACTTAATTTTGGCTGCGGTGTCCGTGTTGGGGCCTATCTACACTATCGTTGCATTAGATATCATGTTAATACGAACTGTTTTGTCCTTGAATTTTGAAGTATATTGTGATAATTGGGACCACATTTCTTCTAATCCAAAGTCAAATTTTCTTCAGTATCTTTTCGTAGCTAGTTTAAATTTGTGTGGGTATAAACGATAATACCGTCCATACATTATCTTCTTTTTTAGAAGTAACTGATACAATTATTTGAAAATGAATTATATGAAACACCTAAAAATAATGCTCAATAGACAACACATTTTTTCTAATAGTTAATGTTTTCTAGGCGCTCTTTATTGGAGTGTTGGAGTGATGTCTATTAACAGAGAGTGTTTATAAAAAAACATTATCTAATGGCACTTTACAGACGTTTGACCAAACAAGTGCTGTGTATTTTCAAAACTGAACGAAATAGGAGTGAACACAATTTAAGGAGTCTTACCAATTAGACATTTCAAAGCTTAAGCAACAAAAATGGTTCCACAAGTTGTTGGGGATATGATTTTACAATAAAATATAAAGAAGGAAAAGATATTGTGATTGTACATTCCCTTTGTAGATACTTTTATGTGGCAACATTTCAACCTCAATTACACTTCATTTCCTCATTGAAAGGAGCACTACTTGAAAATTCCAAGATGGAAACAATTATGGAGACATGCTAGCAAAACCACCCTCTTAATCCTCATTAGACAGTCAAGTAAAGTCTTCTATTTTAGAAAGGTAAATTACATTATATAGTCAAGCAAAGTCTTCTATTTTGGAAAGGTAGATTAGTTATTCCAACTGATCATCACTTAGTCCAATAGATATTACATGAATTCCATAGTTCCGCCACAGGTGGTCATGCTGGCTATTCAGAACAGTGGCTAGAATTTCTCCCCAATTTTATTGCATGGAATGAACAAGGCAATCAAAGAATTTGTTCAAAATTGCTTGATTTGTCAATAAGCAAAGAATTCTAACACCCTCCTTTTAGGGTTATTACAGCCACTCCCAATTCCTTATATGATTTGGGAAGATATTGTTATGGATTTCATTACTGGGTTGCCCCCATCTCATGGCTTCATAGTGATCATGATAGGTATTGGATAAACTATCAAAGTATGCTCATTTTTCTTCCCTGAAAACAGATCATACCAGTAAACATGTGGTAAACAGTTTTGTCACTATTGTGGTTAAGCTACATGGATTTCCAAAATCCATAGTATCATATAAGGACAAGGTTTTCATTAGTCAATTCTTGCAACATTTGTTCAGGTTGAGAGGTACCACACTTAACATGTCAATAGCTTACCATCCACAATCCGACGGACAATCTAAGGCTGTAAACAAGTGTATGGAAATGTATTCAAGGTGTTTTACCTTTCAAAACTCGAAGGAGTGGGTGCCTTGGGAAAAAGTTTGGTATAACACTACACATCATCATAGCACTAGCATGACTCCATTTAAAGTTGTATATGGAAGAGACCATTCTTAAATAGTCAAATACGTACTGGATCCAACAAATTTAATGTTAGTTCAAGAGTAGTTATTGTAGAGAGACATCATTCTCTCCAAACTTAAGCAAAATATTCATTGTGCTTAACAAATAATGAAGAAAAATGCAGACCATAAGCGAAGAAATGTGGAGTTTAATGTGGGAGATAGGGTGTTGGTTAAGTTTCAAACCTATAGACAACACTCCATGGCTTTGAGGAAAAACTAGAAACTAAGTTTGAGATATTTTGGTCCCTTTTCAATTATAGAAAGGATTGGCAAGGTTGCTTAAAATTGTTGTTACCGGAGACTTCTAAAACTCACCCAGTCTTTCATGCTTCACGGCTTAAACTTTGTAAGGGGAATCACTCTGAATCTTATATTCCCATACCTATCACTTTTGATGATGCAGAATAGTACTCCAACTAGTTGTTATTCTTCAATCCAGGGTGAATATCAGGGTTACTAAGTAGATTCAACAACATTTAGTCCAATAGGAGGGATTGGATAACACTCAAGCCACTTGGGAGGATCACACTACATTTCAATATGTTTTTCCAAACTTTAACCTTTAGGACAAGGTTGTTTTTAATGGGAGGAAATGTAACGAAGCCAATTACAAAAGAGACCAATGAGGAGAAAATGGGGACAAATAGTAATAGCCACGTCACAGCTAATGCAAATGAGGGAAAAGTATGGAAAAGCCCACAACACAAAATAACTAATGTACGACTTAGGGATTACCAATGGTGAGGCTGTTAGGTTATAGGGAGGATGATTGGAGGTTTGGAGGCGGTTGGAATTTGCTTTGTCTTTTCTCTTTTGGAAAACTCAACTCTGTTTTGGATTTTGGTTATATAGCTTTGTAGTTACTACTGTCCCCATTGCACCAGTAGTGGATCTTGACCAACATTGTTGGGAGAGCCAAAATAATACATCCAAAGTTTATACATTTAATTATTGTCACTAATAAAATAAAAATAAATACATAATTTAGTATAATGATAACTAAAAAAGAAATCACACATATCTAAAAGATTGTCAAAAGAAAATTCGATGATAATCAAACCACACTTAAAATTCAGTTATAAAAAACACACAATATAATACTTTTTCTTCTATGTTCATAAAATAAAAAATTAATATACAAGAGCCTCATTAAATAAATGATTAAACTAATATTTTACTATCAAGTGAGACCATAAAGAATTACCTTCTTTATTTCTTCGAGAATGCAAGAGAACAGTTGAGAGATGAGAACAAAAAGAATAGATCCTTTTCTCTTCAGAAACAAAAAGAAAATAGGTGTGAGATATGAGAACAATTTGTGAGAAACTCAACACATCTAATGGAACCATAATTAAAATTCGGTTATAAAAAAACACACAGTATAATACTTTTTCTTCTATGTTTATAAAATAAAAAAATTAATATAAAAGAAGCTCATTAAATAAATTATTAAATTAATATTTCACTATTAATTGAGACAAAAAAATTAGCTTCTTTTCTCCACGAGATTGAAAGAGGACAGAGAAAAAAATAAGAACAAAAATAATAAATATTTTTCTTTTCAAAAAATAAAATAGGAGAAAATGAGATATCAGAACAATTTGTAAGAAACTCAAACCATAATAATTAAAAAAATAAAAAATATCTTGACAAATATTTTTATTTTTTATTTTCTATTATGTTTAATTGTATATTTTATTATTTATTAACATTAATTATTTTATCAATAAAAAAATAAAATATTTAATTTAATAATCAATAATTTATAATATATTTTTTAATATCAATAATTTATAACAAAAAAAATCAATGCACGGTCTCACCACTCACACATCATACACTACCTCACATCTTCCTCATGAACACACACTCCCTCACTCATGGCTCATGAACACACACATAAACACAACGAAAACAAAAGATTAGGATAACTAAAACGTGAAGAACCCTTGCATTTTCAACCACTGCCTTCCACCCAAAAGCAAAAGAAAAAAATAAAAACACTAAATGAATGTCGAAACCCATTTCAGAAAACTATGAAACGGATCTCGACATCCATTTCATTATTTTTTTTGTTTTTTTAATGAAACGGATGTCGAGATCCGTTTTATACTTTTATGAAATGGATCTCCACATTCGTTTCCTAAAAAAAATTAAAAAAATGGGAAACGGATGTCGATATTCGTTTCATACTTTTATGAAACGGATCTCCACATCCGTTTCCTAAAAAAATAAAAAAAATGTGAAACGGATGTCGAGATCCGTTTCCCAAAAAATAAAAAGGAAAACCAAACGGATTTCAAAATTCATTTCATATTTCCCTGAAACGTATCTCGAAATCTGTTTCACAAAAAAAAAATTATACAAAACTGATCTTAACAAACAAAAGCTTCCAACGATTCAAATCACGTTCAAAACATTCCGGAAGGAGACTAACCTGGCAGCAAAGAATACAACAAGAGAGCTTTCAAAAATCAAATTAATGAAACTGCACCAAGCTCGGACCACGAAAAACCTTCAAGGACAAGTGGCGAGAAGAGAATCAGTGAGAAGATAATGAACAAACTGAGAAGAGAATGAAGCAGGACGCAAGGATCACCTTCAAGGGACCACTGAGAAAGGAAAAGGGCCACTCATAGCACAACAGTCTTTGGAGAAGGAACGAAGAGGAGAAAAAATATAACGCTGTGGAAATAGTTGGATGCAACGCTCAAATCAGCAAAATACGTTGTCGTAGTAAATGATATTTACTGCTTCCACCCGTTTTTACCCACTCTCAGTTACAAATTTATTTGGGATAAAATGATAAATTTGGGGGGTACTGAAGAAGACTTAAAGGTGTAGGGAGAAGACCCATCTCCTATTGCTTACTGTCTGGGTCCAAAAGTTCAACGCCAACCCCACTCCTTCAATCCCAGCACCTTCATTTCTCTTTAACCTAGCTCGCGTGTCGATGCTTGTTAGGGTTTCAGTAGCTCGAGAATTCCTCTTCGTTCAAAGATGACTCAGCGAGGTCAAGGAAGAAGGTCTTAGTGATGCTATGCATTTTGACCACAACTAATGAGTTAATTATGGGCATATGAAATAAAAATGAAGTTAGAGCAAGGAGTTAAAGTCAAATTTACAAAAAATAAGGCTATCTTAGCAAAACTTGTCTATTTTATTCTTTTGAATTTTTTTCTAAATGGAACAAAAATAATTATTTACATCAAAACTGTAAAGCCCACTTTATTTTTGCCTTTAATTAAAAGGGTTGCCCCAAATCTGTTGGGCCTAAGGGCTGGCCCATAAGGTGCCAAGGCCCATAAAGCAGCCAAGAGTCCTCATTCAGCTCTCATTTGCAAACTGTCCCCTCTCATACACTCATTCTTCCTTTCAGAACGCTCTGCTAGTGTTACTCATAGCTCTTGGTCAAACTAGCTCTAAGCTCAGCTCGTTTTCACGTAAGTTAAACCTCAGCCCCTACTAGTTCCTTTCAAAGTTTTGTATTTTTCTGCTAGAGGTCCACTTTAGTAACCTCGTACCTTTTCTGTGCCACTGTTCCAGTTCATAGATCTGCTCTAGGAGCTACTGGTTCCGTTTGTTTAAGAGTCGAAGTCCGATATTAGCTCCTTTCTAGGTAAGGGAAGCTAGATCCTTCTGTATATTCTGTGAGATCTACTTGTTGTACGTTTATTCCTGGATTAAATAGACTGTGTGTGGATATGAGTTGCTGAAATGCACGTTTGAACTGTTTGGGGCGTGTTTGGGTGACTGTTGTACAAGAGAACAATAATGAGCACTGGTTTTCTCGCCCAAGCGAGCATGTCTCGCCTAGGCGAGATTAATAGAGGCTCGCCCAGGCCATTTCATGCGAACTGTCGCTCAAGCGACTAACCATGTTTTGAGCGAGCAAGTGTCTCGCTCAGGCGAGAGAAGTCTCGCCTAAGCGAGAAGGAGCTGATGGCCACTGTTCTTAATGTCGAGCTCTCGCCTAGGTGAAAGAAGCTCACCTGAGCGAGGCCTTTCTGCCTGAGCGAGAAGCTGGGCGAGAATGCAGCCTATTTGGTTGTTTCCTTGTTCTAAATTGTTGGCTCAATGTTTGTGTTGATCTTGCTTTTAAAGTATGAATTGGGTGATTATGTATGAATGAGATAATCTATATTCTGCAATGGGTGAGTTCAATGTGAATTGGGCATGTTACATGTATGGTTTTTTCATGGATTGAATATGATGAGTTGGGTATGGATCTAATAGGAGATAAGAAATGATGACTTTTGACATGGTATCGGCATGAGGTACAGTTCTATATTCATGGATTTGGGAAGGATGAGTTGTTATTGATTCAACATGGAATATAAATGAGGAATGGTTAAAAGGGTTGGTATGAGATTTATATGTGTGATAAATATTACTTGATTGATTGAGTATGATTGGTATGAGGTCTATAAGGCCCATTTAAAATATGTTAACTTTTCTACCCTAAACATAGTGGGCCTAAGGCCGGCCCAACGTATAAAGTCATTAAGTCTGCCCTAATTTCACACTTACTCTCACACTTGCAGAAATCAGCAGCCGTCGCCCTTCCGCACTAGAGCTCTGCTAGGGTTTGTTCTTGTCTCGAACCAGTTCGTCCCAAATAACGATTCCTACTCCACGTAAGTAACTCTAACCCTATTGTACTTACCTCATAAAGCTTTGCATTCGTTTTCCACCGATTAAAGCCCGAGAATAATCGTGTCCTTCGCTGTTCCGTCAGTTCCTAGGTCCATCACTCGAGCTGCTGTGCTCCAAGGTCCCGTGTCGAAGTTCTATTAGCCGCTTTCCAGGTACGGGAAGTTAGGGTTTTAGTATTTTAGGTGTTGTCTTGGCTGTTCTTGAGTGAGTTAATGATTTCATGAATGAATCCTTCGTTTTGGTGTGATTAAATGCTTGTTATGCTTGGTGGATTTGATAAACATGGCTGTGGCAGTGAAGAACAGTGGCGAGACCTGTTAATCTCGCCCAAGCGGGTCCATCTCGCCTAGGCGAGATGAAACAGGGAGCTCGCCTAGGTTTATTGCGCGAAAAGTCGCCCAGGCGGCTCGCTCAACTTTTGAGCGAGCAGGCAACTCGCCCAAGCGAGAGGGATTTCGCTTAAGCGAGATCCCGTGTTGCCCAGGCCCTTGTTTTCTTTGAGTCCTCGCCTAGGCGAAGGGGGGCTCGCCTGAGCGAGCCTGTCTCGCCTGAGCGAGACCCTTCAGCCTGAGCGAGGGGTTTGGGCGAGACAGTGTGGTGTGGGACTGCGTTTTTGTTCTCTTGCGCTTGGATTTGTTTGAGTATGACTGCTATGATAAGATGCATGTACCGATGTATGAGTATATGCCTAATGGGTTGCTATATATGCGTGACACGATTCATAAATGATGAATGATGAGTGTGGTGGGGACTTAGCATGTGAAATGAGTATGCAGTTTGAAACTAAAGGATCATGGTATAAATATGAGACTAGGCCCCAGACTCATCGGGGTGGTGATGATCAGAGGTATGGATTTGAGATGTGATTGATATGAAGATTAAACTTCAAGGGTTGACATGAAATTGAAAAATATAATTTAATATTCTCTTGTTGCTGATTCATGAACGTTGGTCCGTGTCAGCGTGTAATTCCTTGGGGTCTCTAGGTGAGACCTCTGGGGTCGCGCTTCAGTGGTCGGGACGTAATTCCATGGCCCCTGTTAGTGGGTGTCCATGGTGGTGCCCCATCTGTATAGCTAGGTAAGGATTCAAGGTAAGGACTGCATCCTGACACTCTAAGGGGCCAGTTAGTCTCACTTAGAGCAGACTAACTCCTGTGGTGAGAGTAGCAGGAGGCCTGAAATTCATTAAGGGCTAACCTTGTGGTGAGAGAGATTTGATTCATCGTAACACTTGTAACACATAGCTCGGAGATGAGCAGCTCAAAGTCGAGCAGGGGTATTCACCACAAGTGCGAGCGTCCGCTGAATCCGACCAAGTTATACGTATCCGGATGAGTCGAGTCGAGTCGTAGTGTATTGAATGAAGAGTCATAACATGTTTGGTTGCTATGTGGATATGAGATGATGAAAATATATTTGATTGCATGATGAATATGTTGATGGCTCTAGCTTACCCGTTTCGTTACATGGTTGTGTTGTATGTGGCCGTTTTTCCTTGCGATGATCATCAACTTGGTTGATGGGAGCAGATGGGCGAGGTTCTCATGGTCAACAGGCGAATGGTGATTCCGCTGCTTAGCCATCTGGGCTGGAGTTTACTTGTGTTTTATTTAGGGCTATGGCCCATGTATCTCTTTCTGTATTTCTACGCTATATTCTATGTTGTATTCGTATTCAGCTTTTCTTTGGCATCGTGGTGTGCCCGAGTTTTGTCGGGGTTCTGTTAAAGACCCCAGGACTACGCTACTGTACTTATATTGTGTGACGTTTTCCTTTAATTTCGCTTAATAATTAAATGGGACGTTACATTTATGGTATCAGAGCGGTCATTCCTTAGGTCGGTGGACTTGGATGTCCGCCTAGCTTTCTCTGTGTATCTTCTGAGTGTTCTTAGTTAAATTCTTGCCTTTATCGAGCCTAACCAAGTGATTTTCTGTGTGCCAGTGGATTATGGCACCTCCTCGCCGAGCTTCTCAATCATCCTAGGGGGACGCACCAGATATCGCCAGAGCCATAGAGGCAATGGTAGCAGCTGTGGCGCAGCAGAGTGCTGCGATGATGCAGTAGCATGAGGCATCCATGCAGCGACAGGCGGCGTCGCTTGAGCAGCAGCAGGCAGTGATGCAGCAGATGGAGGCTGCGAGGATAGCTACCGAGGATGCTCAGCGGCAGCATATGGAGGCCCTCCGCCAGTTAGAGGAGAACAGGGCGGCTGCCCCTGTGTTTGGTCCTGAACCACGACCTGCTGCTAGGGAGTGGAGTCTAGAGGATTTCTTGAAGCACCACCCGGCGAAGTTTGACGGGAAGACTAGTCCTGACGCCGCAGACCAATGGCTGAAGGACCTGGAGCGCATCTATGATGCGAAGATGTGCCCTATAGAGAACAGGTTGGCGTTCTCTGTGTACATGCTCACGGGAGAGGCGGAGCATTGGTGGAGCAGCACCAGATCCATCCTGGAGGAGAGGGATGAGCCCGTGTCATGGGAGGTCTTCAGGGAGAGATTTCTATCGGAGTACTTTCCTGACAGTATCCGGTACGCCAAGGAGGTGGAATTCCTCCAGTTGACCCAGGGAGGGAAGACAGTAGCTGAGTACGCTGAGAGGTTCAAGCATCTCAGCCGCTTCTATACACTGCCACTGGATGAGGAGTGGCGATGCAGGAAGTTCGAGAACGGCCTCAGAGGAGATATTCGTTTGATGGTGGCACCCTTGTCCATCAAGGACTTTGCTGCTCTGGTAGAGAAGGCCAGAGTGATGGAGAAGATGAAGCGCGAGGTGGAAGGCCAGCGGCCACAGCAGACACAACCGTCTCAGAGGATCGGTGGACCATCGGGGTCCAAGCCCAGACACGAGGAGCGGAGGAGACCGTATGATAGGCCTCACCATCAGTCCCAGGGGTCTAGGGGTCTTCCTCTTCAGTAGGGTCGAGTGCAGTGTTACACTTGTGGAGGACCCCACCCGAGGTACACTTGTCCGCGTATGGAGGGCTACTGCAGATGCAACAACTGTGGCAAGGAGGGCCACTTTGGGAAGGATTGTCCCACCCTTGCTAGGGCAGCAGCACGCCCTCCAGTTCAGACTCCTCACCAGCATCAGCGGAGAGATAGAGGCAACAGGCCTCAGGCGACGGGCAGAGTGTACGCGATGTCAGGGGCTGAGGCATCAGGCTCAGGTAACTTGGTTATGGGTTGTTGCATGATAGCTGGTTCTTCTTGCTGTGTGTTATATGATTCTGGAGCGACACACTCTTTTGTGTCAAATGCATGTGTAGAACGGTTGGGTTTGCCGGTGCGCGAGCTACAGTGTGAGCTTGCGGTGTCTACTCCGGCGTCGGGTTTGGTCAGGACGTCGTCCTTGTGTGCTAGGCTTCCAGTGGAGGTAGAGGGACGCAGATACAGGGTGAACTTAATCTGCCTACCTCTACAGGAGTTGGAGGTGATCTTGGGGATGGATTGGCTCTCTGCCAATCGCATTCTGATAGATTGTCGGGAGAAGAAGCTGTTGTTTCCCGACTCAGAGGGGCCTGAGTTGATGTCTTCCCAGGGTGTCATGAGGGAACTACAGGACGGTGCGCAGTGTTACATGATCTTCACGCATATGGAGGTGCAGAGGGGAGAGACAACGTCTGTGATACCAGTTGTTCAGGATTTTGTGGATGTGTTTCCGGAGGAGGTACCGGGATTGCCTCCCAGTAGAGAAGTGGAGTTCTCCATCGATCTAGTCCCAGACACAGGTCCGGTATCGATGGCTCCGTATCGTATGGCTCCAGCAGAGTTGGTAGAGCTCAAGAAACAGATAGAAGATCTGATGGAGAAACAGTTCATACGACCCAACACTTCGCCTTGGGGAGCACCAGTGTTGTTGGTGAAGAAGAAGGACGGGAGTTCACGTCTGTGTGTGGATTACAGGCAACTGAACAAGATGACTATCAAGAACAAGTATCCGCTCCCGAGGATTGACGACTTGATGGATCAGTTACATGGGTCATCAGTGTTCTCGAAGATAGATCTGCGATCAGGTTACCACCAGATTTTGGTAAAGGCTGATGATGTACAGAAGACAGCCTTCAGATCCAGGTATGGCCACTACGAGTATGTGGTTATGCCTTTTGGTGTGACCAACGCCCCAGCGGTGTTCATGGACTACATGAACAGGATCTTCCGACCCTTCTTAGATAAATTTGTCGTGGTCTTCATAGACGACATCCTTATCTACTCCAAGACGCAGGAGGAACATGCAGAACACCTTAGGTTGGTGCTTGGTGTTTTGAGGGAGAAGCAGCTGTATGCCAAGCTGTCCAAGTTCGAGTTCTGGATGGATGAGGTTCAGTTTTTGGGGCATGTGATATCCGCCCAGGGAATTACAGTGGACCCGGCAAAGGTCGAGGCAGTGGTTAAGTGGGAAAGTCCTAAGTCGGCCACAGAGATCAGGAGCTTTGTGGGGTTAGCAGGCTACTATAGGAGATTCATAGAGGGATTCTCCAAGATAGTGGCGCCTCTGACTTTGCTTACTCGAAAGGACCAACCCTTCACTTGGACGGACAAGTGTGAGGAGAGCTTTCAAGAGCTAAAGAGGAGATTAACGAGTGCTCCTATATTGGTAATTCCAGATGTGGGGAAACCGTTTGAAGTCTACTGCGACGCGTCTCATCTTGGACTTGGTTGTGTTTTGATGCAAGAAAAGAAGGCGGTGGCATATGCTTCGAGACAGCTTAAGATACATGAGCGTAACTATCCCACTCATGACTTGGAGTTGGCGGCTATAGTTTTTGCCTTGAAGATCTGGAGGCACTATCTTTATGGTGCCCAGTTCCGAGTGTTCAGCGATCATAAGAGCCTCAAGTACTTGTTTGACCAGAAGGAGCTGAACATGAGGCAGAGGAGGTGGATGGAATTCCTGAAGGACTATGACTTTGAACTTCTATATCACCCGGGGAAGGCAAATGTTGTGGCAGCTGCTCTGAGCAGGAAGACGGTACATACGGCACACCTCATGATAAAAGAGGTAGAACTGCTAGAGAAATTCAGAGACATGAGGATACATGTGGAGTTGGGATCCGAGTCCATTAGGTGTAGTACCCTTGCTATATCTAGTGACTTCTTGGGCTCAATCAGAGGGAGGCAGTTATTGGATGCCAGTCTGAATAGGGTTAGAGAACAGATTGGGTCAGATGAGGCTAGGGATTTTGTTGTGGGTGATGATGGCATACTGAGGTTTCGAGGTAGAGTATGTATACCAGATGACGCTGAAGTGAGAAAGTTGATCCTTGAGGAGGGACACAAGAGTCGTCTTAGCTTGCATCCTGGCATGACTAAGATGTACCAGGACCTCAAGGAAACTTTCTGGTGGCAGGGAATGAAGAAAGATGTGGCTCAGTTTGTATCAGCTTGTTTAACATGTCAGAAGGCGAAGGTGGAACACCAGAGACCCGGGGGAGTTCTACAGTCGCTAGAGGTACCGGTGTGGAAATGGGACAGCATCTCCATGGACTTCGTGACTCATCTTCCACGGACGTTTAGGGGACATGACACTATCTGGGTGATAGTAGATCGGTTGACCAAGAGTGCTCACTTTTTGGCGATGAACTTGAGGATGTCTATGGCCAAGCTGGCCCAGTTGTACATTAAGGAGATAGTAAGACTTCATGGGGTCCCCTCGAGCATAGTTTCCGACAGAGACTCACGGTTCACATCTCGGTTTTGGCAGACGCTGCAGAGTGCTATGGGTAGCAAGCTCACCATGAGTTCAGCTTATCACCCTCAGACCGATGGTCAGTCTGAGAGAACGATCCAGTCATTAGAGGATTTGTTGAGGACTTGCATATTGGATCATCTGGGGGCTTGGGATGAGGTGTTGCCCTTGGTCGAGTTTACCTACAACAACAGTTTTCATGCGAGCATTGGCATGGCGCCATACGAGACTCTTTATGGCAGGAGGTGTAGGACTCCTCTCTGTTGGTATCAGGATGGGGAGGCAGTGTTAGTTGGACCAAAGTTGTTAGAGCAGACCACCGAGAAGGTGAGGATGGTGAGAGATAGGATGCTGGCTTCTCAGAGTAGGCAGAAGGCCTATGCTGATCGTAGAAGGAGACCTTTGGAGTTTGCAGCAGGAGATCATGTATTCTTGAGGGTGACCCGAACCACGGGCGTGGGAAGGGCTCTCCGCTCAAGGAAGCTTTCGCCTAAATTCCTTGGCCCATATCAGATCACGAGGAGGATCGGACCAGTGGCCTACGAGATAGCCTTACCCCCGCAGTTGGCAAACCTTCATCCGGTGTTTCATGTCTCGCAGCTGAGGAAGTATGTGTTCGATCCGGCTCACGTGTTGGAGGCTGAAGATATACAGATCAGGGAAGATCTCACAGTGGAAGTACCACCCATCGCTCTTGAGGACAGCAAGGTTGAAGAACGTCGTGGAAAGGCCGTTAATCTTGTTAAAGTCATCTGGGATCGGAGGACGGGTGACTCGACTTGGGAGTTAGAGGAGGACATGAGAAAATCACACCCACATCTGTTTACCTGGTGAGTCTTTCATTTTCGAGGACGAAAATTTTTGTTGTTGGAGGGAATGTAAGGCCCATTTAAAATATGTTAACTTTTCTACCCTAAAGTTAGTGGGCCTAAGGCCGGCCCAACGTATAAAGTCACTAAGTCTGCCCTAATTTCACACTTACTCTCACACTTGCAGAAATCAGCAGCCGTCGCCCTTCCGCACTAGAGCTCTGCTAGGGTTTGTTCTTGTCTCGAACCAGTTCGTCCTAAATAACGATTCCTACTCCACGTAAGTAACTCTAACCCTATTGTACTTACCTCATAAAGCTTTGCATTCGTTTTCCACCGATTAAAGCCCGAGAATAATCGTGTCCTTCGCTGTTCCGTCAGTTCCTAGGTCCATCACTCGAGCTGCTGTGCTCCAAGGTCCCGCGTCAAAGTTCTGTTAGCCGCTTTCCAAGTACGGGAAGTTAGGGTTTCAGTATTTTAGGTGTTGTCTTGGCTGTTCTTGAGTGAGTTAATGATTTCATGAATGAATCCTTCGTTTTGGTGTGATTAAATGCTTGTTATGCTTGGTGGATTTGATAAACATGGCTGTGGCAGTGAAGAACAGTGGCGAGACCTGTTAATCTCGCCCAAGCGAGTCCATCTCGCCTAGGCGAGATGAAACAGGGAGCTCGCCTAGGTTTATTGCGCGAAAAGTCGCCCAGGCGGCTCGCTCAACTTTTGAGCGAGCAGGCAACTCGCCCAAGCGAGAGGGATTTCGCTTAAGCGAGATCCCGTGTTGCCCAGGCCCTTGTTTTCTTTGAGTCCTCGCCTAGGCGAAGGGGGGCTCGCCTGAGCGAGCCTGTCTCGCCTGAGCGAGACCCTTCAGCCTGAGCGAGGGGTTTGGGCGAGACAGTGTGGTGTGGGACTGCGTTTTTGTTCTCTTGCGCTTGGATTTGTTTGAGTATGACTGCTATGATAAGATGCATGTACCGATGTATGAGTATATGCCTAATGGGTTGCTATATATGCGTGACACGATTCATAAATGATGAATGATGAGTGTGGTGGGGACTTAGCATGTGAAATGAGTATGCGGTTTGAAACTAAAGGATCATGGTATAAATATGAGACTAGGCCCCAGACTCATCGGGGTGGTGATGATCAGAGGTATGGATTTGAGATGTGATTGATATGAGGATTAAACTTCAAGGGTTGACATGAAATTGAAAAATATAATTTAATATTCTCTTGTTGCTGATTCATGAACGTTGGTCCGTGTCAGCGTGTAATTCCTTGGGGTCTCTAGGTGAGACCTCTGGGGTCGCGCTTTAGTGGTCGGGACGTAATTCCATGGCCCCTGTTAGTGGGTGTCCATGGTGGTGCCCCATCTGTATAGCTAGGTAAGGATTCAAGGTAAGGACTGCATCCTGACACTCTAAGGGGCCAGTTAGTCTCACTTAGAGCAGACTAACTCCTGTGGTGAGAGTAGCAGGAGGCCTGAAATTCATTAAGGGCTAACCTTGTGGTGAGAGAGATTTGATTCATCGTAACACTTGTAACACATAGCTCGGAGATGAGCAGCTCAGAGTCGAGTAGGGGTATTCACCACAAGTGCGAGCGTCAGCTGAATCCGACCAAGTTATACGTATCCGGATGAGTCGAGTCGAGTCGTAGTGTATTGAATGAAGAGTCATAACATGTTTGGTTGCTATGTGGATATGAGATGATGAAAATATATTTGATTGCATGATGAATATGTTGATGGCTCTAGCTTACCCGTTTCGTTACATGGTTGTGTTGTATGTGGCCGTTTTTCCTTGCGATGATCATCAACTTGGTTGATGGGAGCAGATGGGCGAGGTTCTCATGGTCAACAGGCGAATGGTGATTCCGCTGCTTAGCCATCTGGGCTGGAGTTTACTTGTGTTTTATTTAGGGCTATGGCCCATGTATCTCTTTCTGTATTTCTACGCTATATTCTATGTTGTATTCGTATTCAGCTTTCCTTTGGCATCGTGGTGTGCCCGAGTTTTGTCGGGGTTCTGTTAAAGACCCTAGGACTACGCTACTGTACTTATATTGTGTGACGTTTTCCTTTAATTTTGCTTAATAATTAAATGGGACGTTACAAGGTCAGTACGTAAACCCATGAGCCTCTAGGTGAGATCTCATGGTGGTACTTTAGTGGTCGGGACGTAATTCCATGACCCCTGTTAGTGGGAGTTTATAGTGGTGCCCCATCTATATAATTTGGTAAGGATTCAAGGTAAGGTTGCATCTTGACACTCTAAGGAGTCAATTAGTCTTACTTAGAGCGGACTGACTCTTGTGGTGAGAGTAGCATGAGACCTGAAACTCATTAAGAGCTAACCTTGTGTGTGGGGGATTGAGACATTGTAACACTTGTAACACTTAGCTCGGGGGTGAGCAGAGATATCCACCACAAGCGCAAGCATCCGCTGAATCTGACTAGATTATATGTGTCCGGATGAGTCGAGTTTGAGTCTAGTGTATTGCTTGGGGAGTCATAACATGTTTGGATGACATTGGATTGTGAAATAGCATGTGATTGTATGATCAACTGTTTTCTACTCTAGCTTACCCTTTGTTTGTTTGTTGTATGTTCGGTATGTGTGGTTTTCTCTTTTTGTGATGATCATCAATTTATTGATGTGAGCAGATGCGACAAACACCCGTGGTCCACAAGGAGGTGATGGTTCCGCTGCATAGCCCACTTGGGCTGGATTCTACTGTTTTGGGCCTTATTTTAAGGTTATGGCCCATGTATTGGTTGTCCTTTAAATTTCCATTTTATTATGTTAAATATTTGTATCGAGTTTAGTTTGGCATCGTTGTGTGCCTCGAATATTGTAAGGAGTAATGTTTATGCTCCGAGACTGCGCTACTATGTTATTCTGTGTGACACTTCCTTTAATTAAGATTATTAATTAAATGGGACGTTACAAAAACTATAGTAAGAAAAGCTTTTTAATGAAATTTTTAGAAAATTCTAATTTTTCTAAAAAATCTAGAGTATATTCTAATAAATGACAATTGCAAACTAACTAAAACTAAAAAATACATTTTTACAAGAGAAAAAGAGACAAAAATAGAATGTTTATATGCTCACCACCTTGCTTGAGTCATATAGTTTGGAGGAGGAGCTTACCATCAATAAGTCAAATTTAGATTCTTTTGGAACTATTGTTGATGAACATTTCAAAATGCACACATATTTATTTTCTATTTTCCGCATAAGTAGAATTTTTTTATCAAAATTTCAAAAATATATGTTTCTATTTTTAATTATAAAAATAAAAAACAAAAAAATTGGTAGAAGCTAACTTGTACTATATTAAATTAAAGAAAAACAAATTGACATATGGCAGGTTGAGTAAAAAAAAAATTGTTTCCTCCCTAAAATAGGTCCATTAAAGACAATTTTTACAATAAGTGTGGGGAGACGATCGTAGTTAGTATTTTTATTTTCTCTTTTTGTGTTTTTCAATTTTTGTTTTACTTTCATAAAAAAATTGTTATCTTGATAAAGTTGTCAAAGTAGTAATTGATTAAAACTTTGGCTAGGAAAAACCAGGTTTTTAAGTTTTTCCATTGTGACTACATCTATTTTTCCTAGGAGCCTATTTAGTGACATTTTTAAACAATATGTCTCATAAGAAATCCACTAAACATACTTCCCATTGTCAATAAAACATATTTGCATTAGATTTTAGGATTTGATTTATCAATTAGGACGATCATAAATTTGGAAAAATAGGAATCATGTTGATATGAGTGGATTGTTTATGTAATTTGCTAATTGAATTGATTTAAGAATTACTTGATTAAATCCTTCGTGAAAGAGTTTTGACCTTGTGAGTTTTGAGGCTTAATGTAAAGAATGGACTGTCATGTGCCGTTCCCAATTTTCTTGAGTTACTTGCTTATGAGTTGTTTATACTCAAATTTTTAGCTTAATTATTTTTGTTTTGCAACTTAGGTAAATATGCATGATTTGATATGATTGAGACCTTTGTTGTTTCTAGCTACTTGGCCAAATGATTCCACCCAAATCTTGATCCATTGGTAGTCCCTTAGAGCTTTAAACCTCTTTTTCTTGTTTTAAGCCTATTACAAAATTTGAAAGAAAAAAAACCATAGTCTCCCTTACCTTAGGAAGAAAGAAGGAGCTAATGAATTGTGTTACGAATGAATGATGAATAAAGTGTGTGGTGAGTACCTCACCCATAAAATAATAAAAATGGCAAAAAGGAAGAAAAACATGATGAAAGAGTTTTGAAAACTAAATGTAGAAAAATGAAAAGTAATTTTTTTTTTCAAAACGAGCAACAAAGAGAAAAAAAATAGAGTTGTTTTCAAATTTTTTTCCTTTATTCTTTCTGTATTTATTTCAAAAACCCAGAAGTCCTAAACAATTTTCCTACCTTTGCCTTAAGCTCAATACCGATGGTAGATCTTAGTAATGGTGAAAGGGTCCTTGCCCCCCCAAAGATTTTCACATTCTAAGTTTTTAATTAATCAGTTAATATCTTTAATTGGATAAATTCAAATAATTATTATATTTACATGTTAAATTACTCTATTATAACTAATAATTGGAACTTAATTTGTAAGTTTTAATGATTTAAATTATAATAATATTGTATAATACATTTATACCAAAATATAATATAGAAAATTTAATTTTTTTTATTATTTGTAATTTTTAGAAATTAAAAATTAAAAGATAAATAAAAATTGGCTAGCGGGCTAAGGGCGGGCTGACCCATCTTTGACCTCCTAGTTTGATTGGTTAGGTGGGTCGAGCCAAAATAGGCTGAGGGGTTGAAGACACCAACCCATCCGTCCTTTTATTAGTGGGCTAACGAGCCATGCCATCTTTGACACCCCATTGCTAATATCATATTCAAGAGAAAACTAGTTTAAAAGTCCAACTTACTATTTTATTGTGGATGCTCTTAACCATTTAAATTTGAAGAATTCATCAACATATTTAAATTATGTCAAAATTTGACAAGAATAGAAAGGACATTTTACTTAAGCTTAAATGTTTTTTTGTTCTGTAATGATTTATCAAAATAGGATTTCAAAATGAAATAGGAGATAATTTCATTAACACAATATGATTTTTTTTACATTATAAAGAAAATAGGTACAAATTTTTGTTTTGATTTAATTATTGATGGATTCAAATAATTTGAAAGAACAAGAATAATCTATCCATTAGATATATGTATTTTTTATAATATAATTATATTAAAATACATATTCATTTTTATTGTATTAGTAACAATGATAAAATATATAAATTTTGAGTGTATTATTTTGTCTCTCCAAAAATTTGTGGTTAGGATCCTCCAATGCTCATTACAACTTGTGAAAAGTCCTCATGATCTTTGATTTCATGTTTTTTAAAATATGTGAAAATTAGACTCTTGTTAAAGATCACAAGGTGTTCACTTACATGGGTATTTTGAGTGAAAACACAAGCCAAAATAATGGAGCGACCTCTAAAAACAAATGACCTCTGATGACGAGCGACCTTTGGCGACGGATGACCTCAACCTGCTTGGGACACGAGGGTTGCTTCACTCAGAAGCAGTGATTGAAGTTGAGGGGTGTTCACAATGATGAAATGTTCTTTGAAGCCCTTTATATTTTTAATCAATTTCATGCTACCACTTACCTATAGATTATTCCGTTCGTAATAGCAATTGTGCTTTACTGATGACTTTACCTATCAATCCTTACACATACTCATTTAACGATGCCATTACCAGCGGATTCATCCATATGTAATGTACATGATATGAGTCATCAAAATATCAGTCGGTAACACAAATTTATCGATGAAACATTATCTGTTGGGAAATATTTGTCGGTAAATAGTGCATTTTTTGTAGTGGTAGGTGTAGTGTAATCAATAACAAAAGGATCAATTTTAATGACATCAAATGTAGTAAAGAAATGTGAGCTAGTTGGAATAGAAAAGAATGAAATATGTTTGGAAACATAACATGACGTGAGGCATATAATTTTTGACTAACTGGATCTTAGCAACGATACCCCTTTTGACCAAGACCATATCCCAAAAAGACATACAAAGCAGACTTAACTGATAACTTAGTACACTCAACATGTGGCTTGATGAAAGAAGCTTCACGGAGAAACGTCAGACCCATGTTTTGTTCGGTGAAAGATCACTGTGAAGCTTTCAAATCCTCGATCCATTGGTGGTAAATCGAAAACTCGCAATAGAAGACTCAAACCACCATGTTCCTTTAACGGAACCTCAAAATCTCATAGTCGAGACAACCTTAGGTTGGGAACTCTCAGTGAAGAAGATAAACTTCGAAAGGAGCAAAGCATAAACATTGTTTACTCTCATACATCAAAGTTAACCATTACATGTGGTTGCTTGCCCTCTATATATAAGACAAAAGAGTCAAGGAAACTAATTGGCAAAGTTGTCGTGTACAAATGAAAGGAAAACATGAACAATGACCCTAGCTAAGCAAATGGTGAAACGAGTGTAGAGGGGAAAGAAAACCCTAGCAGTTGTGACTCTAAAGAAGAAAGTGCTTGGACCCCTTTGAATGTTCATTGGGCTGATACACACTAATGATTCTATTAAGAGAAGCCTCCACACTATTGGGCCACAACAAATGGATGGCCCAAAATGTCATGCACGTTGGATGAAGAAAGTTGGACTTTGAGATGTGCTGACTTTGGTGCAAAAAGGAGACGCATGATGTTGATGTAATTAGGATGATGTTGGAGGCCCAAAATAGAGCTCTGAATCCAAGGTGGAATTGGTTGATGTTGGTGTTGTCTCATTGATGACATAATTGACTGTTAATAAAGGTCAATCTTGGCAAGGGATTGGGCTAGTGACTAACATGAGATTTGGGCCTTTGTTCCATGCAACCACAAGCATTATCCCTCCTTGGTTCTTTGGCCAAACATATTACAAAGAATATTGAAAATTATAAAGAAAGCTTGGGCCTAAAATACAAGCCCAATAAAGTGCTAATTACACCCAACAAAATACTAAACCTATACAATTCTACAATTACTGATTTATTTAAAAACAAACAAATAAAAATTAGCCTCATCCTTGGTCCACGATGTAAACTTTTGGGAGGCAAGTCATCATTCCCTCCCCTTGAAAAGGATCTGTCCTTAGATAAAGGGGTAAAAGTCCACATCTTGAGATGTTGATGTCCACCTGGGTTGAAAATGAATATGCAATCATCATAACAAAATGCACCCCATAAGCTTATTAATTTTAATCATAAGAAAGATATTTGTCAAACTTAACGAAGGCCTCTAGATTGAATTTCTTTAAAACTCTCAAGACCCATTACTATTTCATAAACATGATTTGGCCCATTATGGAATAACTGTAACCAATTAGGTAACAATAATCTAGAGTGTAGTTTTGTGAAATCTGATGAGAAATTTGAATTATGTAAACTTGAAAAACTTTTAGAAATTGAAGAAGGTATGAAGAATGGAGAAGAATTTAAAGAGTACTTTACTCCCTTTAAGAGCTTAACTTCCATGAGTAGAGAAGGAATGGGAAATAATGGTTCCTTAAGTTTCATGCCTCTCTCTTCCTTAATTTTTCTTTCACTCTCCTTTATTTCTCTCTTTTCTCTTTCCTTTCTTTCAACCCTTTCTTCTTCAAGATTTAATAACTCTTGTTCTTCAAGTTTTCTTCTCTCTGTCTTTTCTTATTCTCTTATTTCTTTCTCAATTTCTCTTTTTTCTCTTGCTCTTTTCTCTTATCTTCTTTCCTCTTTCTTCTATATTCCTCCTTTTCAACTAATTCTTCCATTTTCCTTTCAAAGGCTTTAAATATTTCACACTCTTCTTCTTTCCACCTTTGTTTTTCTCAAACCTTTTCAATTCTTTTTTCCTCCTTTGTTTTTCTCTAAGCTTTCCAAGCTTTTCTTCTTCCCTCCTTTGTTTTTCTCTTTTGTTTTCCTATCTCATTGCTCTTATATCTTAAATACATCTTTTCTTCCTCAAGAGCCACTCTAGTTTCTCCTTAAACTCATATACCTAACGAGAGAAATCACTTTTATTGTGGATGAATGATTTTCCTATGCTAATGAATTCTCTTATCGCCATGTCCAAAACTCACAACCAAAGATCCACAGCCACCACAATCTTCTCCTTCATCGTAAGAGCAATTCGTGAATCGTTCCACCACCATGGAACCTCCATGTTCTTCATACACAAAAATGTGAACACCACACACATAAATGCAAGCAAAAATCAACCATCTACAACAAATCACAAACCATAAATCGCGTCTCCTCCCCTAAATCACGAAACCACCTTCGTTGCAACAACAAGTTTCTTCACGTTGCCGCCACCTACACGTCTCGCCACCGTCAATGACAAATCTCCATCCACGCACAACACCATGCTGCCACGCACCTGCAACACAACAAAATCACGCCCACTTCGCGAGCCCCAAATCGCACTTCGCCAAGTCAGAACACAAATGAGCCAAACATCGAGTAGTCGCGAGTGGTCGGAGCGCAACAGTGGCAACGAAGGTGGGTGGTTGAGAGAGAGAACGTGAATGCAAGGAAGAAGAAGAAAAATGTGATTTGCGATTTTTGAACCTTAACGAATCTTTTAGCCTTGGTTCAATTTTTAACCGAGATAAAATAGTGATTTTTGGGCCTCGATTGAATTTTAACCGAGGTAAAATAGTAATTTTTGGCCTCGATTCAATTATAACCGAGACCAAATGTCACTCTCCTAGTTAATTTTTTGCATCAGGTTAGGGAAATCGAAGCCTAAAAGGCTTTATGGCAGCGGGTCTACTATAACCGAGGCAAAAAAGTAGATTCTGCTTTGGTTATTGAGGGAACTGAGGCAGAAAAGTTGGTAGGAATTGCAAAAATGCCTCCACACCATTATATGCTTCAGTTTCCTGATAATTGAGGCCTAAACGCGAGTTAAATAGTCATAACTGCATTATAGTCTTAGGCTATGTATGATAAATACACCTATATCATCACCAAATAAGGGAATTTCACTGTTAAATTCTTGATACAACTCATTCTCACTATGCTTATCTAAATACAAACTATGAGGATATCTAAACATCTTTCAAAACAAATTTACTAGAAATACTTATATCCAACAATTTTCACAAGACTTTAAGAATTTCTAAAGAGAAAATGAGGTGAAAGTGATATAGAGATGCTCCCAAGAAAGGTAGGTGAGTCTCTTGGACAAGCTTAGAAACCAAGCCTTTCAATTCTTGGACCCTTGAGACACAAGTCAGGGATAATTTAGGTGATAATGATGTGACATGATTACTGGCACTTGAGTCAATGATCCATTTGTTAAAAGATATATGGTGATGATGTACCTTGAGATTGCAAGGCTATGTTAGCATGCGGCTGGGAAGCAAGTCTAATTTCCTTTGCTAATAATTCGTTAACAACATAATCAATAAAAAGCATAGGGTTATGATGCAAAGTTGAACCACATAAACTTTCAAAATTACTACGTCAGGCCATAAGAAATTGAACTAAACATTGTGATTCCACTACACCATTTTTCACTTTAAGCAATTGGTAAAAAGTGTTGGCTAAAGTTAAAAAAGTGTGGCCTAAACTTTAGGCAACACTTAGGCAACAATTTTGTAGGTGTGGAGGATATGGTTGTGGGCTTAGGTTATAGGCAACAATTTTTGTACTAAAGGCCACACAATTTACAAAACTGTTGCCTTATAGTGTTAGAATAGGCCACACATTTTAAATGTTGACTATTCTTTTTAGACAACACATTTTGAATGTTGTTTGTTGTTTATAGGCAACACATTTTAAATGTTGCTTATTGTTTTTAGACAACACATTTAAAATGTTGCTTCATGTTTAGACAACATGTTTTTAAATGTTGTCATATGTAAATATCATACCTCTTATCTATCCTTTAGAGAACACTTTTCTAATGTGGCTTGTTGTGTATAGACAATACATTTTAAATGTTGCTTATTGTTTTTAGACAACAAAGTGAAATTATAATTATTCATTTAAGCAATTCTTATATTATTTTGTGTTAATGATTTATGTAACATAATAATAATTTTACAAAATATGTAATATACGTAATAACGGATAAGAGTTCATAAGCATTAAAACTAAGAGTTAAAAGTAACATATGTGTAGTCCAATGTATGCTAAAACTAAAAGTGTTGTAAGTATTAAAACTAAAAGAGTTAAAAGATAACAAAAGAATTATAACATTTGCTATGTAAAATCTAGAGGTTCTTCAATCAATCATTCTTCCATTTGCTCTGCGGTATTTTCTTGAGGTTCTTGATCAACCTAAAACAAATAAACAAAAGTTGATCAAGCTTTTTAAAATATGATCTAATATGTAAATGAAATAAGATAAACACAAAGTACCCAAATTATAACATTGAATGCAAATTGTTAGCATGCTGTTATACCTGGTCAAAACAAGGAACATGAGTGGAAGTAGATGAACGTGGAGCAATGGCACTATTTTCTTTCCCAAAAGCTAATGACATCATATGTTATATATCATCCTCATTCAAATCAGGGTTTTGTTGCTTAAGTATGAGTGTCATCATTGTTTCTAAACCTTCAATCCTTTTTGTCATCCCATCTATTTTCATATCATATCCTTTTTTAATTGCAGCAATTTCTTGATTTCTTTTAAATAATGATGGGGTCACAGTCCTTCCATAACAACGGACCCGACCATGCTTTTCTTTTCCAAACATTGATTCAAAAGTTTTTTCCACATTTTCAGTTGATGAGTTTTGCATAAATCCTTCAAGCTTAGACTGAAACATATGTATATGTATATACATCAAAGTTCATGATTAAAAAAATGAACTACTCAAACATATATCATAAATTAAAATAAACTTACAATAGTATCCAATGTTTCTTTGTCCACTACTTTTCCTTTCCTACAAGGATGACCTTGGCGAGTTTTTATAAACATTTCAACTCTACTGACTTCTTCTCCATCCTTTTTCCCAACACTCTATATGAATTGAAAATTAAGCCTTCAACTAATGAGAATCTCATTGTAACAAGTAATATAACAAAGTTCTCAAAGTCTCATTATAAATGACAATGCATGCTTTCTCATACTTAATATAACAAATTAAGTGGTAATAGAGTTTTTTGGTTTCAATCTTTGGAGTTGACATAGGATTTTATGTGCTTTACCTCACTTTTATAATACTTCTCTTGGATTATCCTTTACCGACCAAGTTACCTAACACATAATTTCTGTTAACATTTAAGAACAATCATGTGTGCTCGCAACAAACTAAATTTCACGTAAAGACTTCTATCATTTTTTCCATTGGTGATTCCAAAACCATTTTTCCTATTCAAGTATAAAACTATAATCATGGTTTGTGTTGTTGTGTTGTAATTAATAAATCATCCTAAGATCAAACAGAAGAGGAGGACTGTGTTAGTCAATTGAGATGATGACAATTGATGACCTTATTTTTGAAGATTTGGAATTTGCCAAAGTTGAATGACATGGTGTGATTCATAAAATGCACTATGCATTGGAGTATCTCTCGCCAATTAATGAAGCCCTTAATAGAATAAAACTTCAGATATTTATGATCAAGAATATTAACATAGCATACCCAGGGTAGTCACTAATTGTCCATAGAAGAGCTGCATGCATTTGAAATGTCTCATTTTTTGAAGCATCATAGGTTTGTACTCCCAACTCCCATAACTCTTTCAGCTCCTGGATCAGAGGTTGAAGGTACACATCAATATCATTTCCTATTGATTGTGGTCCAGGAATCAACAACGATAACATTGTATATTCAGGTTTCATGGACAACCAAGGCGGAAGGTTGTACACAACCATCATGACAGGCCATGTGCTATGAGATATGCTCATGGTTCTAAATGGATTAAAGCCATCACTAGCCAGACCAAGTCTTACATTACGCGAGTCAACAGAAAAATTTTCATGAAGGCCATCAAAGCTCTTCCAAGCTTCACCATCAGCAGGATGTCTCATTTTTCCATCCTTTACTCGTTCTTCTTCATGCCACCTCATTAACTCAGCAGTCTTCGAACACATAAACAGTCTTTGAAGTCTAGGAATCAATGGAAAGTGCCGCAATACTTTGGCAAGAACTTTATGCTGATATTTTGGGCCCTCAACCTCAGAATTGGCTTCAGGAAATTCTTTCCATCGTGAAGATTTACAGATACTACAAACATCTAAATTCTCATTGTCTTTCCAAAATAACATGCAATCTTTTGGACATGCATGAATCTTTTTATAATAAAGACCTAAATCAGTAATCATGCTCTTCGTTTTGTTGAAAGATTCAGGAATATTCAAGTTAGGCATGGCCTCTTTTAGTAGTTGTAAGAGGTCAGTGAATGAAGAATTGCTCCAACCATGAAGACACTTTAATAAATATAGCCGAATGATAAAAGATAAAGTGGAGAAGCTTTCACATCCAAGGTAGAGTTCTTGATTTGCATCATTAATCAATTGGTAGAACTTTTTAGCTTCATCGTGAGGACCCTCTTTGCCTTCTTTTTCTTCTACCACATTTCTAAATGTATCATAAAATAAGGCATTAATATCATCGTGTGAGTCTTCATTATCTATCATGTCTTCATCTTTACTAGTGGGCGAAGGTATTTCTTCTCCATGATGGACCCAAAGATCATACCCTTCAAGAAATCATGTGATAATTAGATGTTCGTAGATCACATGTCGTCTAGCCCAAATACAATTTTTACATTTAGCACATGGGCATAAAATCTCATGTCCTTGAGGTCTTCCTCTTGTGTAAGCAAAATCAAGAAATGATTCAACACCCTTTATATACTCATTACTAATCCTTGGAAATTTCGTCCACTCCTTATCCATCACCTTTAATGTAATACATAAGAAATTATAGTTTCATTAAGCAATTAATAATTGAAAATAGTATTACACGAATTAAAATTATAGTTTTATTAAGTGGCAAATAATCTATAAAATAAAGTTAAACAATGGTTCACTTATGACTTAAAACAAAATTAAGCAAAAACGTTTCTAGCCCATAAACATTCACTAAAACTGCAAAAAAAAAAAAAACTAAATTGGAAAAGCATAAACTAAAACAAAGTTTTGGTTCCTTTTCTTATCCAAGAGATAATAAGACTCAAGGAAATATATTTATACACGTAATTTTTTTTAAAGAAAAAAGTTTTATTAGTAAGATTCAATTTAATCACTTCTAAGGTGCGACTTTTCTTGATATATATATATATATATATATATATATATATATATATATATATATATATATATATATATATATATATATATATATATAAGAACAATTTAATTGACAGTCTTTAATCAACAAAGACAAGTTAAGCTATGTTATGTATGCATTCAAATATTGGAGGAATGAGAACATCACCTGTAGCTAAAGAAGAATTATCTTGGATACAATTTAAGGAACTTTACTGTGAAATGGAGACAAGCCAAACATAATGCAACATCTTGAATACAAGCTGCAATTGAGATAAAGAATCATAAAGAATCATAATGCTTTTTGCCAAAAGAAACTGTCACCACTTTGACAAATCTTGAAGTTGTTCAATCAAAACCTACCATGGTTGAGGAACTTAACATCTCATTAGAACAGACATTGAGAAAGAAAAGCAAGAATAAATATTTATAATATATATATATATATATATATATATATATATATATATATATATATATATATGTTCATAAGGATTTTTTGTTTTTAGCATTTTTACTTTATTTTTTATATTAAGTTAGTTAGATTAGACTGAATCTGTAATTCATTTTGCATGTAATAGTGAAAATTTAGGTTCATTTTATAGGTAAGAGGTACAATTTATAGTAGATTAAATTCATGTTGCATATGTAAGAATCAATTGTTTAGTTATATTGAATTCTTGTTATCATCATCAAATTCTTAAGTCTCTTATCGGCATAAATTTCATCATTTATTGCACATTTTTATTTAAATAAAATAATAATAGAAACATATAGTAAAAAACTTACCATAGGATAGGACGAAGGATGGTGGGATGAAAATGGTGCTGTGTGTAAAAAATAAAAAGAGAAATCATTAAAGAAAAACAATTTACAGATATCATTTCTACATATAATAAAAAAAGTAATTAATACAAAAATAAGAATACATTATTTTATTCATTTTGAGCACTTTTAATCTTTTGAATAACATACCTCTTTAAGTAAAGTTTATCTCAATAAACCTCGCATTTGTTATACATTTTTATTTAAGTAACAATAATAGAAACATAGAAAAATCTAACAACCCAAATTAGTAGATAATATGTTACTAGTTACATTATTCATACATATTAACACACATTTTATTTATAATATATACCAAAATCTTCACACAAGATTCCCTTGGTACAATCAAGCTAGTCTTACATTATATTAAGTTACCCATATTAATTTATGAAAGTTACTATCTGTTATATATACATGCAAATAGAGTCTTTCAAACAAAGTGTTTGTCAAAACGTATACATATATATAGAGAAAGAGATAGGAAGAGTGAGAGAGAGATAAGCATGAATTTGTAATGGGTTCCCACTGTTTAGATAACAACATTGACACTTCAAAATTGGCCATGTCCATCTAACTGTTTTCATCCAAACAAATGTATTACTATAATCTTTTATATATATAGATATGATAGATTTTCTACAGTTCTCCACTGTTAAGATATAAACACTGACATTCAAAATAAATGATCCATCACCATCATTTCCACCAAAAATAAAGGACAAAACATCCATCGCATTAATGGACATGTTTTCTATGGCTCCAATGAAATCAGTGATTAAGCTGTTTTCTATATAGTTATACTTGGTTGAGTGGAGAAGATGCTGCAATATTTTTTCAGTTTTGATATCTTACATTACTTCTGATAACTTCCACATTTAAAAAGGACAAACTGATGATTTCTTATTCCCCATTGAAAGATATTATTGATAAAATTAACATTTTTGTTGAAAATTTTGGCTTCCTTTTTTATATTTGTGTGAATCGGTAGCTCAAAGAAAGGAGTTTTAAATGAAGTTTCAGGAGAGTCATCATGTACCCTGAAGTCAAATCCTTGTGAAAAAGTTAGCCAGTACAAGATGGTGCAGAACAATGAAAAGAAGGATCAAAGTTGAAAAAATGTTTGTTTCTTTGAGCAAAAGATAACAGCTAGAGTGCGGTTTCGTGATAAATATTTTAGCCCTGTCATTATCAAACAACTTACTGTCTGCATTCAATAATTTTGTCTATTCACCATCAAGTCAAGTGGTTATTTGGTCACATATTTGTGAAGACAAAACATAATTGGAGATCTCGCTGATACCTTAAATTTCTTTTACTATTGCCATTCATCATTATTTACCCAAATTCATTGACTATACATAAGCCCCACCACTATCATTCTCCAGTTCCATTTCAGTTTTTCTCATTTCCTTCTCAACTACTTTCTTAAAGCTTCTTAAACTATTACAGCAATACATGGTGCTCTAAAATAATATCCTACTAATAATTTCCTATTCACAAAAACCATCAGTGAACACTGCTGACATTTAAAATCCTCTTAACTCGTACATATTCGCTAAACATGAAAACTTTGATAACATATAAGGGTAAAATCACACACAAAAAAGGAAAAAAAAAATTAGGGGATGAAGTTAAAGATATGATTTACAATCTACACTTGAATGGAAACGAAATTAAAAATGTCAAAACCCTAGAAATTTGGTAAACACGTACCTATAGCCGGAAAAACTCAGGGAATCATCAGACCAGCGAGTGTTAGTCTGAAATCAGTGACGAACAGATCTGAATCACAACAAAAATTGAAGGATCTTAACTTTCGCAGAGGAAACAGAGGTTTTAAGAAATTCAGAGAAAGGTTGAACATACCGGAGGGAAAAGGGAGTAGCAACAAAGAACGCGGTGTTGATAAAGGGAGCGAAGACGCGGTGCAAAATGTGAAGACGCTGAAACATCAGAAGAAGATGCTGAAACATCAGAAGAAGATGCGCGCGGTGTTGATAAAAGGAGTCACAAAATGTGAAGAAATGTACTGTGAGAAGAGAACGAGATTGAAAAATTTTAATATTGTCCTAAACATAAAATTTCTATACATTATTATTAACGCGAAAAAAAAAAACATGTTTACGTTTTACATAATTTTAAAGTAGTAAAATATTTACATTATTACATTAGTAAAAACTTAAAGTAAAAATCAAATATCATTTTCCATGAGAAAAAAATTATGATATATTTACTGTATTGGACTATTTAGCAAAGATAAATATTATGTGTAAAAAGATTTAAGATTTTTTTTGTAAGGTTATTTGTAAATTTAAGGCCACATTTTTTTTATCACATATCTTAAAGACAACATTTTAAAAAGTATGGTATAAATAGTCAATATTTTATGAAATTTGGTCTTTGGTAATTTTTAAACCACATCTATAAAAAGGTGTGGTCTTTGTTAATTTTTAAACCACCTCAATAAAATTGTTGTCTTTAATATATTTAAGCAACACTTTTTTATGTGTTGGCAAGTTCATTGTTGCCTAAGGCAAAAAATGGTGTAGTGTTCCCTACAAGAAATTGAAGACTTTTAGAAATCCAATCCCATAAGGTTATCATGACAGAATAAAAGTCTTGATTGCTCATGTCATTTTGCTTCAATGCACAAATATTTGTCTTAAGTTGATAGTGTTTGGCAAAATTAGACTATGTATACAATTGAGATATGTGATTCAATAGAGCTTCAATTGCCAATTGAGCTTCAATAGAGTGTATGAAGGAATTATTGACCCAAGTGATAATTTAGAGTTATCAACTTCCCATGCCTCTAAAGCAGTAGCATAATCACCAACTTTGGTGTCAATCGGTTTTGTTTTAACACCTAAAGTATAACACCACACAAACTTTCCACAAAGAAAATTACCATCTAATTGTACACTAATAGACTGAAGAGAATCATCTTTATTGTAAGACTCGAGAAAATTAAATACTTAATTAAATAATTATTTAATAAATGCGGGTAATAGAAGCCTTTAAGGCATTTAATGCAGAGAGCTATGACGTGGAAAAGTACTAGCTCAAATGGTTGAAATTACTTTGATTGTGTGAAAGGACTTATATTTGAATGTGAGATGTGATAATGGAATCCTAAAAAATTTAGGAATTATCACAATTGTGAATTGGTTGAATTGGTTGTGCACTTGAATTACTAATTGATGAGTTATGGGTTCAAACCTTGCTAAGAACAAATTTACTCTCTTTTTGCGAATTTTTTCCTTAGCGTGGATATGGAAGGGTTTAGGAACCCTAGCAGCCAAGAGAGGTAGCTTAGAAGGCAGAAAAACATTCCAATTATGAGGGTTGAATAACAATTAAACTATTTTTTTTATTTAAAATTCGTTTTAGTGTTAATTACACTTAATTAAGGTAGTGAGTGAGAGAGAGAAGGCAATTGGAGGGGGAAAGGGAGTGCTACTGTTCGTGTGAAGGCTAGGCAAGGGTTTCAGAGGAGTGGTACTTAGTGAAGGAAAGGTGAGGCTGAAATCAACACTATCAAAGCGAAACCAAAGGCTATAAGGGTTTTGGTTGAAGGATACACACATCAAATTCGTGTTTTAGCAAGGAACCCAGGTTAGGGGAGCTACTTTTGCACATTTTCAATCCTATACGATATACTGTTTAATTGGATAAACCCTATTGCATGAACCCCGTTCCAAATTGTGTTGTTTTCGCGTTTTCTGGGTTTCTGCCCAGAAACCGCCTGGCGGGCATGCATGTGCTGCCAAGCGGTTCATCAATTTGTGCATGGTTTTGGTTTCTGTTGGCTTAAACCACCTGGTAGGGATGAATATCCGCCAAGCGGCGCGACAGTGCTCGCGGTTTTTGGCTTGTTTTGATGTTGTTTTAGTGTAAAAGTAATGTGATTCCTGGAATCAATACGCGTATACCCTATTGGATGTCCTGTTGATATAAAACTGACTCGAATTTTGGGTATGGCAGAGTTTTAGACCACTTGTGCATGATAAACTATGATCATATGGGCAAGGGTGAAGGGAAACGAGAATTTGATTGATTCAGGAGCGGAAAAGATCAAGAAACATCTTATGAATTGAATTAAGCACAGGAAGTTAGTCTCTTATATTATGAATTATCGCATTTTGGTGTGTTTAGCATTAGGAATGGATACTGGTTATGGGCTGACATACTCGCAGGTATGGAGAAGCATAGGTTTAGGCTGATTCTAGTGTACCGCTTGGCATCGCTAGGCTTGCTGCCAGGCGATGGCAAGGCACAGGTGCTGTTTTATGAGTTTAGGTAATGGAAAATGAAGAAAGGGATCTAGGTGAGTGAGTGGTACTAGAAAATTATTGATGAAACTGTGAGGAACAATATAATTATGGTGTTGAATTGTGTGAATTGGAATAAGTGTGAATGTATGAGCATAATATGGCGTGGTTAAAGGAAAGTAAAATTCAAGATAGGGAGAATAATGATTCAAATTCAGAGATTCAGGTTTGGAATGTGTAGTGTTATTTGATGGTGTATAATTGGGACATGAGATAGTGTGTCGTCATGAGATAAGGTATGAGATATGAATTGTGTAGCATGGATGGAACGCTAAAGGAGTAGAAAGTGTATTACTGTTGTAATGCGATCTAGGTTGATAATGTGCTATAAGGTATTGTGTAATGGCCTTATTCTGAGTTAGGTTGGATCATTGGGTAATGATTGAAGAACTTGGTAAATCTTAGATTTTTGTTGTGAAATTGAGAATGGAAAAATTATAGGTAATGGTTTCACTTGTAGGGTGCCAAGGGTTCAAGAAATCAGATTGGGATGATGGAGAGTGTTTTATTACCTTGGAGGGGTTATGAGAGTGAGAGACAACCTGATTGAGGTGTGAAAAACAGCAACTGGTGCATTGCTGATACAGCGCCTGGCGGTTGGAACGTGTGCGCCAGGCGAGAAGAGCTCCAGGGAGGGTTCTACAACAATGGGCGCCTGGCGGTGGAGTGGGAACCGCCAGGCAGAAGCGAAGCAGTGGACTTGCTGTTCGTGGACCTGGCGCCTGGCGGTGTGGCTTGAACCGCTAGGCGGTTAGCACTGATTGCGCCTGGTGGCACTTAGGGCTGCGCCCGACGATGGTGCTGCAGATTATGACTTGTGTGCACGTTGCTTTTAAGCGATAATGCTATACTTGGAGCGGGAGATGTTGTGCCATGAGCGGGTAGGTTCATGGATGGTGGTTAACATGTGATGATATGAGCGGGGAGGTTTATATCCAGTTACTCTCGCGTGGGGATACGAGCGAGGTAGGTTTGTATGTTCCATGCTCATGCTTGAGAGATGCCACGTGCGGGGAGGTACGGGGCTGGTGGATCACATGTGTTGGACTACGGGCGGGCAAGTCTGTAGAGCAGGACTACGAGCGGGGAGGTTCGTAGAGGCAGGACCACGAGCGGGCAGGTTCATGTGAGCATCATATTCCCGAGTCCAAGGCTAACCATTTGTGTGATTTGAAGGCTATAAAGCCTTGGGGTTAAGGTCTTAGCCAAGAACTAAGTAGATTGAATAAGATGGGTGTATAACTTATGTTGCATATTATATATATGTTATTTTTATTTTCTCAGCTCACCCTTTTTGTTTGTGTATGACGATGATCGTGTGATTTGTTACACGGGAGCAGATGTTGATACAGGTGATGCTGAGGACGCTCAGGCGACGGAGTGAGGGCTAGCTGTGATTAAGCTAGGAGTTTATTTATGTTATCATTTATGTTTGGATTTTTGGGAATTGTAAAGTTTTAAATACTACGATTTTAATAATTGTGGCGCGATGTTTAATTATTTTAAATTTTCCCGTTGGGAATAATAATATCGTGACGTTTTATTTTTCTTTTCTTTCTTTATTTATTTAAATTAGTAATATTCCTTAGGGATGTTACATTTACAAGTTGCCATAACAAATCGAATGCAAAACATAAATGTGAACCACACAATGGAAGCAACGATCAAAACATAAGACAGACCCAATATTAGAGGATTGCAAATACCTTAAAAGTGTGATATCGGGTGAAACCTAAAAAATTTCGAAAGAGGCTTAGGACTTAGGGCTTAGGGTTTATGGCCTAGGGCTTGCGAATTAGGAAAAAGGAACCTATTGCAAGAATCCCTTCTCAATCATAAAATTTGCGAAAATAAGGATTTAGGGTTTAAGAAAAAGAAACTATTACAAGAATCCTTTATCAATCCTTGATTGTTTGGGGCTCTGATACGATGTAGAAAACAACAAACAAATACATGAAGAAGGGGATTGTATATTATTAAGTGTGTATAAAATGTTATAAGATGAGTGTTATATATAAACCATAAATAAATGAACATAAAACATAAGCCTATGCTAACAAAAACCAACCCAGTAGGGAGCGAATTGCCATGGATAACATATTATTATTATTATTATTATTATTATTATTATTATTATTATTATTATTATTGCATTGGAAAATAAGATTATAAAACATATTTTGTGCTCTTATAAATGCAAACATACGCTATTTATCTTCTGAACACGGTTGAAATTTATTGGAAATTACAAAGGAGAATCGTAGTCTGAAACAAATAATTTTTGTGACTTATAATGAGCGAATATAAAAGAGAGTCCACGGAAGATGAAATCTACCTTTTCTGTCTCGTTTCACTACTCTTTCTAAGAGAGGTTTTGAGTTTTTTTATCAAAGAGGGTCTTCTGGGGGAGTCCGCCCTTGAAATCGAACCTTCAAGCTATTAAGAATCATAGTCATCCAAAACAAGAAAACTACAAAAGTGATTAATTGTTGGAGTGCCCATGAACCAATGCTCTCCTTCACTTGCGTTTTCTTCATTTCAGGTTCCAGTTTTTTATTGTCAATGGTTTCGGAACCAAAGTCTCTCCATCTGGGTTGTCCGCTACGGCCTTTAGATGCCAGTTTTTCATCAACAATAGTTTTGGAACCAAAGTCTCTTCGTCTGGGTTGTCCGCTACGGCCTTTAGATGCCAATTTTTCATCAACAATAGTTTGGAAACCAAAGTCTCTCCGTCTGGGTTGTCCGCTACGGTCTTTAGATGCCAGTTTTTCATCAACAATAGTTTCGGAACCAAAGTCCCCCTGTCTGGGTTGTGCGCTACGAAGTTTAGTTACCAATTTTTCATCAACAATAGTTTGGAAACCAAAGTCTGTCTCGCTGGGAGGTCTGCGAGGGATATTAGGGACGATTGGGATACCCTTGCTAGTCCTCTTTCTTCCATCGTTGGCCATGGGAATTCCTCGCTTAGATTTTATCTGACATTTACCAGTTTTATATATACAGCAATCTTATACTAGGTTTGACAACTAATCTATCATTTGAAACTTTCAAATTGGCAATGTGAAAGGTAGCTATTAAGTATTCTCCATTAGCCCACCTACCCCGTTGAATTCAACCTTCATTAATAAACAACTGAACCATATGCAGGGATTTAAAACCAAATATCTGTTTCATTTACGCCACTATTATTTTAACTTCTCCATGGTCATGATTCATGAATATCAATTTGTTCAGCAGATTAGGTTTCTCAAAATATTTAATATATTACTCTTCCTTACAACACAATGATAATTCACTCATGATGTATGACTCTTGGATGACCAAAATATATTGACCAGGCTTCAATTAGACTGATGGTAGAGATATACTCCATTTTCTAATAAACACCTATCTAATACTATATATATATATATATATATATATATATATATATATATATATATATATATATATATATATATATATATATATATATAATATTTTTACTTCAATATATAAACTAATTTTTAGAAAAATCAAGAACAAAATTAAAATGCTATCTTCTTTTACTAGATTTCATTCTTACGAGTGCATTATTTAGACCACTTATCTTTACCTTTCAGGAATTTAATTGTCTTAAAATTTATTGTTTTAATTACAATTGTTGGGATACAAAGAGCTTTGAATGAAATTATATGCTAAAATCATCTTTTTACCTCTAACAAGAAGAAAGTTCTAGATAGGCAGTATGTACTAGACACTCTAGTTGGGAGAGTTTAATAAGAAAGCCTAGTATGTTGAAATCCAATAGATAACTTGTTAAATTATTTATAAATTGAGTTTTTGATGACATTATATAATTGAAAAGATGTTTTTTAGTGTTCTAATGTGTGATTTGTGTTGCTAAAGCGAAACGAAGTTCCTAAATCATAATTTACAGGGATTAATCGTCTAACGATAATGATCCTATGTAATCATGACTAAATTGGAAAATTTACTCTGACCGAGTTAAGATTGCAGGCTTTTATTAAAAGAGTAAGGTGTTGAGAAATGATAAACATAATGTATAATACCTTCCAAGAAAACAACCTATGAGTGTTTGCTAAAAATCTATATTGAGAGACAATACTTGTAAAGTAGTATGTAACCAATAATTTATTATTTTATAAATTGATATCTAAATCCATCACTATATAATAATTAAGAATTTTTTGTTACTAAAATTAGTAGTTAATGAAAAATTTTCTTGTACTAAAATTTTAGTGGTATTCTTTAGGTTGAAGTTTATAACATATAAGGCAATTATTTATTACTAAGTGACTGTAACTTTTATATTTAACTGAAACGCTACACAGGAATAGTGCAACAGCGCAGTTCTGGGGTTCTTAACACCACCCCTAGAAAACTAGGCACACCACGATGTCAACAGAAAACAGGATAACAAGTCTACAAAAATGTATATAAATCCAAGGACAAACAAGTACATGGGCCATAGCTCTAAAGAAAAGCCCACAAAGAAACTAAAGTCCAGTCCACGCGGACTATGTGGCGAAACCATCACCTCCCTATTGTCCACGGGTGTTCCTCGCATCTGCTCACACCAACAAGTTGATGATCATCGCAAAAGAGAGTACCACACAGCAGAACACACAACAATAAAAGTAGGGTAAGCTAGAGCACAAAAGAATTCATCCATACAACCAAATATATATTCACCATACCATGTACACATATCAATCAAGCATGTTATGACTTCTCAGACAATATAGTAAGACACGAGTCGACTCATCCGAATACATATAACCTGGTCGGATTCAGTGAATGCTTGCACTTGTGGTGGATACCTCTGCTCACCCCCGAGCTATGTGTTACAAGTGTTACAATGAATCAATTTCCCTCCCCACAAGGTTAGCCCTTAATGAATTTCAGGCCTCCTGCTACTCTCACCACAAGAGTTAGTTCGCTCTAGGTGAGACTAACTGACTCCTTAGATTGTCAGGATGCAACCTTACCTTGAATCCTTACCTAGTTATACAGATGGGGGGCACCACCATGGACACCCACTAACAGGGGCCATAGAATAACGTCCCAACCACTGAAGCGCGACCCTGAAAGTCTCAACTAGAGACTCAAAGGAATTACGCACTAACACAGACCAAACATAATCACACAGCCAAATAACATTCACCATGCATGTATACGTTCATCATACCAACCTTTAAAGCCAACGCCTTTCATGTTCCAGGTCTAACTCATTTCAACTCATCATAAACCATCCATGCATAAAGGATTTCCAACTCATCTCATTATCATGACTCTTTAATACCAACCATTTAATTAGAGTCTCATACTAAACTCATATCAACCCATTATTCACAACTCATGACTCACACCACTCATACATACTCATTTATCTCATACTTTCAATACAATACTTAAAACCAAGCAAGCATTATCCATACAAAGTCAAGAAAACAATCACATATCACACTGCCTCGCCCAACACCTCGCTCAGGCTAAAGGGTCTCGCTCAGGCGAGAGGCTCTCGCTCAGGCGAGCCCCCTTCGCCTAGGCGAGAGATCGAAAAAGGGGAACAGTAGCTCACACGGGAACTCGCTTAGGCGAGACCCCTCTCGCTTGGGGGAGATGGTCGCTCTCTCAGGAGCAACGTGGTTCGCCTGAGCGACCACTCGCGTGAAACATCTTGAGTGAGCCTCTGTTGATCTCGCGCAGGCGAGCCATGCTCGCTTGGGCGAGAAAACCAGTGCTCACCATTGTTCTCTCGTGCACAAACGCCCAACAGATTCACCAAGGTTCAATACAATCGTACACAAGTTTGCATCAACATACCAACATATTTAAAATGATAAAACAGTGGTACAAACATCATAACTCAAAGAAAGGGCGAACCCTAGAGGCTTCAACATTGAACCATGGAGCACAACAACTCGAGAGATAGACTGGGAACAGTAGAAAAAATGAGATTATTATTGAACCCTAAACGGAGGAATACAAAAAAGAGTAATAGGGAGTACAGGTAGGAGATTTGGAATCATTTACATGGAGCAGAAAGCAATACTAAGCTTTGAACGGACTGGTTTGAGACGAGAAAGCAAACCCTTGTAGAGCTCTAATGGTGTAATTGAGAGAGATGGCTTCAAATCTATGAATGAATGAGAGTGGAAACGTTAGGGCAACCTGGGATCAGCTTTATCCTATGGGCCAGCTCTTTGGCCCATCAGATTTGGGACAACCCTTTTTGTTAAAGGTTACAAAAAGAATAGGGCCTTACAATGCTGGTGGAACTAATTCTTTGTTTTGTCATGGTGTTAGTTTTATTGACATTAAATAACATTTTAATATTTACTTTATAACTTGCATTTTGTTTAACATATCTTTATAGTTGGCGCTAATTATATTATTTAAATTTTAATATTATGTACAAAAAGGACATTTGTTTATTGTTACTGAAATGATGAAATTATTGTAACACCCCAACAATGGAGAGAAGTTCTATTTACAAGTTGCATACGTCATAGATATCATTTTTGTGTGTAAAACCAACAATATTCTGCAAAGATTTTCAAAGATTGTTATCTTCTTGTACTTCTTATAATCTTTCACAAGTCGATAATTCCACAAATATCGTCCTCTCTGGTCTGAAACGAAGATTGTGTATGTAGAAGATACTCTGATGCTCAAGTCATCCAAGTGTGTGAGATGGCAATAAATGTTGTTATAGTGAATGTAATCAAAATACCTCGAGTATTGTGCTACTTATACCATCATTATGGTTTCTTACCTGGATGGGCCTTGATCCATATGATTAGTTACCTTAATTAACTTCTAAGCAATTGATGAGTTCATATTTATGCCCTCATTTAATTTTTAATTGAATTTTGTTCTTAAAAGATGATTTAATTAGCATATCTTATAATTTGGTTTATTGAGCATGAAATATAAAAACATGTTAAAAATAGTTTTTTAGTTGCATAAATGATCTTTGGATATTTTGAGTTGTGTCAGTGCAGCTGCAACTAAGTTGAGCTCATAGAGGTGTGGAAATAAATTGATTAAGTTTCATGACACCTTAAAGATAAATCCAAGAATAAAAAAATTATAAAAATCATTAAAATCCAAGTCAAGCATTGCATGAAGAAGGCAAAAAAAAGCTTGAAAGAGTGAAGAAGTTTGGGGAAAATATGTCCTTAGTAGTTTGGGGAACGAACAGTAAAAATTGAACCTTGCAGCTTTCTTTATCTTTTCCTAAAAGAAAGAGCTTTCATAATTCATAAATATTTATGATAAAAGTTAATTTGGGGAAAATATGTCCTTAGTAGATATTTTATTAGATATTTTTAGATAATTATCTTATTTAATTATATCATAAAATATCAAAAGATAATAACTATCAAATCTTTTTAAATATGGAAAGATCTTCTTAAATCTTTTTAGATCTCCACAACAAACAAATATATCTTAAAGAAATTGAATGATTTAGAAGTTAATTGGAGTAAATTATATAATAAACTTGTTTAATTATAATCGGAGGAAATTATACATTTAAGTAACTAACTTATTTAATTATATCAGAAATTATGAACCAGTTATATTTGTCAAATAATTTTAAAAATGACTATATCTCTTCAAATATTATTAGATATTCATAACCACTATAAAGATAAATGATACTTACAATTATTTTAAAGATATATGAGAGATTTCAATAAAAAAAACTAGATTCAAGCTCAATCAAATCCTATATAAAGAAACCAAGGGGAAGTAAAAAAACAAGTTCGGAAATTTGGAGTTTAGGAACCCTCTAGGTGGGGCTAATTTTGTTCTCTCTCTCCACTCTCGTCTTTTATTTTGATGTAATATTGATTCCATAGAGTGCTAGGCTTCTAGGGTTGGTTCCACTATAATTTCATTATGGATTTTGAGGTTAGAATGAAATAATTTCTTTAACCTTTTTATTATTTTTAAGGTTTCAAATTATCTATGTATTTTGTTTTTGAATCAAATAAAAAGTAATGATTTTACATGCTAGCTAATTAACAAAGTGTATAAATATATATGCATGTTAATCGTATAAGTTGAAGGGCTTTTAAATTTAGTTTATACTTTACTTTGATTTTATTTAGAAATTTTCATATGATTAGATGAGTTTTAACCAATAATTGAGACTTTACTTTGGTTAAAAATTATTCTAACTAAAATTAGTCAAGACTTTACTTTGATTAATTAAGTTTTTTACTAGGTGAAGAGATAAAAGAATAGACATATAGGCTTAGTAAAATTTGATTGAGACTATACTTTGATTAAAATTACTATGATAATATAAAAGTGTTCACTTTTAATTGAGACTGTAATTTGGTTAAAAGTGAGAATGCCAATAAATTAATTGAGACTTTACATTGATTAATTTGCAAATCTACAACAATAATTATATGAATGATAATCCTTAGATAACCAATGAAGAATTGAAAAACTAGTGAAATCAATCTATTTCCTTTATAATTGTTTTTATATCTTTTTATTTTTTTCCAATATTATTTTATTTGACTAACACCTTTTGTATAGTTTTTATCAGAACTAATTTGTCAAAAAATTAATTTTGTGTTCGTTGGAAGATGACTTAGGGTTGACTTTACCCTTTCTATTTTGTTAACTACTACCTTAGCAATACTGAAGTTACTATAGTTTAGTAATATTAATTTGATCGTGTCAATAACAGCATTATCAACAATCTACTAACAATGCTTTAGATATTTCCTCTAATTAATTACCTTTGACTATACTAGTGACTTGGCCGTCTAGATATCATCCTTGCCGATATGGTGTCCTCCAAGTCCGCCTACATGTTGGCCGAGTACATCTCGGCCTAGGTGTGAGGTGTTGTTGAACATATTTAGTACATCATCTATGTTACAAAATTGACAAGTGTACAAAATCGTACAAGTGATAAAGTAGATAACTCCAAATATCGTTTTCCTATACAGACTCACGTTGTTTAGAAAAAACTGTGATTATTTACTAATTAAGGCCAAGAACATTAAAATAATGAAATGTATTAATTTTTGTTTATGAAATAATTCAAAATTGAAGAAAGCAAATTAAATTTATGAAATTAAAATATATGGTAAAGGCTTCATTGGGGCTGGATTTCGTGCATCAAATGAATATGAAAAGACTAATAATATATTTATAATTTCTAACTCTAGCATTCACACCACTATGTAACAAGCCCTAATGTCTTAACGACAAATCTAAAATTTAATAAGAACTTAGACCTTTCCTTATTAAAAGTTCGCCTTAAGCCTTAAGTTTGGATGTTAAGAATGACCAATGATGTAATTTATGTCTAGATGCATAATAAATTAGTTGTCTATTATAGTCTAGGTTATAATACCGTCTAATGATTAGATATGCACAAATATACAATCAATAATTATCATGACGTTAGGATCAAGAATAAAACATAAAATTATGGAAAAGAAATATATCAAATAGCATAAATTGCAAAGAGTTATGACATATTACATCAACCTCGTGAATATGGGGAGTTAGCTACTCTTATACATTACGAACACTGGAAAAAGAACAATGTTAAATGCCTTCAGCCTCCATAATGCTCCTTTGCCTCCAAGGATTTTAAAAAGAATAGAGGAAATGCAAAATACCTTTTAACTGCCTCAAGCCTTCTTTTTATAGATTTTTCAGAACTAGACTCTGCCTAACATTTGTACTTGAATAAATTGTAATAGTTAATAATAGTTAATATATCTTTCAATCTTCTAGAATTTCCATATCTTTGATATATTCTTCAAATCTTATGAAATTTCAAATTATCTGCAAAATATAAACCTAATTATCTAAACAAATAATAATCAAAATACCAATAAAAGATAAAGTACTTATCTTTAATAAAATTATTTAATAAAGTCTTAATTATTTAAAAAGATAATAATAAAAATATCAATAATAGATAAAAAAAAACATGATAATGTCAATTATCAATCTCCTAGGCTTTACATGCTATATGTTAAATTATTAACGTTTCTATTGTGATGTTGGTATCGACAAGGCTAATATGTTCAAAGAAAATTTATATTTCTTTGGTCATAGTCATCCTATAGGTATAGTAGCTCACCAATCTTAAGAAGCATAACGACAAAGAGGCATAAGTAGATGACTGTCATGCGTGCAGTAATGGATGTGACAATGAGGAGATGAAAAGTTATAACCTTTGATCATTAGATTTGGGGAGATCTGACGATTGGAATCGAAGAGGTGGGAGACAAAGAGTCACCATAATTTTTCTATAAATAGTATACAAATTTGTCTTTCTAGCATTTTTTTTCTACTAGTGATATTTGTTTCAAGAGTCCTTAGTGTTTAAGTACCGAATAGTATCAAGTATGTCTTCGAGTAGTTCTAATATGTTTGTTATGGATAACCCACAGTCAAGTAGTAGTGAGTCTTTGGCCAATCTTCCCTAATAAAACTCCCCTGTGAATCAAAAAGGTTGTCATAGAGACAAGGGTAGGCACAAACAATGAAATAGTCGAGTCTAACTAGTCGAGGGAAGTAGGGTAGAGTGGGTACATCCTAAAGTAAAGATAACTTAAGACACGCGAAATTTAATTAATTAAATAATTAATTAATTAATAAATGCGGGTAGTGGAAGCCTTTATGGCATTTAATATTGACATGTATGACGTGGAAAAGTATTAGCTTAAATGGTTGAGAGTACTTGATTGTGTGAGGGGACTTGGGTTCAAGTTCTATGTATGCCATTTATGTGTTGGATCATGATGAGTGATAATATAATCATAGAATTATATAAATTATCACTTAACATGAATGGTTGAATGGTTATGCATTCAATTGATATTGGTGTGGTTATGGGTTCGAATGGAAAAACAACCACTAATGGACTTTGAATGGCAATTAAGTCAGCTTAATGTCAATTCTCGTTTTTCTCTTCATCGTTGCTTATTAAGGCACTTTTTAGTGCGAATTAAGGGTGAGAGAAAGAGTTTTGGTGCCTGCCATTGGAAAGCATTGTGAGGAGTGAAATTTCAGAAAGCAATTGTGGTTCTTGGGTGAACAGAAAAGCTGAATTGAGGTGTCACTAAGGACACCATTGGTGATCAAAAAGGGAAGCTCTATATTATCAAATTATAAGCAAGGAATCCAGGTTAGGAGAGCTACCAGTTCCTATTTTAATGATATTATATGCAATTGCATTATATATTGATGCATAAAAGTCTTCTTTTGAACCAATTTCTTTTATTGTTTAACCTCTTCATGTTTGTTGTATGCGATTTTAGAGAGAGTATGTGTATGCTTATAGTTTCCGTTGTATTCAGTACTCTCTGTGACTCCATCACTACTATGATTATTATGATTCTTCTTTTTTTTACTTGCCGACATGTTTAAAGTTTTTCTCCTAACTGCGGCATAATTATTATTGTAAGGCCCATTAAAAATCCTTTACTCTTTTCTGCCCTAAAGTAAGGGGCTACCCTTGTAAGTGGGCCTAAGACCGACCCAACAGATAAAGCCATTAGGTCTACCCTAAACCTAACACTTCTCCTCATTTCAAAAACTGTTGTCCTTGTCCTAGAGCCACAACCCCCTTCTACCTCTACTAGGGTTTGGTATCACCATGAGCACGCAAGTTTGAACCAGTCCTTCTTTCCTACATAAGTGCTTCCTCTTTCTGTGCCTGTATTTCCGCCACTATTGCTCTAAGTAACTCATATTTCCGTTGTTGGTTATATTTTTCCAGCCTCTGGTGTCATCCCTCGAGTTACTACGTTCCGCTGTTTGGGGTCAAGATCGTGTGCGAGTCATTTTCCAAGTAGGGAAGCTCTGGCTTACTACCATATTCCCTGTTTCCATGTTGTTGGCTGTTATTTCGAGTTTCGGAGGTTGTTGTTATGATATGTTACTTGTGAATGTATGAATGCTTCGTTTTGGGTTCTGGTGTGCGTGACTGTTGCAGGAAAACAGTGGCGAGACCTGCTAATCTCGCCCAAGTGAGCTAGTCTCGCCTAGGCGAGATGGACAGGGACTCGACCAAACCCTTTTACGCGAAAGGTCGCCTAGGCGACCCGCTAAATTTTTGAGCGAGCTAAGCGAGATCCCACGTTGGTTTCCTGATGCTTTTTCGAGCCCTCGCCTAGGCGAAGGGGGGTCGCCTAAGCGAGCACATCTCGCCTGAGCGAGGGGTTGGGCGAGGCAGTGCGCTGTTTGGATGCTTGTTTGTTCTTGGATGATCGATATTTGTTTGGGTATGAATGTTATGATAAGAAACATGTATATAATGAAGTGTTATGTATGCGTGGCATGATTCATGTTATGGATGATGGGTTTGGTGTGAAAATTTGCATGTGAACTAAATGAGATGGGTATTATTAAAGTGGCATGATAATGAGGTTAGTTGAATCCTATGTGCATGGATGGATTATGACGAGTTGGAATGAGTTGGACCTGGAAACATGAAAGGTATTGGCTTTAAAGGTTGACATAATGAATATATCCTTGCATGGCGAATACTATTTGACTGTGTGATCATATTTTGTCTGTGTTAGTGTATAATTCCTTGGGGTCTCTAGGTGAGACTTTCAGGGTCGCGCTTCAGTGGTCGGGACGTAATTCCATGGCCCTTGTTAGTGGGTGTCCATGGTGGTGCCCCATCTGTATAACTAGGTAAGGATTCAAGGTAAGGTTGCATCCTAACACTCTAAGGAGTCAGTTAGTCTCACCTAGAGCGTATTGACTCCTGCGATGAGAGTAGTAGGAGGCCTGAAATTTTGTAAGGGCTAACCTTGTGGTGAGGGAAATTGAATTATTGTAACACTATAACACATAGCTCGGGGGTGAGCATAGGTATCCACCACAAGTGCAAGCATCCGCTGAATCCGACCAAGTTATATGTATCCGGATGAGTCGAGTAGAGTCGTAGTGTATTACCTGATGAGTCATAACATGCTTGGTTGAATTGAGTGTATGATACTTTGAAATTATATCTGACTTGATGGATGAGATCTTTTGTGCTTTAGCTTACCCTACTTTTGTTATTGTGTGTTTTGTTGTGTGGTGCTCTCTCTTGCGATGATCATCAACTTGTTGGTGTGAGTAGATGCGAGGAACACCCGTGGGCAACAGGGTTGTAATAGTTTTGCTGCATAGTCCGTGTAGACTTGATCTTATTTCTTGATGGGTTTTTTTTCTTTAGGGCTTGGGCCCATGCATTATTTTCTACTTAGTACTCTTCTTCAACTGTTAGACCTTTCAACTGTTTCCTGTTGGCATTGTGGTGTACCTAGTTTTGTAGGGATGATGTTAAGACCCCAGGACTACATTGTTATACTATCTATGTGTAGCGTTTTCTTTAATTACGTTTATAAATTAAATGGGACGTTACAATAATAATAATAATAATTATTATTATTATTATCTTATTATTATTATTATTACTATTATTATTAATTTTATTATTATTATTATTACTATTATTATAATTATTATTTATTATTATAATTATTATTATTATTTTTTTATTATTATTGTTTTTATTATTTATATATTATTATCACCGGTTATTATTATTATTATTTTATTATTATTACTATTATTATTATTATTATTTTATTTACTATTGTTATTATTATTATTATTATTTTATTTACCATTATTATTAATATTTTATTTTATTATTATTATTTTAAAATTATTATTATTATTATTATTATTTATATTATTATTATTATTTATATATTATTTTTATTAGTTATTATTATTATTATTATTCTTATTTTTCTTATTATTATTTTTATTATTATTAATATTATTATTATTTTATTTTACAATAATTATTAATATTATTGTTTTATTATGATTGTTTCATTTTATTTTATTGTTTTCATTATTATTATTATTATTATTATTATTATTATTATTATTATTATTATTATTATTTTGTTTTATTATTATTGTTTTTGTTGTAAGTTTTATTATTATCATTATTATTGTTTTATTGCCCATGCGATATTTTTGGGACAATGATTATGTATTCTTCCTGCTTTTGTATATTGTTTGGTTGTTTAGGATTGTGTTGGACTATGATCCAGTCATGTGATTATGACTGGATAAGTATATTTCATGTTATGAATTATATGTATAGTGTTTGGGGTTCTGTGGAACTTGCTTCAAAGTGCCAAAAACCAGTAGCAATGACGCTACTGGTGTGGCACCTAGCGGCTTGGGGTGTACTGCCAGGTGATAAGGGAAAACCAGAGAAGCTTGGAATGCATGTTGATTGACAGAAAATGTGATCCAGCCAGGCGGAAAAGATATGGTAAAGGCTCTGGAAAGCGTATAGCTCCTAACGGAGTCAGGTGTCTGCTTGGTGGTTTGGATCGAAGTTCTGCCTAGCGACGTGAGAGGTGCGCCAGGCGGTTTTGGGTGCAGAGTTGGATCGCGAGGAGGATTTTTATACCGCTTTGGATGGAGGTCATCAAGTGATGCTTTGCTGGGGGCCCAATTACGAGTGTAAACGTGGCCACTTGAGGTTGTAGCCTGGTGGTTTTCGAAGTCTAGTGGAGTGTGCGAGATTGTGGCTCGTACGGCAAGGTTTCAAAAGATTGCCCTCTTTAGTGTAACTAATAGAGTTTGGTAGTCTTGGGACGACTACGAACCGCGGTTCATTTTGGGGAACTCCACTTGGTATCGTGGATTGTGGTCGTGGGAATTTATTCCCACGTGGTCGTGCCAAATCTTCCATTAGAAACCTCTTGATTCTACACATTTTGATGATTACATTGATCGATCTTTGTTGTCACGAGTGTCTACTCGCCCCTCCGACTACAGGACACCACCTAATAGTCCACACGCGTGAATAAATTTGCAACGACTACGATCTACGACACCAATTGGAGTTCCCCAATACGAGTCGCAGTCTCTATTTGTTCCAAGACTATCAAACTCGTCGGATAACACCGAGGAGGGCAATCTTCCGGAACGCATCCGTAGGAGCCACAATCTCGCACACTCCACTAGACTTCCAAAACCACCAGGCAACAACCTCGAGTGGTCACATGTTACCCCAATACAAGTTGCACTCGTAACTAGGCCCCTACAAAGTATCGCATCAAGACCTCCATCCAAAGCTGTGTAGAATCCCTCGCGTAATCCATCACTACAATCAAAACCGCCTAGCACAACATCTACATCGCTAGGTTAATTCGCGTTCTGGACCACCTGGCAGAACACTTGGCGCCAACCCACTTGATTTTGGTCCAAGCCCAGTTCTACAACACACCGCCTGGTGGGACCACTTCCGTCGCCAAGCGCCAACTCTCGGGTTTTACTCTAAAGTTCACTTTATGGCCTATGTCCTAGCGGTTTACACCGTTCCGCCAAAAGCCACACCAGTAACTAGTAATTTACTGGTATTTGGCACTCTAGAATAGGTTCCAATGAACCTATTTACACAAGACACTCAGTTCATGCAAAACATGCATCCATAACAAGTAAAAACACTTTCATATTATTAAGTTGAACTCAACTACACAATATCACATGGTCATACATCAAACACAATCACATTCTTACTTTTATACATGACTGAGAATCACAATAAATTCATATAAAACCATCGAAACAAAGTGTTATACCCAACACACAATCTTGGACAACCAAACAATATACAAACCAGAAAGAACACATAATCATTGCCCAAAATATCGCACAGGCAATAAAATAGTGATAATGATAATAAAAACAACAATAACAACAACAACAACAACAATAATAATAATAATAATAATAATAATAATAATAATAATAATAAAATGAAACAATTAAAATAAAAATAATAATAAAATAAAACAATAATAATAAAACAATAATACTAATAAAATAAAACAATAATAATAAAATAATAATAATAATAATAATAAAATAAAGGAAAAATTATAAAACAATGAAATTAAAATAAAAAATTATAATAATAAAAATAATCATAAATAATAATAATAATAATAATAATGATAATAATAATTCAAATAATAATAAAATTACAAATAATAATAAAAATATAAATATAAATATAAATAATAACAATAATAAAAACTAGCGTAAACACAGGCCCGCATGTGTGTACACATTTTTTTAATATGCATAATATTATATTTGTAATGGATGATATTGTAATATTATTAAGTTAATAAACAAAATAAAATTATATTTATTAAAAATAAAGTGAAATGTATGGAGAAAATATGAGAAAATAACGGATGATGAATAGAAGAAAAAGGAAGAAGGAAATAAGTAAATAGTTTTATAAAAACTTGTAAAAATAACTGTTAATTTTAAAAAATTTAACAAATAATTATATTGTAAAGGGTAAAGTTGGAATTATGAAATGTGGACACAAAAGAGGAAATCCTCTTTATATATAGTTATAGATATTTATAATAATAATAATAATAGTAGTAATGATAAAACGGAACAATAAAAATAAAAATAAAAATAATAAAATGAAAAAATAATAATAATAAAACAGTAATACTAATAAGATAAAACAACAATACTAAAATAATAATAATAATAATAATAATAATAATAATAATAATAATAATAATAAAACAACAACAGTAATAAAACAACAATAATGATAATAAAATCATGAATAAAATTAAACAATAACAATAATCATAACAATAATAATAAAATAGTGAAACAAAACAATAATAATAAATTAATAATAATAATAATAATAATAATAAAATATCGATAAGGATAATAAAATCATCAATAAAATAAAATAATGATAATAATAAAAATAGTAATAAAATAATAATAAAATAAAATAAAATAATAATAATAAATAATAATAATAATAATAATCATAAGTGTGTCAGATTTAGAAGAAAAACTTTGAACATCACGTCAAGTCAAAAAGAAGAATCACAATAATTATAGTAGAGATGTTACAAAGAGAACTCATTACAATGAAAACCTTAAGCACACGCATACTCTATAAAATCATATACAACAAACATCAAAAAGTTAAATGATACAAAATTTTGGTTCAGGAGAAGGCTTTCATGCATCAATATAATGCAATTGCATATAAAATCATTAAAACAGGAAATGGAAGCTCCCCTAACCTGGATTCCCTTCTCTAATCTGCTTTGAGGATTCTTTCTTGCACCAAAGGAATTGCCTCCACTTTGATACCTCTCTTGACCCTTGCAGCAAAGTCTCCCCCCCACGCTCTCTTTACTTTTGTTCTAATGCTCTCAAGATTCTCCTCAACAACTCACATGAATTGGTATTCTAAAAACACCCTTTCTTCTCACCATTGGCTTCTTAACTATGCCTTAACTATGCTTAATGGCAAGAAAAACGAAAATTAAAAAGATAGCTTAATCGCCATTTAAGGACCATTACACTATGGTTTCTCAAACCTTCCTACTCCCTAGGCTAGGGTTTTTTGATCATTCTCATTCATGACCAAAAAGAGTTTTTGGCAAAAAGAACTTATTTTACATAAGTCAAGGTTTGAACACACAACCACACAATTACCAATCCATTGCACAACTAACCAACTAATTCATGTTTCGTGATAATTCCTATGCATCTAGGATTATAAAATCATGCCTCATGGTCCATCATATTATTAAAATAATAAAACCATTAAATTACCCTCTAATGGCATTCAAGTCCTCCCATAATAACTAAGTACTCTTAACCACTTGAGCTAGTATTGTCCCTTATCATCTTTCTCCACATTAATTAACTTAGGGACTCCCGTCCTCACATTTATTAAATAAATATTTATTTATTTATTTAATTTTCTCGAGTCTTATAGTGGTGACCACAGAAGGGTATTCTAATTTTTACAATGAGAACAATAACCCTAAGTTTCCTTTTTACTGAACCAATAACCCAACTAGGTGTCAAGAGTGGTCAAAAGATAATATGATTGAATTTTGAGTTTTTTGGACGAGCTTCCTTAATGAGGGTACTCTGTCGCGGTACTCGCTGGAAAACCTCTCGAATAAGTGTTCTACCGATTGAAACTCGCAGTATCCGAGGAAAAAACGCAACGGAATACTCAGGTTATGGTGTTTAGCACTCAAATCTCTCTAGTTTCTCACTAGTTTGGGGCAACCTGAAGAGGTAAAAACCTAATCTAGGGTTTAGGGTTTGAGCAGAGACGAAAGGGGGAGTGTTCTCAACCAAATTTAACATTCATCTCAACTTTCTATTACAACGGTTTTGCTTGCCTTTTATAGATGAAGGCAACCGGTGAAACAAAAAAGGAAAAGGATGCCATCTAATAGATTCCTAATGGCAGAGATGGGATGCTAGCCAAACCCTAACGGTGACAAGGTGATGAAAACATATGGGCTGCTAACGGGCAAGGTGCCAACTGATGGTTGATGGCAGAAACGTGTATGGGTGGAAAGCAAACCCTAACACGTGAAGATTGGTTTTCGAAAGGAAGAGAAGCACTCTGTCCAGACCCTAGCGGCTGTATGCATGTAAATGAAAACCTAGCTGAGCTTCCCCTTTGGTCACGCGTGAGGTCTTGGAGAATTGGGCTTCGTTTGATGAATGCATATCTCGGCCCATGCTGGAATGAAGAATGGCACGCTGCTGAACGAAAGTTAAATTGTGCACTACCCTTGCAACTTTCACGTCTCCATGCCACATGGGCAAATGATGGGTTGGTATGGATAAAATTGGGCCACAGGCCCAATGTTAATTGGCAGCTTGAAAAGTGGGCGACATTTAGCAAAACAACTCAATTAGAACAAGTTTTATTTAATTAAAATAAAAGAAATTAAAAGAAAGTTAAAAGAAAGGGGCCTAGCCAATGGCCCAAGCTATGAGCCTTAATGGGATCACATCATTTCTTGTCTACCTTTTACTAGGGAAATTGTTAAGATATACTTATCCCTCAGACCTTTGAATAACATGTTTGGTCGGTATACTTCTTAGAATTGGTTATTAAATACTATTTGGCTAAACTGAATATGTGTTGTAACATCCCTACTGAAAATTACTTAATTAAATAAATAAAATAAAATATAGAAACTCAATCGACAAAATTTTATTATTTCCAAACGCGGGAAAATTCAAATTATTTTTCAACGTGCCATAATTTAAACATAACATAATAATAATCTTGTTACAAGTTTTCAAAATCGAACATAATGAAAGAACATCATAAAAATCCCTAGCTCAAGAGCCTCCAAGCTAGCCCTCTCTCCGTCTCCATGCATCACTAGCATCACCTGTAACATCATCTGCTCCCGCGTAACATCACCAAACACAAACAGAAAGGGTGAGCTCAAAATAAACAATCAATTAATTTAATAAACTTAACAATACACTCAATTATTTTATTCTAGTTAGTTCTTGGCAAAGATCTTAATCCCCAAGGCTTTTCAACCTTCACAGCACACAAATAGTTAGCATTGGATTCAAGGTTTATGATGCTCACACGACCTTGCCCGCTCGTTGTCTTGTCTCTACGAACCTCTCCGCTCGTAGTTTTGCTCTATGAACCTCCCTGCTCGTAGTCCTGCTCTACGGACCTACCCGCCCGTAGTCCAACACACGTGATCCACCAACTACGTACCTCCCCGCACCCAACATCTCTCAGTGTGAACACAGAACATACGAACCTACCTCGCTCGTTTCCCCACACGAGAGTAACAGGATATGAACCTCCCCGCTCATATCATCACGTGTTCACCACCATCAATGAACCTACCCCCTCATGGCACAGCATCCCTTGATCCAAGTTTCACATCACAAGATGATAACGAAAACAAGAAAAGTGCACTACGCTACACAAGGTACATACTCAAGTTGGTCTTAGGGATTCTAATGCTTCCACGAACCTGCCCGCTCGTGGTCCAACTCTACGAACCTCCCCGCTCGTAGTCGAACTCTACGGACCTACCCGTAGTCCAACACACGTGATCCACCAACTACGAACCTCCTCGCTTGTAGCATCTCTCAAGTGTGAGCACGGAACATACGAACCTCCCCGCTCGTATCCCCACACGAGAGTATCAGGATATGAACCTCCCTGCTCATATCATCACGTGTTCATCACCAATTGATGAGTGCGTATTTTTGCCCTCATTCAGTGTTTAATTCTGGGTATTTGGTTGAATTTATGTGCTTAAAGAGTGATTTAATTGATAATTCTAACAATTAGGCTACTTGAGCTTGTGTGATAAAAATGTGTTAAAAAGTGATTTTTAGCTGCATAAATTATTTTTGGATATTTTAACGTTTGTTGATGTAGCTGAAGTTAAGATTAAGCATTCAAGGTGAAAATAAATAAATTAAAGTTACAAACACCTTTGAATAAGGCTAAAATCAACAAGTTCTGAAAAATTCACTTTGCACCCCATACATTACTTAAACACTCTCCTATTTCCAAATGGACCACAAAAAAACTTGTTTTGCTAAGTTGCACCCCTTCTACCACTTAAACCCATTTCAACCAGATGCTGCCATGTGGCAATCCTCAACTTTTAAAATTGGCCAACCAAAACAAGTCACGTGGCATTAATCCTTGCAAACACATATGCACCAATTAGACACTGCCACGTCATCATCTTCCATCTCTCGCACAAACCAAAAACCCTAGCCTCACATTCCAATGTTGGCAGCCACTGCTCCGCCACCATCGTCCCTTCACTACATTTGTGGACCACTTCCTTCACGCATCTACACCAGCCCGTGAACCAGAGTGAAAAGCGCCACTGCGAGAATCACCACCGCGCCTGCAGCACAGCCGCAACACCTGCATTCAACAGTAGGGGAAACCACCGCACGTGTGCCAGCCGCAAACCTGCACCAGATGGAAGAAGAGGACCGCACTAGTGACGCGCACCGTTCGTCATCCACAGTTCCACGCAGCAGAACCACCGCACCACCATCTTCTCGACACCATGAACCAAAGCAGCAATTCAAACAGCCAGAACAGAAGCGAAAACCTTACATGGCAGCACCCGTTCGGAACAACACCTGCAACTCCACCAACGTTCTCCATTGTGACGGATCACATAGCGCCTGCAATTGCACCTTGGAGCTACCATGGACCCAGTGTTTCTGCACTGTAGTTCCGCGAGTAGCACCTTGGTTCCATCCTTGCAATTCCTGCATCTTTGCCTTGCCGGAAAACGTCGCTGGAGAGAAAGGAGCAGCCGTCATTGCACCTTGCACTTGCGACAGCAACAATGATAGGGGCAGCAAACCCTAATTTTGGAAGAGAGAAGGGAATGACACGTGTCAGACTGTTATTGCACAATCAAACTGGTCAAAGCTGGTCAAACAGTCAACTCTGTTGGTATCGCGCAGCGGAATGTTTGAGCGTGCGGACAAAACCAAGAGGGGGGTGAATTGGTTTTTGAATAATAAAATTAATACTTTAAAATTTTTCCAAAATTTATCAAGTAGATCAATAAATAATTTCTTTATAACACAATAATAAATGAAATAAAGAGATAGAGAAGAAGATTGAACACAAGTATTTATACTGGTTCGGATCAAAAGACCCTACATCCAGTTGTTAATCTTTTAAAAACGAGATTAACTAAATCACTAACAAGTAACAGATTTACAATCAGATATTTAGAGTGTAAGGAAAGAAAACACCTCTCTTGAATCACACAAGAGATGAACACCTTTCTCTGAATCACACAGAGAACCTTGACCTTAGCTTTCCTAGCAACAACAGCAACACTCAATCTCCTAGAACACCTCTCAGGAAAAGTTATCGCTCTACCCACACTAGGTTTTTCAAAGCTTCAATTGAGAACACTTCAGAGAACTCTCTTGCAGTCACAGCACTAGTACTCTAGCTTCTCAAAAAGGTAATTAAGAAGTAACTCTGAAGTTCCTTAAATAGGGGTTCCAGAAATTAGGTCAAAAAGCTGAACAGTCACGCCCAACAGACCAGGATAATCGATTATCACTAGTGATAATCGATTATTCCAGTGTGGTTTATGGAAAACAAATTTTTGAGCAGATAATCGATTATCAGAAGTAATAATCGATTATTCCAGTGCTTTCTTTAAAAAAATTTTGTTCAGCTCAGGATAATCGATTATTCCAAGTGATAATCGATTGTCATTTTGATATTTCGAGAAATACTAGAATTTTCTTGTACAATACTGCTTCTAACTTAATCTAATTATATTTTACAAGATAGCTTTAAACATAATAACATGTAGTCTTCATATTGTCTTCCAGATGGCTTTCAGGCTTCTTTTATCATCATCAAAATCTTGCTTCAGCATTTAGACTTGTATTGCTTTTGCCAACAATCTTCCCCTTTTTGATGATGATCAAAACAATATGTTTAAAGTATCTGCAATCAAAATATCTTACAAGGAGATTTGTTAGTAGCACTGTTTGGTTTAAATGTTTAAACTTTTTCTCCCCCTGTTTTGATCATATGAAAAAGGTTTTAATAAAGAAGCTCCCCCTCAATTTGGCATAGGTAAAGAATAACAAGACAAATATACTTATATTAAAAATAAAACTGGAAAACATATTACAATTGCAAACAATGAGACTATGATGTAGACTTTTAAAAGTCTTGACTCATGTCATCATCGTCCTCATATTTATCAAATTTATGTTCTAAGTTAGAGATCCTAGAATCTAATCCTCTAATTAAGCCAGTGACTTCTTCATGTCTGTGAGTGGAGAGAAGAAAGAATTCTTCAAGCCTCTGATTGATATTTAAAATGTGATCTTCTAAAGAAGAGGATGAGCCACCAACACCACTGGATGATCCAATATGTGTGTCAACAGGAGGAATATGAGCGGTGGGAGGATTTTCTTCTTCTTCATTGTCCGAAGAAGGCATATCATCCTTGTGAATGTAGGTATTCCCAAAAGGAATAAATTTCATCTGCTTCGAGGAGTTTTCTGCAATTTTGTTTGCTGCAGTTGTCTTATGAGACTGTTCATCAGAGACATTTACCCCTTTATACTCACAAATATGAGAGATGAGCAAGGAATACGGAAGAGGATATTGAGGCAATCGTTTGGCTTTTAGCATGGTGTCAAGAATGATACTTGGCCAATAGATGGGGATGTGGTTGAGCATGGCATATATTATCATAAGATCGGCTTCACTGCACTATGCGTGATTTGTACCACGTGGACATAAAATCCAAACAATGAGATAGTGAAGTAGACGCTCATCGATTTTGAGAGGTCCAGCTAGTAATTGACGGCCAATTTCTTGATCTGGGCGTCGCATAAAGGATCTATATGCAAAAATTCTGTTGAACCCTTCTATGCCAGCCGTGAGAATGGGAGATGTGCCATCATGAATGGGAAATTGTGCAACATTTTCCCAAATATCATCATCTAAAATGATGTCGATACCTTTCACTTTTGTGAACCCAACTCCATCTCTGAATTTGTAGTTGAAATAAAAAGCTCGAACCAAATCTGGATAGTAGGTGCCTTGCATCTCTGTGAAGAATTTCACACCTTGTTCAGCCAGAAAGTTTTGAATGGTGAAATGGCGATTTATAAACCATTGAGACTGGATGAATTTTGGAGTGATGAGGGGTTTGTCTTTCCATAGTGTGATGAATTCAGAACGTCTTTCTTCATCCGAAATCCATCCTTCAATGGAGGCTGTTCTTGGTGCAGTTGAGGGATGAGAGGCACGAGATGCAGTCCTTCTGCGTGTAGGAATTTTTCTACGAGAGGATTCAGCCATGGTTTAGGTAAAAGAGAGGGAAGCCTTTGAGAGTTTTGTGAGAGAATGAGAAAAGGAGAGGGTCTTGAGTGTTGATGTAGAGAAAAAAGTGTTCTGGTGACAAAAATGGCTAATATTTATAGAGAGAAGACTCCAACGGTCATATACACGCGATTTGATGAAAATCTAGCCGTTGCAACGGCTAGTTTTTGAATTTGTTGGTCCAACGACGTGTAATAATCGATTATTCTAAGATGATAATCGATTATTGGTTCATAAATTGGGCAAAATATGAAGTCTGACGAGCTGATAATCGATTATCCTAAGTGATAATCGATTATTCCAGTGAGTTTTGATTTTTGGCTCAGAATTAAGGATAATCGATTATGGCCCTGAATAATCGATTATTACAAATTGTTTTTGAATTTTTAGGAAGAGATTTTAAGGATAATTGATTATTACCCAAAATAATCGATTATTCCAATATGTTTTGGGATTTTTGAAGATAGTCTGATAATCGATTATTGACACTTGTAATTGATTATTTACGCTATTTTTCGGATTTTTTAAGGATTGTGAGTTTTTAGCATTTTAAGAGATCTCTAATATGCCTAAGTCTCTTCTTAGTTCATAAAATCTATCTTTAGCTAAAGGTTTTGTAAAGATATCAGCTAATTGATGCTTTGTATCTACATATTCTATTTCACAATTTCCTTTATTAATGTGATCTCTTAGGAAATGATGTCTTATTTCAATATGCTTTGTCCTAGAGTGCATTATGGGATTTTTGGTTAAATTAATAGCACTAGTATTATCACATTTCAAAGGTATGTGATTTAAAAAGATATTATAGTCTTCTAGTTGTTGTTTCATCCAAAGAATTTGAGCACAACAATTTCCAGCTGCTATGTATTCAGCCTCTGTAGTTGACAAAGCCACACAAGCTTGTTTCTTTGAGTGCCAAGAGACTAATGAACTACCTAAGAGGTGACAAGTACCACTGGTACTTTTTCTATCTATTTTACAACCACCATAATCAGCATCTGAATAGCCTATCAAATTAGGAGACGCTCCTGAAGGATACCATAGTCCAAAACATGCAGTACCTTTTAAGTATTTTAAAATTCTTTTTACTGCAGTAAGATGTGATTCTTTTGGATTGGCTTGAAAACGAGCACACACACATACAGATTGCATAATGTCAGGCCTACTAGCAGTAAGATACAACAAAGAACCTATCATGCCTCTAAACATAGTTTGATTTACCTCTATTCCTGATTCATCTTTATCTAAGTAGCAGGAGGTTCCCATAGGAGTACTTGCTTCCTTAGCAGTATCCATTCCAAATTTCTTAAGTACTTCTTTGCAGTACTTAGATTGAGAAATGAAAGTTCCATTTTCCATTTGCTTAATTTGAAGACCCAAAAAGAATGTCAACTCTCCCATCATTGACATTTCAAACTCTCCCTGCATTATGCTTGCAAAGCCTTTACATAGTGAACTATCAGTAGACCCAAATATTATGTCATCTACATAAATCTGAACTAGCAAAATATGTTTATTTACTCTTTTGATAAACAGAGTTAAATCAATTTTACCTCTTTCAAAATCATTTTCTAACAAAAATGTACTTAATCGTTCATACCAAGATCTAGGTGCTTGTTTTAATCCATACAATGCTTTCTTTAATTTATAAATGTGATTAGGAAACTTATAGTCTTCAAAGCCAGGTGGTTGTTCAACATACACATTTTCTTTTATAAATCCATTTAAAAAAGCACTTTTGACATCCATCTGATATAGTTTGAATTTCATGAGAGAAGCATAGGCAAGAAGTAAGCGTATAGCTTCTAACCTAGCAACTGGAGCATAAGTCTCATCATAGTCTATACCTTCTTCTTGTCTGTATCCCTTTGCTACAAGTTTGGCTTTGTTTTTAGTGATGTTTCCATCCTCATCCAGCTTGTTTCTGAACACCCATTTTGTTCCTATTACTTGGTGTGAATCATCCCTAGGAATGAGTTCCCAAACTTCATTCCTTTCAAATTGATTCAGCTCTTCTTGCATTGCTATGCCCCATTGATCATCTTGAAGAGCTTCGTCTACACTTTTGGGTTCTATTTGTGAAACAAAGGCAACAGTCATACAGAAATTTGACATATTTCTAGTAACAACTCCCTTTGATATACCTCCAATGACATTTTCTAGAGATAATCCTCTAGGTGATTTCCAGCTTTTGGCAAGATCTTCAGGTTCAGTCAGTGGATTCTCATTTAGATACATCTCATCAAGGGCTTCTTTGAAATATTCTTCATCACCTGCATTTGTTTTATTTGACTTAAGAGGGTTCTCCTCAAGGTCCACAATTTCATCAAAAACAACATGCACAGATTCTTCCATATTCAAGGTTCTTCTATTAAAAATCCTATAGGCTTTACTAGTTAATGAATAACCTAAGAAAATAGCTTCATCAGCTTTAGAATCAAATTTACCCAAATTTTCTTTTCTGTTATTCAGAACAAAGCATTTGCATCCAAATATTTTTAAATGTGCTACATTAGGCTTTCTTCCTTTAAACAATTCATAGGGGGTAACCTTTAAAATTGGTCTAATGAGCATTCTATTTAATACATAACAAGCAGTGCTCACAGCATCAGCCCAAAAATATTTAGGCACATCATATTCGTTCAACATGGTGCGAGCTAATTCTTCTAAAGATCTATTTTTCCTTTCTACAACTCCATTTTGTTGAGGAGTTCTAGGTGCAGAAAAATTATGCATAATTCCGTTTTCTTCACAAAAGTTTTCAAATAATTCATTTTGAAATTCTCCACCATGGTCGCTTCTTAAAACTTTAATTTTCAAATCTTTTTCATTTTGAACAGCTTTTGCAAATTTTTTAAAAGCTTTGAATGCCTCACTTTTTAGTGTGAGAAAGAAAGTCCATGTATATCGTGAGTAATCATCAACAATAACAAGAGCATAATAATTTCCTCCAAAGCTTTTTGTCCTTGAAGGGCCAAATAAATCCATATGCAAAAGTTCTAAAGGTTTTGATGTAGAAATTATATTTTTTGAATGAAATGAAGATTTTACTTGTTTTCCTTTTTGACATGCATCACATAGTTTATCTTTTTCAAACTTTATTTTTGGTAATCCAATTACTAATTCTTTGGAAATTAGTTTGTTTAATTGTTTCATGTTAATATGAGCAGCTCGTTTATGCCATAACCAAGGATTTCCTTCTTTAACAACCAAACAAGTTATATCACTAGATGATGCAGTATCAAGATCAATTAAGTAAATATTATTGTGTCTCATACCTTTTAATGCTACTTCTTTGGAGTCCTTTTGATGAATAGTGCAGTAGTCACTCTCAAATATTACTTTGAGTCCTTTATCACATAATTGGCTTATACTGAGAAGATTGTGTTTTAGTCCTTCCACATACAGTACATCCTTGATCTCCAAAGTTTTTCCTCCACCTACATCACCCGTTCCAAGTATTTTTCCTTTGTTGTTATCCCCATAAGTGACAAATCCTTGTTCCTTCTTTTTAAAGTTTTTAAACTTCTTTTTATCTCCAGTCATGTGTCTTGAACAACCATTATCAAGATACCACATTGATCTTCTGGATTTAGAAGTCATCTGCAAAATAAGGAAACAATTCATTTAGGTCCCCAACAACTTGTTTGGGTCCTTGGGGTTAGAAAAAAAAATCTACTTATGAACAGGAACCCAAATATATTTCTTATTAGGAACACCAAGATGTTTGATATTGCATTTGTTTGAAGTATGACCCTTTTTCATGCAATAAAAACATGTAGTAGTACATGCATATGTATTTATAGAATGATATGTTCCTTTTTCTACCCAAACTCTACGAGTTCTTTTAGTTTTATTTTTAAAACTATGATTATGAGCATGCTTTGTCTTATTTGGATTTTTCTTGATTTTAAACTTTTCACAATTTTTATTTTCTAAAGCATCTGCGAGATGTTTTCCCAAAATACATATATCAAACATGTAACTTTTGCATGAAGCACATTCAACAGTTTCTTTATTTTCTAAATTTGAAATTTTATTTTTCAAAAATTCTTCTTCTTCAAGAGATTTTTCAAATTTACTTTGCAAATCTTTAAAATCAGATTTTAACTTTTTATGAGCAGTATCTAATTTACTAGATTTAATAAGCAATTGTTGAAAGGCGCCATACAAATCATCATAATCATTTTCGTGGCAAGTAGAATTTACCTCACTATCAGAATCATCATGATTGGCCATCAGACATAGATTTGCTTCTTCAATTTCAGAATCGCTAGAATTTGATGAACTTGAGGCATTGTCTTCCCAAGCTATATATGCTTTCTTTTTGAAGAATTTTCTACCCTTCTTTTCTTCACTTTTCTTTGAATTTGGGCAGTCAGCTTTGACATGTCCAGATTCTCCACATCCATAGCATTTGAAATTTGAGGATGATCCTTGATTATCCTTCTTGTTGTTCTTGAATTGATTTTTACCTTTGGCCTTCATGAATTTTGTAAACTTCTTAATCATGAGACTAAGATTTTCATCATCATCTGAATCTTCTTCTTCCTTTTGTCTTTTGCCTTTAACCACTTCGGTTTTAAAAGCTATGTTCTTCTTTCTTCCAATTTCTTCTTCATCATTTAATCTGCCCAATTCAAGCTCATGTTCTCTCAACTTTCCAAACAGAGCTGCCATCGTCATTGTAGCAAGGTTTTGTGACTCCATGATGGCTGTCACCTTTGGCTGCCAAGTCCTGTTCAAGGATTTAAGAACTTTTATATTTAATTCATCAGTGTCAAAAGTTTTACCTAAACCTTTGAGATGATTGACGATATGGGTGAATCGTTTCTGCACATCGTATATAGTTTCTCCTTGCTGCATCTGAAACATTTCGTATTCTTGGATCAAGGAGTTCTTGCGTGCTCTTTTTACATCGTCTGTTCCTTCATGGGTTACACGCAATATTTCCCACATTTCTTGTGCACTGGTGCATACTGAGATCCTGTAAAACTCATCTAGAGTTAAGGTAGATGAAATTATATTTCTAGCTTTTACATCATATTGGGCTCTTCTATTTTCGTCTGCTGTCCATTGCGAGAATGGCTTTGGTTCCTGCACATCATTTACAATATTAACAGGAACAAATGGACCATTTAAAACAGCATCCCAAATACCCCTATCAACAGATTCCAGAAAAATTTGCATCCTAACCTTCCAGAAAGGATAATTTTCACCAGTAAATAGAGGAGGTCTGTTGATATATGCGCCCTCGGCAAAGGTTTGATTTTGTCCAACCATTTTCGAAAATTTTGAATAACTATCAAAGCAAGCTCTGATACCAATTGTTGGTATCGCGCAGCGGAATGTTTGAGCGTGCGGACAAAACCAAGAGGGGGTGAATTGGTTTTTGAATAATAAAATTAATACTTTAAAATTTTTCCAAAATTTATCAAGTAGATCAATAAATAATTTCTTTATAACACAATAATAAATGAAATAAAGAGATAGAGAAGAAGATTGAACACAAGTATTTATACTGGTTCGGATCAAAAGACCCTACGTCCAGTTGTTAATCTCTTAAAAACGAGATTAACTAAATCACTAACAAGTAACAGATTTACAATCGGATATTTAGAGTGTAAGGAAAGAAAACACCTCCCTTGAATCACACAAGAGATGAACACCTTTCTCTGAATCACACAGAGAACCTTGACCTTAGCTTTCCTAGCAACAGCAGCAGCACTCAATCTCCTAGAACACCTCTCAGGAAAAGTTATCGCTCTACCCACACTAGGTTTTTCAAAGCTTCAATTGAGAACACTTCAGAGAACTCTCTTGCAGTCACAACACTAGTACTCTAGCTTCTCAAAAAGGTAATTGAGAAGTAACTCTGAAGTTCCTTAAATAGGGGTTCCAGAAATTAGGTCAAAAAGCTGAACAGTCGCGCCCAACAGACTAGGATAATCGATTCGATTATTCTAGTGTGGTTTACGGAAAACAAATTTTTGAGCAGATAATCGATTATCAGAAGTAATAATCGATTATTTCAGTGCTTTCTATAAAAAAAATTTGTTCAGCTCAGGATAATCGATTATTCCAAGTGATAATCGATTATCATTTAGATATTTCGAGAAATACTAGAATTTTCTTGTACAATACTGCTTCTAACTTAATCTAATTATATTTTACAAGATAGCTTTAAACATAATAACATGTAGTCTTCATATTGTCTTCCAGATGGCTTTCAGGCTTCTTTTATCATCATCAAAATCTTGCTTCAGCATTTAGACTTGTATTGCTTTTGCCAACAAACTCTGGTCAAATATTCAAATCTGGTCGAAGACTGGTCAAACTAGAGGGGTTTAACTGCAAATATTGATATTTTTGGATGTCTCTGCAAATTTGGACTACATGATTAAAAATGGCTCATTTAGAAAATTAATACAAATATTATTTGGTGATAATTTATCAGATATCTTTAAATAATTAATTTATTTAATTATATCATAAATTATTAACCAACTATATTTGTCAAATAATTTATATCTCTCCAAATATTTTTAAGTATTTATCTTTATCTTTATTTTAAAAGATATTTGAGAGATTTTAGCAACAGAAAAGCCCAGTCCAATTCCTATATAAAGAGACCAAGGGAGAAGCAGAAGGGACAAGCTCGGGACTTCGGAGTTCGGGAACCCTTCAGGGGGTCTTAATTTCGTTTCCTTTCTCTCTCTATTCTTCTTCTATTTTTATTTTGCATTCATGGAGTTCTAAACTTCTTGGGTTGATTCCATTGTAGTTTCTTAATTCGATTCTGAGGTTAGATCAATTAATTTGTTTGTTCTTTTGATTCTTGTTGAGATTTATTTTCATCTATGTCTTTTGGTTCTTAATTTAGTAAAAATAATGATTTTTACATTGTAGCAAGTTAGCACGGTGTTAAATCTACATAACACAACAATTGTGTGAGTCCAAAGGTTTTTAAATTTTAATTGAGAAGTTACTTTGATTAAATTTTAGAAACTTTCAAATGATTGAATGAGTTTTTGCTAATAATTGAGAAGTTACTTTGATTAAAGGTGAAAACTTAGATTCGAATTAATCAAGAAGTTACTTTGGTTAATTAGCTTTTTACTAGATATAAGAGGTAAAAGAATGAATATGATTATGATTAGTAATATTTAATTGAGAAGTTACTTTGGTTAAATTTACTAAGATTAATCTACAAAGTTCTTGCTTCTGATTAAGAAGTTACTTTTGTTGAAAGTAAGGACGCCAACAAATTAATTGAGAAGTTACATTGATTAATTTGAAGTCTTAAACAAGAAATCAATAACAATAATCTTTAAGAAACCAATGATGAATCCTATTTTGAAAAAGTAGTGGAATCGACCTATTTTTCTTTACTATTGTTTTTATTTCTTTTTATCTTTTCTATTTCTTTCTTGTTTATCTTAATCCTCCCATATTTTTATTATTTTATTTGACTAACTCTTTTGTATAGTTTTATAAGAACTAATTTGTTAGAAATCAATTCCGTGTTCGTTGGGAGATGACTTAGGGTTAACTGAACCCATACTAATTTTTTGGCTACTTTCTTAACAATACTGAAGTTGTTATAGATAAGTAGTATTAATTTGATCGCTTGAGGACAGCGTTATCAAATTTGGCGCCGTTGCCGGGGAATACGGTTAGAATTTTTATCATTTTAGTTCTTATTTTCTTATTTGTATTTTTTTTCTTTTGATTTTATTTTTTGTTTATCACTAACAGTTTTTATTATCTCAAATTTTTGTTTTCTAACATTTATTTTATTTTCTCTAGTTATTTTCTTTAGTTACTTTTTTTTAAGCATAATTTTTGTTTGAGGATTTTTGTTGGGAAATTTGTGAAACTAGTTGAGAAACACTTTGGCTAAGGAAAGACAAGGTACTTAAGTTGTCCATTGAGACACACCTCTCTTTCCTGGAAGTCTACTCAACAAGCTTTCAACTTATTTCTTTTCAAAAAACCTCTTCAAAAATGCAAAATCATTTTTCATATGAAAATAATCAACAATGTGATTTTCAAGTGAACTATAATTATTATCCACAGCAACCACATGATCCATATGATTATCAACAACAAATTGTCACACCTACTTCTGCACCTGATTTAAGTAGGCTAACTATACGTCAACTAAAGGATCTATATCCTAGATCATCTTTTTTGGAATATGAGCAACAATCCTACCATGAGCAACAACCATATTCTGAGTGTCCACCCCAGCCATCATATGTTCCATTTGGTCATCAACAACAACAACATGCAACATCACAACAAGTTGCAGTAATCAATGGACCATCCTATAAGCAAGTTGTGTTATTAATGGATGGACTGGGAGAGAAATTAGACACCAAAGATGAAAGGTTGTGAGCTGATCAACGATGCAAAGATATTGAGCAAGAATGGTATGAAAATGATAAAGTATTATATGAAATGATGGAGGATGCAAGTAACAAAATTTTTTTAGAATTACTTGGTACTGTTAATAACACCCTCCAATGCCATCCGAGATTTGATGAAATCCCAAAATTTAGAGCACTTCGTCAAGAAATAGAAGATATGCTTCTAAAGTTGGCCATTAGAGCTGAACAAATGTTAGAAGATTTAAGTCAGCTAATGAAAGACAAAGCTATGGAGGCCACCTTAGAAAAACTTATGAAGACGATAGTTGAGCAAAGGGATGAAATGATAATGTTAAGGAGCATGAATCAAAGGATGGAACAATTGAGCATTGATGTGAATGAGTACACAATTCAAATGTTAGATCAACCAACACCAGAATCACATCACACTGATATATCTACTGATAGATATAGTGATGCTCATAATAATGTGTCTACTGATGGACATATCAATTTTGCTAAAGATGTTGCTGATGAAGAAATTGAAGATTCTCACACACACATATCTACTGATGGATATGTTGATGATGCTCAATGTGAATATAAAGTTTTATCTATTGATGATGATATGAGTATAGATGATCTTTTTGAGGAGCAAAGTTGTGAGAACAATACAATGGAGGAAGCAAGAGCAATTGAAGAGCCAACGATATTCGAAGATGCAGTTGAAGCATCAACTATTGCAACTAACTTGGTTAATGATGAAGCAGCAAATTCAACTACTTCAAGTGCAGATTTTTGCTCACAAGGTGAGATTATGAGGATTACTGATGATCTTGTTAAGCATCTGAATGCACCTGATGATGCTCAAATTGAGTTGAAGCCACACACTCCACACATCAAGTTTGTTGATGTGAATGATGCAAATAAGTTTTTAGTGGTGATTTTTGTTGTCTTGGCTGCGGAGCAAGAGGAAAGGTTGCTTCAAAAGGAAAAGAGGTTAGACTCATATTCTTTTGAAAACATTGTTGATAAAAATGTTAAATTGCATGCATCTTTGTTTTTTGTTTCTAATTTTAATTTTAAAAATATTAAAAAAATTTCAAAAATATGTGTTTTTGTTTTCTTTAATAAAATTGTACCAGCTGACTTGTACTTTATAAAATTAAAGAAAATAAATTTTGACATATGGTCAGATTGAGCCAGAAGTCATAATTTTTCGTTTCCTCCCCAAAATAAGTCCATCAAGGACATTTTTTTGAAATAAGTGAGGGGGAGACAAATTGTAGGTAGGATTTTCTTTTTCTATTTTTTATATTTATTTTTATTTTCATAAAAAAAGAATTGTGATTTCTTTTTGAGAAAATTGTGAAAGTATTAACTTTTTACTAAGTAAAACTTTTAAACAATATATCTCATAAGAAATCCACCAAAAACATATTGACATTGGATTTTTAGGATTTGATTCAATAATTGGGATGATGATAATTCTGGAAAACTAAAAGTCATGTTGATATGAGTGGATTGTTTCTATGATTTGCTAATTGAGTTGATTTGAGAATTACTTGATTAAATCATTTGTGAAAGACTTTTGACCTTGTGAGTCTTGAACCTTAATGTAAAGGATGGACTGCCATGTGCCATTCCTATTTTTTCTTGAGTGACTTGCTCATGTCTGTTTATACTCAAATGTTTAGCTTGACTCTTTTGTTTTGCATCTTAGGTGAATATGCATGATTTGATATGACTGAGGCATTTCTTGTTTTTAGCTACTTGGCCAAATAAGCCCACCTTGATATTAATCCATTGGTAGCCCCTTTGAGCACTAAACCTTTTTTTTCTTGTTTTAAGCCTATTGCATAACCTTGAAAAGAAAAAGACCATATTCTACCATAGGAAGAAAGAAGGAGCTAATGAATTGTGTTCAGGAATGGTTGAGGAATAAAGTGTGTGGGTGAGTACCTCACCCACAAATTAATAAAAATGGTAAAAGGAAAAATTGTTGATGAAAAAGTGTTGAAATAATTGCTTTCTAAAAAAAAAAAGAGAGCAACAAAGCCATCAACGAAAACAAGTTGTTTTTGAAATTATGCTCTATTATTCTTCCTACATTTCTATTTCAAAAACCCAAAAATCCTAAAATTTTCATACCTTTGCCTTGGCCCCATTATAACATGTAAAAAGTCCTCATGATCTTTGAATGCATATTTTTCTGAAAGTTTGTAAATATTAGAATCTTGTTAAGTATTATGAGTATTTAATTGCATGGGTATTTTGAGTGAAAACACAAGCCAAAAACACTTAAACGAATTTTGGTGAGAAAATACACATTTAACTTGAGTGCATTCTTTCATAATTGATTATCTTGTGAATTCAAAAGATTAACTCAAGTGTGAAAAATAGAATTTTTCCGTTTGTGTATGCATGACAACTTGATTTCTAGAATATTGATTTGTCTCAAGTAAAGTTCATTCCTTTGATCCAGTGTTGATGTGAAATAAAATACCTTAGAAGAAGTTTTGGAATTGTTCAATTTTGCCCAAGAGTGCAAAAGGATAAGTGTGCGGTTATGATGAGTGCGTATTTTTGACCTCATTCAGTGTTTAATTCTAGGAAATTAATTGAATTTATGTGCTTAAAGAGTGATTTAATTGATAATTCTAACAATTAGGCTACTTGAGCTTGTGTGATAAAAATGTGTTAAAAAGTGATTTTTAGCTGCATAAATTATTTTTGGATATTTTAACGTTTGTTGATGTAGCTGAAGTTAAGATTAAGCTCATTGAAGGTGAAAATAAATTAATTAAAGTTACAAACACCTTTGAATAAGGCTAAAATCAGCAAGTTCTGAAAAAATCACTTTTGCACCCTATACATTACTTAAACACTCTCCTATTTCCAAATGGACCACAAAAAAACTTGTTCTGCACCCCAGTTTTTACTAAGTTGCACCCCTCCTACCACTTAAACCCATTTCAACCAGATGCTGCCATGTGGCAATCCTCAACTTTTAAAATTGGCCAACCAAAACAAGTCACGTGGCATTAATCCTTGCAAACACATATGCACCAATTAGACACTGCCACATCATCATCCTTCATCTCTCCCACAAACCAAAAACCCTAGCCTCACATTCCAATGTTGGCAGCCACTGCTCCGCCACCATCGTCCCTTCACTACATTTGTGGACCACTTCCTTCACGCATTTGCATCAGCCCGCGAACCAGAGCGGAAAGCGCCACTGCGAGAATCACCATTACGCCTGCAGCACAGTCGCAACACCTGCATTCAACAGTAGGGGAAACCACCGCACCTGTGCCAGTCGCGAATCTGCACCAGATGGAAGAAGAAGATCGCACTAGTGACGCGCACCGTTCGTCATCCACAGTTCCACGCAGCAGAACCACCGCACCACCATCTTCTCGACACCATGAACCAAAGCAGAAGTTCAAACAGCCAGAACAGAAGCGAAAACCTTACATGGCAGCACCCGTTCGGAACAACACCTGCAACTCCACCAGCGTTCTCCATTGTGACGGATCACACAGCGCCTGCAATTGCACCTTGGAGCTACCATGGACCCAGTGTTTCTGCACTGCAGTTCCGCGAGTAGCACCTTGGTTCCATCCTTGCAATTCCTGCATCTTTGCCTTGCCGAAAAACGTCGCTGGAGAAAAAGGAGCAGCCGTCATTGCACCTTGCACCTGCGGCAGCAACAATGATAGGGGCAGCAAACCCTAATTTTGGGAGAGAGAAGGGAATGACACGTGTCAGACTACTATTGCACAATCAAACTGGTCAAAGGTGGTCAAACAATCAACTCTAGTCAAATATTCAAATCTGGTCGAAGACTGGTCAAACTAGAGGGGTCTAACTACAAATATTGATATTTTTGGATGTCTCTGCAAATTTGGACTACATGATTAAAAATGGCTTATTTAGAAAATTAATACAAATATTATTTGGTGATAATTTATCAGATATCTTTAAATAATTAATTTATTTAATTATATCATAAATTATTAACCAACTATATTTATCAAATAATTTATATCTCTCCAAATATTTTTAAATATTTATCTTTATCTTTATTTTAAAAGATATTACAGAGATTTTAGCAACTGAAAAGCGCACTCCAATTCCTATATAAAGAGACCAAGGGAGAAGCAGAAGGGAAAAGCTCGGGACTTCGGAGTTCAGGAACCCTTTATGGGGGCCTAATTTCGTTTCCTTTCTCTCTCTATTCTTCTTCTATTTTTATTTTGCATTCATGGAGTTCTAAATTTCTTGGGTTGATTCCATTGTAGTTTCTTAATTCGATTCTGAGGTTAGATCAATTAATTTGTTTGTTCTTTTGATTCTTGTTGAGATTTATTTTCATCTATGTCTTTTGGTTCTTAATTTAGTAAAAGTAATGATTTTTACATTGTAGCAAGTTAGCACGGTGTTAAATCTACATAACATAACAATCGTATGAGTCCAAAGGGTTTTAAATTTTAATTGAGAAGTTACTTTGATTAAATTTTAGAAACTTTCATATGATTGAATGAGTTTTTGCTAATAATTGAGAAGTTACTTTGATTAAAGGTGAAAACTTAGATTAGAATTAATCAAGAAGTTACTTTGGTTAATTAGCTTTTTACTAGATATAAGAGGTAAAAGAATGAAGGTGATTAGGATTAGTAATATTTAATTGAGAAGTTACTTTGGTTAAATTTACTAAGATTAATCTACAAAGTTTTTTCTTCTGATTAAGAAGTTACTTTGGTTGAAAGTAAGGACGCCAAAAAATTAATTGAGAAGTTACATTGATTAATTTGAAGTCTTAAACAAGAAATCAATAACAATAATCTTTAAGAAACCAATGATGAATCCTATTTTGAAAAAGCAGTGGAATCGGCCTATTTTTCTTTACTATTGTTTTTATTTCTTTTTATCTTTTCTATTTCTTTCTTGTTTATCTTAATCCTCCCATATTTTTATTATTTTATTTGACTAACTCTTTTGTATAGTTTTATAAGAACTAATTTGTTAGAAATCAATTCCGTGTTCGTTGGGAGACCACTTAGGGTTAACTTAACCCATACTAATTTTTTGGCTACTTTCTTAACAATACTGAAGTTGTTATAGATAAGTAGTATTAATTTGATCGCTTGACGACAACGTTATCACCAATCATCAACCTACCCGCTCATGACAACATCTAGCATATCCCAGACCAGGACCAACACAATAAGTCATGCAAAACATATCACAATGCACCCTGCCACTACACTATCGCCTAGCACAACCTAACCGCCGTTAGGCGAAATGGCAATAAAGACCGCCTGGCGGTTCCACATCACCGTTGGGCGCCACAACTCACAAGACATTCTTGTTTCCTACTATCGCCTAGCGGTTCAGTCTACACCGCTAGGCGCTACACTAGTGATGTGACACTATTAGTTTTTGGTACTCTAATTCATTTCCTAGAATTCAACCATTCAATTCTCAAACATCCAGAAATCAATATACACATTCATATATTCCAAATTACAACATCACAACACATATGCATCTTTCAAGTATAAGCACACATTCCTCTCTTTTATAATTCATATATACTTACCTCTTAAATCAATTCCAACACACACTTTATTTTCCCCTTCTCATTTTCCCAACCCTTTGCATGCTTACAATTCACAAACCCATAAAAGAAACAATGAAAGTTATATACTTATTTCACATGCCCTCGCAATTCCATTACATTTAAAGTATGATTATCCTGTTCCCATACTTTCCCAAAACCCGTCATGATCATGCAACACTCGGTCATAGTGATATCATCAATAATGGCTTTATTCCCACACTTATAACATCTTACATTCGAGCTAACATATAAAGGCTCATATATTCAACATGTCTCAGCATGCACTACCAAAAACATACTCATCAATCACACATCTATATATTTATATATATATATATATATATATATATATATATATATATATATATATATATATATATATACACATTCACCAATCAAGGTCATACCAGCACTTGAGCACACTTAATCATCCATTAGTAATTATATTATTAAGGAATTCAACAACCAATCATGAGTGACGTATATCTCCATCTACAGGCATCCAATTCAAATCTCCACCGTTCAAAGTGAAGAACAACATGTTGTGAAACCCCTTCCAAAGTTTCACCTCAATCAGACGGTTAACGAAGCGGGATATGCAGTTTTACGAAAACTGCATAGACTAGAAAAATCTGTTGCGCTTAGCGCCTAAAAAATCAAAGCCTTGCGCCTGGCGGTATCAAAGTTGCGCCCGGCGGTGCCTGTTGCGTGAAAAGTATGAAAAATAGCGTTTTATTACAATATTCGCGTCGCCTGGCGGAGCCACCCTTGCCGCCAAGCGGTTCATCACAAGAAAACCCAGAATTGGGTTAATATTCATGCGTCGCCTAACGACATATTCAAAGCCGCCAGGCGGTTTCTGGAAATTTTGCAAAAACGCGAAAATAACATGCTTTTGATCATGCAGAGCATCATATTCAAACATTACAACACGATAATAATCATAGATAATTCATACACATAAAGGAACTCCCCTAACCTGTTAATCCTTGCTCAATTTGGAAGAACCAAGACGTCTCTTGTGCCACCACTAGTGCAACTTTGGCCTTCTCCCAATGCACTTGATGCTCTTCTCAAATCCACCCAAAACACTTTCAGAGCCCCCTTTTCTGCTGTCAATTTCGTTTGTCCTCTGCCCTTTCACGTTTCTCTCTCTTTCATCATAAAAAACTCTCTAATTAGACCATTAACTAAGCCAAAATGCTTGTTGATGATAGGGAAAACGAAAATGGCTTTGAATTAGGTGTTAATGACCATTCAAAGACCATTAGGTTGTCTCCCAGCCCACTTGGCTGCCTCCCTTGGTAGCTAGGGTTTTCTACCTTTTCATCTCCATGCCAAAAGAAATTTTGGCAAAAAGAAAATTAAATTTGTTCTTAACAAGGTTTGAACCCACAACCATTCAATTACAAAGGCAATGCACGACCAAATCAACCAATTACATTATCAGTAAGCACATTCACACATAACATTAACATTAAAATAATACACTTATTAAAATAGCATACAATTAGCATACATAAGACTTGAACCCAAGTCCTTTCAACTTAACTAAGTACTCTCAACCATTTGAGCTAGTACTTTTCCATGTCATAACAAACCACATTAAATGCCATAAAGGCTCCCACGACCCGCATTTATTAAATAATTATTTATTTAATTATTTAAATTTCTCGGGTCTTACATGTGTCGGTCCTTGCAGGTATGATGGCCCATCATGCACAAAAATATTGGGACAGAAGATATCTTCCACAACATGAGAAATAAAATACTACTGGGTGATAAGAAGTAGGGTAAGGGATCCTAGGTTCCGGTCTTCAAGGGGCCAAGTAGATTTTCATCCTCCTTATGTCATCGCGTAGAAAAAGATTCGTTTAAAAATACCAGGAAAGGGGAAGGATAGGAAGAGGTTGCGAGCCGAGCTTAATCCGCTAGAGGGAAGCTACGACTATAAGGCTGGCATCTATGGAGGACTAGTCAGTCCTCAATTAAGCATGAAATTATGCATCCAAATTAACTTTAATGAAGAGGTATGCCAACTAGTGGAGGATAGCAACCTAGAAGTTTTGATAAAGGTCAATCTTACTTTCACACCATATCTTTGATGTACAATCACAAGATCACCAAACTCTTAAAGAAAGAAATAAAGGATAAGGGAAGACGTAAATGGCCAAGGAGTTAGCGGCCTAGAAACAACAATGTGTAGCCGATAAAAAGGATTTAGAAAAGGAAATGGAGGCTTGGATTCATTAAGGGAGGCTTGGATTCATTGAAGAAGGGTGAGGACAAAGTAAAAAAAGATGAATGTTGCTTTGGCCAAGGAAAAGAGTGAACAAGAAAATGCCAAGGTCGAATCTTTCAAGTATAAAAAATTTGTTCTTTTCGAACATAATAATGATTTTGGTAAGACTTTAAGGTAGGTTGATGAGTGCATATTTATGCCCTCATTGAGCCTTTAATCTTGGATTCTTAATTGGTTTTTATGCTTTAAAAGATTGTTTTAATTAAGATTTGTTTATTATTCATGAGAAATAAAAACATGCTAAAAATAGCTTTTTAGTTATATAAATTTTCTTTTGATATTTTGACGTGTATTAGTGCATTTGTAGCTAAGTTGAGCTCATGGAGGTATGGATATCAATTGATTAAAGCTTCATGATACCTTAAAGATAAATCCAAGAATAGAAAATAATCAAAACCACAAAAATTCTAGCCTAACAATGCGTGAAGAAGGCAAAAAAAGCATGATAATTGATTTTTATGATAAAAGAGGGAACGAGCAACAAAAATTAGACCATGCGAGTTTCTCAATTTTTTCTACAAAAAAGGTTTTAATAATTGATAAATCGTTATGAGAAAATATAATTTGGGGAAAATATATCTTTAGATATCAGTAAATATCAAAAATATAATATTTTGCCAAATCTTTTTGAATATGGAAAGATCTTGTAACATCCCTATTGGAAATTACTTAATAAAATATATAAATTATATTGAAATTCAAATCGTCATAATTTATTATTTCCAAATGCGGGAAAATTTAAATTTTGGTTTAACTCGCTGAAATTTAAAATTAACATAGTCAATAGTTTTCTTACAAGTTTAAAATCAATTGAAAGTAAATACTAAAATAGTAAATAAGCATAACAAAGTTTTGTAGTGTCCCCTTCTCCATCTTTACACGTCTCTAGCCTCACCTGGAACATCATCTGCTCACGTGTGACAAGTCACACGATCATTGCCAAACACAAATAGAGAGGGTGAGCTCGTAACAATATAAACATATATTTAATAAAATAGAGATCCACCCCAAACTAATTTATTTTAATTAATACTTAATCTGGAACCTTACTACCCTTAGGTTTTTCCAATCATCGTCTCATTATGCAAATGAAACTACTAATCCAAACACCTCATACAATTACTTGACAATGGATCCAGGATATATCATGCTTCCACAAACCTGCCCACTTGTGGTCCAACTTCTACAAACCTCCCCGCTCGTAGTCCAACTCTACAGACCTTCCTGCCTATAGTCCAACACACGTGATCCATCCAGCTACAAACCTCCCTGCTCGCAACAACACTCAAGTGTGAGCACAAAACTACGAACATCCCTGCTCGTATCCTCACACAAGAGCATAATTAATATGAACCTCCCCGCTCATATTAATCATGTGTTCATCACCAGTCATGAACCTACTCGCTCATGATATTGTCAAACATCTCCTAGTCCAGGTTCAACATCACAACTATGCAAAACACAAGCAAAAAAAAAAAAACACAACTCTTTGTACTATCGCTTGGCACTACCTAAGTGCTGCTAGGAGAAAATCTATTGCAGACCGCTTGGTGATCCAAGTTCGCCGCCTGGCACCAGGCACTTCAGGATACCCCTGCTGATAGCTATCACCTGGTGGTCCAATCCGCACCATTAGGCAATACACCAGTAACATAATTCTTACTAGTTTAAGCATTGTAGAACCCCTTTTTAACACACCAATTTTCACAGGTACATATCCAGAATACCAAGTGTATATGCATACCCTACAACATGCCCCAAAATGGCATCCTCATAGCTCAAATGCATCAATCATGTATAAGCACACGTGCATTCACAATTTGAAATCATGCCAACACTTGATTATGGCCAAGACTACCCAATGCTTATAAGAATTTATAAGCCGACAACTAATTCATGCATATAATCATACAAGGTCTCAAACAATACATACAAGAGTCTTATTATTCCTATGCTTCACACCAAAACCACTATTTAGCCCATACCCAAATTAGAACACTTAATTTTTTTTTCTTACTACTCTCCATCTCTTCATTCAAAATACCTTCTACTCCAAATTCCTCGTAACCTTTAATCTTCCTCAAGATGCACCTGGAATAAGTCCTAATTCAATCTAACATTTATCTCTAATTAAATCATATGTTAAAGTTTTTAATGTCACAAAACCTGCACCTTGTACGAAATACTAGTGCACCATTTCTCTAATTTTTGTGCAATCCAACTTCTAATTAATTAAAGGTGACCCATCATTCTTTTCCAATTAAATAATCTTATGGCCTCCACCTCATTTCTTTCTCTTCATTTTCACCAATTTGTTAAATTCTTCCCTATACCCGATTAAAACAACCCCGGGATTAACGTTAGTAATATAAAACTGATATTGTTTCATCTAAGCCTCCCATTATTAAATATACAATACACTATATTTACCTATAATATATACATATTTAATTGAAGCAAGTAGTCATAAAAATAACTACAAATATAATATTTTTTTTCTACTGACGATCTAAACTAAAATATTTTCACTTTGATATTATCTTTCAGCATAATATCCACGCACAATGCATTATAACATCTACCATGTCCCACCAATTAAACATCTTGAATTTTCTTTCCACTAAACTAAAAGGATATATTGTTATGCACTTAAGGTATGTACTGCACCATACTAGAAATGTACAAAAGTCCCATCAAAAGCAAATATGTGCATCAAATATTACCAAAACAAGAGCTAACATAGGTTGCATGTTTGCACCACCACTTGAAATAAAAGAAAAAGAAATCAAAGTATGTCGTGTGTCCCTCCAATGTACCAAACCAACGAGCAAAGCCTAAATTCCAAACAACAATTTGGTAGCATCACCGTGGGTCCCATTGTGAGGATTGGATTCCATGACTTTTTTTTCTTAATTGATACCATCTGACAAGCACAAGCCTCGGAAGAAAAAGGAGAAAAGAAAACCAATCATGTGTAAAACTCGAGAAATTTAAATAATTAATTAAGTAATTATTTAATAAATGCTGGTAGTCGGAGCCTTTAAGGCATTTAATGCGGAGTGCTATGACGTGAAAAAAGTACTAGCTCAAGTGGTTGAAAGTACTTAGTTGTGTGAAAGGACTTGCATTCGAGTCTTATGTATGCCAATTGTATGTTATTTTAACTTGTGCATTATTTTAATATATATTTGAATGTGAGTCGTGATAATGTAATCCTAAAATTATAGGAATTATCATGAAATATGATTGATTGAATTGGTGGAGCACTTACTTTGTGATTGAGTGGGTTGTAGGTTCAAACCTTGCTAAGAACAAAACTAAATTTCCTTTTCGGCCAAATTTCCTTTTTGCATGGTAATGAAGAGGCATAGAAACCCTAGCTGCCTAGGGAGGCAGCCTAGTGGGCTGGAAACAACTAAATAATGGTTCATGATTAGCTATTAACATGACACTTAATGGTATTTTTCGTTTTAGAATTAAACACACTTAATTAGGGTAGTAAGTAAGAGAGAGAAGGCAATTTGGAGAAGAAAATGGTGTTGCATTTTCGTGTTAGGGTTAGGCAAAGGTTTTCCAGAGGAGTGGTACTGATTGAAAGGAGTTTTAAGCTGAAGAACGTTGTTTGGAGCATAAGTAAAGGATAGGAGGGTTTTGGTGGAAGGATACACACACCAAATTCGAGTTTAACAAGGAATCCAGGTAAGGGAGCTGTCTCTTGCGTTTTTTTATTCGTATTTGAATGATAATGCTCTGGCATGTAAAATTGCATGAATTTTTCCCTTTTTTGACGTTGTTTTTCGTGGGTTCTGGGTTTTTCCCAGAAACCACCTGGCGGTCATGAATATGCCGCCAGGCGATGCATCTTTGCTGCCTAGTTTTTTGGGTTCTGTCACCATCTGCCTGGCGACCAAGGTGGTTCTTCCAAGCAGCGCACCATGATTGTTCCTGTTTTGTTGTGTTCACGAATTTTGTAATACTATGACTCTTCAGTTAGATTGTTAGGTCTCTGAAATTGCGTGTTGACATTATGTTGTCATTGTTATGATGTGGGGAAAATTAAATTAGAAATATGAGCATGAAAAGAGTGTGTTAAGATTGATGAATGAATTGGAATTAAGGAGAATAGAAGTCAATTACATTCTAGGGTTGGATTGCATGATGTTATTAGTTGATTATACACCTGGAATTGTAATGACAATGAGCTATTGGTATGTGTATGAAATATTGGGTTTGGTAGGTTAAACAGAATGGTGTCCCAAGGCGTAGAGGAACCTGGTTTCCCAGGAACTGATGTGCCACATGGCGGCAACGTATTGGTTGTCAGACGATAACAGTGAACTAGTACTGTTATGGGAAGTCTGGTACAGTGGCTGCGAGGGAGGTTGTAGGTGAATCGAATTGGGAGAAAATTTAGCATGACTAGATGAGATATAGAGGAATAGGAGGTTGCTATGGTTATAGGTAGTTCATTGGTTTGGAGAGGGTAATTAGAATGCATTGGTGTCTAATAGGTAATGAACATTAGTGGAGACTAGTAATCTGATAATATGGAACCAGGACAATAGAGAATAACTAAATTTGAAAGGAAGGATAATTAAGCTGGAAATATGGGTTCTGGTGTAAGATCCGGGAAAATTTAATAGTTATTTAATTAATTATTTAATTAGGACGGGTAATGAGAATATTCAATGTAATAAATGTGGAGAACTATGACGTGGAAAAGTACTAGCTCAAGTGGTTGAGAGTACTTTATTGTGTGTGAGGACTTGGGTTCGAGTCCTATGTGTGCCACTTGGATGTTATTTAAATTGTGTGTTTTGTGTGTTTTTATATTGGATGCGTGTTGTCATGATAATTTCTTAAAATTGTAGGATTTATCATGAAATCTGGATTGGTTGAATGGTTTGGCCTTGGTTTGGTATGTGCATAGGTGTGGGTTCAAACCTTGTTGAGAACTAACTTACTTTTCTTTTTGCTAAATTTCATTAATATGAATATGAAGGGGTTTGAGAACCCTAGCAGCCAATGAGTGGGCAATTCAGAGGGCTGGACGTAGCTTGAGAAGCGGCTTAATTAATCATTAAGCTTTATTTTACTTAAATTTTCGTTTAGTGGTAAAAAGGGGTAATTAGAGAGGTAGTTAGTAAAGGAAAGGAAGAGAATTAGCAAGAGAAGGGGGTATTGAGACAGGAGCGTGGACGTTGGGTGGAGAACATCTGGTCTGGGCGCATTACAGAGAGGAATTTAGAGGAAGAACGGCGTAAAGGGTACAAGTCAAGAGAGGAGAAGGTTTTTACTTCAAAGCACACTCATCAATTCGTGTTTGGAGCAAGGAATCCGGGTAAGGGGAGTTGCTTTGCGTGTTTATCTTAGTTTTATTCAATTACGTCGTACCTCATGATCGAAATTGCATGAAACCTATCTGTTGCGCGCTGTTTTGTTGAAGTTTCTGGGTTTTTCCCAGAAACCGCCTGGCGGTTCTATCCCCACCGCCAGGCGGCACATCAGAGATGAATGTTTGTTCTTGTTTTGGTTTGAATCGCCTGGCGGCGATGAATCCCTGCCAGGCGGCGCGACTCCGTTCGTGGTTCTTGTTGATGTTTGTTGCTATTAGTGTAAGTGCGTATGTGTTTTCTGTGATTGGTGTGAATGGGTTCTATTGGACATCTTTTTGGATCCAATTGGATTATCAAATTGCGGGATGGTAAGGGTCGAGGGATGATCATGGGTGAAATGATTTGGGGTTCCTGGAACAGCAGGAACCGCCTGGCGGCACGTTGGTTACCGCCAGGCGCCATGTCAGTGAAGCGTGGTGTCTGATTCATGAAAAACGCTGTTTTTCGTACTTTTCGTGGAACAGGAACCGCCCGGCGCTAGTTCATGCCGCCAGGCGCCATCGATTTTTCTAGTCTGCGCAGTTTTCGAAAAACTGCATTTCCCGCTTCGTTAACCGTCCGATTTAGGCGAAATTTTGTAAGGTGTTTCACAACATGTTGTTCTTCACTTTGAACGGTGGAGATTTGAATTAGATGTCTTCAGCTAGAGATATACATCAGTCATGATTTGCTGTTTTAATAACTTAATAATATGATTACTAATGGATGATTAAGTGTTCTCAAGTGCTGGTATGGCCTTGATTGGTGAATGTATATATATAAATATATAGATGTGTGATTGATGAGTATGTTTTTGGTAGTGCTTGCTAAGACATGTTGACTATATGAACTTACATATGTTAGCTTGAATGTATGATGTTATAAGTGTGTAAAAAAAAAAAAAGCCACTATTGATGATATCACTATGACCAAGTGTTGCATGATCGTGACGGATTTTGAGGGATGTACGGAGAGTCACTGTTGGGACAATGTTCTTATTATTTGGAGGAGTTGGACAAACGGATCTGTCAGATTAGTGTATAAACACTTGATTAACCACGATTGGGGTAGACTCACCACAGGAAGGAGTCCTTATTGGTCCATAAGAGTGAGTATGTAACCAAAAGTCTAGTTGAGGTACATGTATTTGTTTACATACGATAATTGTAGGTTCACCTATGTGAGGGTTGAGATTGGGGTTCTTATGCGATCTATGGAAGGGATTTAAATGGTAAACTGGATTAACTGGAGTGTCATAAACCAGAAAAGTGTTGTTCTGGTGTGGCGCCTGGAGGTCTACTGATAGCCGCCAGGCGATAGGCTTAGCGAGAGAGGATCTGCACTGAGAGGCGCCTGGCGGCATGGTGAGCTCCGCCAGGCGGTGACAAGGAAACAGTGGGTCTGGGAGGACGCTGGCGCCTGGCGGGAAGTGAATACCGCCAGGCGGTCTGGAACAGTTTCGCCTGGCGGCGAGTGGGCCGAGCCAGGCGGAGATGCTGTTGTTCTTTGATTCCGGGTGTGTTGTTTTGACTGACGATGATGCTTTGCTTGGATCGGGAGATGCTGTGCCATGAGCGGGTAGGTTCATGGATGGTGTGACATGTGATGATATGAGCGGGGAGGTTCATATCAAGTTACTCTCACGTGGGGATACGAGCGGGGAGGTTCGTATGTTCCGTGCTCATGTTGAGAGATGCCACGTGCGGGGAGGTACGGGGGCTGGTGGATCACATGTGTTGGACTACGGGCGGGTAGGTCCGTAGAGCAGGACTACGAGCGGGGAGGTTCGTAGAGGCAGGACCACGAGCGGGCAGGTTCGTGTGAGCATCAGATTCCCGAGTCCAAGGCTAACCAATTGTATGATTGAAGACTGTTAAGTCTTGGGGTTAGGGTCTTGGCCAAGATTTATAGATAATGATTAAGATTGGGTAAATGATATATCCTGTAATTACTTGCTTATTATTTTGTTTTTCTCAGCTCACCCTTTCTGTTTGTGTGTGGCGATGATCGTGTAATTCGTTACACGGGAGCAGATGATGATACAGGTGGTGCTGAGGATGCTCAGATGGCGGAGTGAGGGCTAGCATGGGAATAGTGCTAGGGTTTTGATAAATTGTAATTTATATTTTAAATGCAAATTTTGGGAATTTGTAATCAGTTATGAATTCATTTATGAGTTTTGGCGCGCTATCTTAATAAATTGGAATTTTCCCGCTTTGGGATTTTTATCGAGATGGCTTTTAAAGCAATTATTTATTTTAATATTTATTTTAAGTAATATTCCCTAGGGATGTTACATCTGGTACGCTGGAGTAGTTGAAATTAAGGATAGCAATTGAGTGAGGAAAGGGTACATAAACAATTGGTTAAGTATAGGATTGCTTGCTAATGAGCCGAATTGGGTATAAGAAATGAGTAAGATTTGTTTCTGTTATAAGTTGATTGAGACATGATATAACTACAAAGTGGTGAGTGAATCACATGGTTTGGAATGTTTGAAAGGGAAAATATGAGTTATGAGAAATCAAATCAGGTTGTGATTGGTGGGTAATTAGAATCAGGTTCTGATACGAAAGCATGCCATTTCGACTTTGTAAGCAACTAGATTACAAGACAATCTGATGAGTGCCAAAAACCAACAGGTTTTGCTACTGTCATAGCGCTTGGCGGCTCTAGTAGGTGCGCCAGGCGATAGGACCTCCAAGGAAGTACCAACATCGGGTGGCACCTAGCGGCAGATGTAACCCACCAAGCGATAGACCCTGTATCAGGATATGAACCTACCCGCTCATATCATCACATGTTCACCACCATCTATGAACCTACCCGCTCATGGCACAACATCTCCTGATCCAAGTCCCGCATCACTGCGTACAAATAACACATGCAACCATTGGCTGCAGCATTATCGCTTGGTGCTGCTTAAGTGTTGTGAGCTGAAAACACTGCATAGACCCGCTTGGCAGGACATTCTCGTCGCCAAGCGCCAAGCCCACTCCAAACTCCCTGTTTTTGGGTCTATCGCCTAGTGAATCACCCCTTGCCGCTAGGCGCCAAACGTTGCAATGCACATCCTTGATAGCCTATCGCTTGGCGGCCACACCCATTCCGTCAGACGTTATACCAGTCCAATTCGTCCTAATACCTTGTAACATATCCTCAAATTATTACCTAACTCCAGACACATGAACATATCTCTTATCTTTCAATCTTTATACTTACAACACATGTTTATCCAGTCACACCTCAAATTGACAAAGTAACATCATCAAGTCATTACTACGTACTAACCCAACAACACATATTCTGATCACAATTCCTACTGACACTTCAGTGCAATTTTAAGCCACACTTATGTGTCTCCTCTATTTAGCATTTCTATCCAACCTTCCACTTATAGATGAAGAATCACTAATTCCCACCCTAACGCATATCAATTCTCAACACTTACTAATTGATAATCTGTCTTTCACATCTTATCTACAACAAGTTAGACCACCAATGCATAATCAATACTCCTTACCATGTCACTTCTAATAAAACACCACATCCTACTTCTCACATTACCTCAATCACCAGGAATTCAAGTGCCCTAGTCACTTCCAATTTTATTGACCTAATTTCTATTCCAATCCACTCATATAAATCTCTGTCACGACCAGTAAATTCAAAACATAACATTTGGCTCTGTACTAGTCATCGCCTGGCAGCAAACAGGGTGCCGCTAAGCGGTACATCAGCACCTGGGTAAAACTCCAGGTTCCTATACCTGTGAAGAATTTGATCCAGACGCCAATTGCACTGGAACACGATAATTTGCACATAATTTATAAACCCAACTCCCAATAATATCATTCTTTATGTATTATACAACCATTGAGTTATGATAATTCAAGTTACAGATTTTTCCCTTCCAAAACCAAAACTCTATTCATGGTTAATCGTATGCAACCTCTTCCAAGCATTATCAGACTCCAATTCCATAATTTTTGTAACATTAATCACACAACATATTTCACAAAAATCACATTCAGAAGTCACAATGACTCTTGCACCAATCAACACATCAAAAGAATCCTGGACAGCGTCATGCCGCCTGGCGGTAGTTCATCGCCGCCAAGCGATTCATAGCAAAACCCAGAGAACTGGGTAGGAAGGAAGCATTGCCTGGCGGCACACTAATGACCGTCAGGCGGTTTCTGGGCAAAAACCCAGAAACCTACGAAAAACAGCGTGAACAGATGAGAACCTTATTCAGTTTGATTCATACAAGGCACAATACATTATATAAGATTAAAACATATGAAAATAGTTCTCCTTACTTGTTAATCCTTGCTCAATTTGAAAACCCAAGCTTATTTTGTGATCCACAAAAGTGCTCCTTTGTTTCACCACCAATTTAGTCTGAAATCCTTGTGCCTACGCTCCGTGTAGTTGTATTACTATAGTAAAAATCTCCATTTACTCTCCAAAATGAAAAGGAATTAAAGGGGGCTTTGACGACTATTCATTAGTTATTAACAAGGTGTTTCTCAGCCCACTTGGCTGCCCCTCTTGGGGCTAGGGTTCCTCTACCTTTTCACATTCATGCCTAAAGAAAATTTGGCAAAAAGAGAGTTTAATATGTTCTTAGCAAGGTTTGAACACACAACCATTCAATTAACAAGCTAATGCACAACCAACTCATGTTTCATGATAATTCCTATAATTTTAGGATTACATTATCACTAATCACATTCAAACATCACCTTAAAATAATACACATATTAAAATAACATACAATTGGCACACATAAGACTCAAACCTAAGTCCTTTCAACATAACCAAGTACTCTCAACCACTTAAGCTAGTACTTTTCCATATCATAACATTCCACATTAATTGTCATAAAGGCTCCTACCACCTGCATTTATTAAATAATTATTTATTTAATTATTTAAATTTCTCGGGTCTTACATCCACAATCTTTCATATCCTCCCCTTCATTCTCTTTTATTTTTATGTTATTCTTACATTCCATGGAGTGTTGAGCTCTAGTGTTGATTCTATTATACTTTCTTATCTAGATTCTAATGTTAGATGAATAAATTTGTTTGTTATTTTGATTCTTGTTGTGATTTATTTTTATCTATGTCTTTTGTCTCTTAATAAATTAAAAGTAATGACTTTTACATTGTAGAAACAATGTTAAATCTACATAACATAACAATCGTATGAGTCCAATGGGTTTAAATTTTAATTAAGAAGTTACTTTGATTAAAGTTAAAAATATTCATATGATTGAATAGATTTTTGCAAATAATTGAGAAGTTACTTTAATTAAAGGTGAAACTTTGATTGGAAGTTCCTTTGGTTAATTATTTTTTTACTAGATATAAGAGGTAAAAGAATAGACATGATTAGACATAGTAATATTTAACTGAGAAGTTACTTTGGTTAAATTTACTATAATTATAAAAAATTTCTCTTTTGATTGAGAAGTTACTTAGGTTAAAAGCAAGAACGTCAACAAATTAATTGAGAAGTTATGTTGATTAATTTGATATCTTACACGACAAATCAATAACAATAATCTTTAGAAAACTAATGATGAATCACATTTTAAAAAATTAGTGGAATCAACCTATTTTCTTTATTATTATTTTTTTATCTCTTTTTAGCTTTTTCTAAATTTATTTATTTCTTTCATTTACTATTTTCTTAATTAATCATTTACTTATTTTGTTTATCTATATCTTCTTATATTATTTTTATTGCATTTGACTAACCCTTTTAGTGTATAAATTTTATAAGAACTAATTTTTTAAGAATTAATTTCGTATTCATTGGGAGAGGACTTAGGGATGACTTTACCTTTTCTATCTTTTTGGCTATTATCTTAGCAATATTGAATTTGGCAACGTTATCGAGAAACATGGTTAGATTTTTTATCATTTTGGTTTTTATGTTATTTTTGTTATTTTATTTTTGTTTTTATTTATAACTTGTGGCATCATATGAATGTGGTTGATTTGTGAACTCCCCATTACTAAAAAGGGGTGCTATAAGAAAATTAGGGGGTTAAGAATATATTTTTCTAGAATTTACTAATTTTGGCCCTGATGGTGTTTTGTAACTTTAATTTTCACAACTTGAATTAGTTTATGCTTACCTTCAGTTCTATCAACGAATATTAGAATATCTAAAAATATTTTATGTGTTTCAAATTTTATTGGGATACATTTTTATTTCACACAACTGCCATACTTGATACAATCCTATCTAACAAAGAGTACAATGGCTTCTAAATTTGAATCCTCAAGAGTCATAACAAAAATAAATAAGAGAAGAACAAGCAATAAGACTAGTATGGGTGACGCCGTAATCTAGCAGATTGATAAGTTAAGTTAAGATTCACCTCAAAGATGTTAGTCTTTGATAAGAATCAAAGTTATAATCCAAGAACTAAGAGAATCCTCTCTCAAAGAATGCAAATGAATATAATATGACTCAAAAGTATCTATATCAACTTTTGTTACCTCCAAATATAGGTACACAAGTTTAACAAAACCTAAAAACCCTAAATGAAAACCCAAAACCCGAAACCCAAACACACAACAATAACAACAAATAAAAATGACTAACACAGACTTTCACCTTGTGAGGCTTGTTGGCCTAGTGAATTTAACATCCTGTAAAGTTAAAATGAAATTTCAATTTATTTAATTTTCAAAATTATTCTTCAATTGTGCTCATGATCTTCATGTTCTTTAAGTTTCATCCTTTATGGAACATTATAAACTTCAAGAAGACATGTTTTAATATTTGACGTTGTCATAGATTCTTTGAATTACAAATATTCTTCCTCAAATTCTTCTTAAATATGTTCAAGAGATAGTCTTCTATGAATACTTTATCGTAGGCATTACAAAGTTTTGATCATAAATGCTTATGGTGGTATAAAATGTGGACTATCTTTACACAAGTTGATGATAGTATAAAATGTGAAGGTAGGATAAATATTTATGGTAGTATAAAATGTAAACTATCTTTACGCAAGTTAATGATAGTATAAAATGTGAAAGTAGGATAAAGATTTACCTGACTTAACATTTATATGTTAACTTAGCATAATGATAACAATAATATAATATTTTACCTAGTTAATTATATATATTACGTTTATATATGGTATTAAAAGATATTATAACGTAATCAAATAATAGAGATTTAGTCACATATTTTGTTAGTACAAGATAATCTAATATTATTTAACATTTTGAATGAATGTTGTTCGATCGTGCTAATTAATATATTTGTTGGATTGTGTATAAATTTATCTTCGATATATGCGAATTGATACTAAAAAAAGTCAAGTCACTTCGGTCATGTTCACACAGTAACAATAGTAATGGGAGTTTTCGAAGTAAACGCTGATGATTAACAAAATAAAAGTATAGACTTTGTTGTTTAGCAACATAAAATAAATAAATTTGGTTGTTAATGTTTGGAAAAGTTATTTTTGTTAGTTTTAACTTGTTTGATTTATGAAAAATATTAATATATTTTATTCTTAAATTCAAGAAAAATCGGTGAAAACGCTGAAAGTAAACTCTGAAAGTCTTCGTTGATATTATAATATAATGCAAACGTGAAGCGAGGACAAATTCAATTGAAAGATATTTTAACTTTGATTACCAAAACAACTTTATAAACCTATCTAAATAAATAATGAATCATTCACACGACCTTACCTTCTGTCAATTCTTTTACGATAAATTTAATTACTTTGTGTTGCAACGAAGTCTACGCATTTATATTGATTCGTGACATCTTGATATCATTTAATGAATGTCATCGTAGGTTAATTGAATTTGATTAGAGTCTTATCGTGTGACCAAATTCTAGATACATCATTGCAGGACACCTAGATTTAATTCTCTTAATTAATAATCAATTGAATACACGAAAGTACTAATTCCCTTAATTCATGATTTTAGTTATATAATGTGAACATATTCTTTTTATTTATTTTATTAATAATATTTATTAAGTATCATCTTAAATTTTCATATTTTGTTTTAATTTACTCATTTCATGTTGTTATCTAAATATATATTTTGTGGTAAATTTGTTTCGTAGAATACCAATGTAAAATGCAAACATTTTTTAAACATAAGAATGAGATTTTATAATATAGATTATTTCAGTACAAGATAACATCTGTTGTGATAATAGTGAAAATCAGGCTCCAGATGTCTTGGTAAATTAGATGTAACTCTATGATTGAGTGAACCCGTATAAAAACAGTTGTCCAATTTTGTTTCCCTCATCTTGATCACTTTAAAATTTCAAGAAAACTAAGGAAATCATTCTTTGAGTAATAGTGTATGATGTTTTAGTGAAATTCGTAAAATCTAGATTTTGCATAATTTCCCATAATTTTTGTCGATTGTTTTGAAATTTGAATTAAGATTCATATGTGTTATATATACATATATATATATATATATATATATATATATATATATATATTACAAATTTTTGCCAAGTTTAGTCTGAAAAGGTAATGTAGTATTTTTCTCTTTGAATGGAAAACTAACATGTCCTGAATTTTTTTTAATTTTCATCAGTCAAAGTGTTCATTTTTCCATTCTACAAAAGTTAATTTGATATTAGGTTGGATTCCTCACTTAAGACCATTTTTTTCATTTTTCATAGAATTAGTGTTTGTAGAGTGTTTTTAAACACTATTTGAGTGTGGTTGCATCATTTTTTTAGTCCTAGTGTCTTAGATGAGTCAAATCTATTGTTAAGAATCAAATTTTGCTTATCAAGCCTTTAAACCATGACATAATTGGCTTTAGAGTTGAGTTTTTGAAATTCTCCCAAATTGAGTGATTTGACCTTGTGGAATCATTATAAATGCCTAATTACACTTGTTGGAAGTGGTCAAACACCAAAATTTGAGGTTTAGGGCCAAATGAGAAATATTCTTAGTTTTCACGTTTTTTTGTCATTTTAGCTTAGTTGTTCAAGTAACGTTTAGGTAGAGCTAACCCTTCCACTTGAGTTTTTAATCAATTTGTAGGTCCTCTATCCTTAGGCAAGATTTTGTTGAAGATTTGAAGGCCTAGATGTTCGTATAACAACAAGGTCAAGTTGATGACAAAGCATGAAATGTCCAAAAGTGGCATGATTGACCTTAGAGTTGACTTTTTCCATTTGGACCCCAAATCAAGAGCCAATCATTTGGGGCACTTTAGGACATTAAAGGAGAATTGTTTCGTGCTGGGGATTGCCAAAAATCTGAGAGGGGGCTGCACATTGAAGTTTGGGCTTATTAGGTGAGAGATTGCTACAAAAAAATTGATATTACTAACGTCAAAATTCGTCGGTAATGGTTAAAATCCGTCCTAAATCAGAATTATCGATGGATTATCGACGGTTAAAACTCTTGTTCAGTAGAATTTTACCGATGGAAATCATGTTCCGTCGGTAATTATCAACAAAAAAATTTGTCGGTAAAATCTGTCAATAATTACCGATTGAAAAATTCTTCGTTAATTACCGACCGAATTGGAAGTTAAATTTTGAGTTTCCATCATCAAATCACCAAAACCCCAATTCTACACCATTTTCACGTTCACACACACACCATTAGTTACTATTCCACTGAATTTCTCACTCATTTCTTAATCATTTCGAGTTTTGTAAGTTCATGCACACTTCTAGGATGATTTCCAAGCTATTCAAACCATCACACACCCAATTCCATCACCATTTCATCAATTCACATTTTCTGCATTTTTCTCATTCACGTTCAACACAAAAACACTGTTCCATTCGAATTTCACGTGATTTAATTTTTTTGATTTGTTCTTGAGCTTCGTTCATCTTCCTCTAATGTTACCCAAGCTTTTTGAATAATCAATTTCTCATTTTCCTTCTATGAATCACTAAATTCGAATTTCTGCATCTTCTTTAATTTCATTTTTGCACAAATTCGTGGTTGTGATTTTAGTGATTGTTGGTGTAAATTGATTTGGGGGTTTCATTGTTTGCATCATTACGAAGCTATCTACACATTTAATTGCATTTTCATTGCACGAATTGGTCAAATTGATCGAAATCGCGTTTCGGCTCAAATTTGGTAATTAGGGTTCATGGAATTGGAAACTTTGTGTATAATGCACCAAATCGAGTAGTTCAAGTTTCTAGTTTCAATTTAGATCATCCATAATTATTCTACATCATTACATTTTCAATTGTATCACAAAAGAGCCCAATCTGAGGCTACCATGCACCTTGTTCATGAACATGCTTTTGATTTTGGACATATTTCGAGTTTGATAAATTTGGCCATCAAGATTGGCCATGCTCAAAGCAACGAGCATCCCATTACACCATATTCCACCATAAAATAATGAAAAAAATAGAGAATTTTCCCTTACAATTCCATGGAGAAAACCTAAACCCCAAACACACGTCCACACAAGAATCAAAGAAAACACGACTTAGCACCCCTTACCTAGAATTCCTATAATTAGACCACCTTAGCTTTGCTCTACCCTTTCCTTGCCCTTCGCGTTCTAACCAAAAACTTGTACTCTCACTCTTTCTCCCTTAAGCCTCACATTTTTTTTTCTCTTTTCTTTTTCTCTCAAGCCCCTGATTTTAACTTAACTAAAAGACCTATATTTTCCCTTGACAAGCCATGTAAAAAATATTAATTTCATCTCCAAATTTCACATTAGAATTTTCTAACCCATTTACTCCTCATAATTTCCTTTAATTTCTTTTGCATGTGTCCAATTAAAATGCCTCTACCTCAACCTTTCACCTTCCCAGGTGTACCACGAATTTACTAAAAAAATATACACCATTTAACCCTTTTTTCTCTACCTAAGATTTAAAGACACAACCCCTATATACACCATTTAACCCTTTTTTCTCTACCCAAGATTTAAAGACACAACCCCCAAGATTTAAAGACACAACCCCTATTACGCAAGCAACACTCCAAACCATGTCAACAATCACATATTTCTTATCCATCCACAAGCACAACAACATTACAATATATCCACACATTCAATGCATTCAAGAAAGCAACTAATTAAATTCTAAACATTTCTCACAAAATGCTAAGTTATTATATCCAAATGCATATACAAGATACAAGGATCGAACCCATGACCACCAATCCCATGGCATGACTCTAACTAATTGTGTTACTCTTCACTTTTGTTTATGACCTTATGCATTAATTCAGTTAATATTCCTCACCACCAACTATCCCTTAAAAATATCATTATTTTCGTGAGTCTTACATATTCCATTCCATTAACTTCTTCGTATATGACTTCGTCATGGTTCATCTGTCATACAAGTTTTCATGTTTATACCATCTCAAATCCATCTTTATTCATCTTTATAGTTTTCTTTTGTCCGATTATGAAATACACAACAAAACAAGGGTTATATATATATTATAAAAAAAGTAGTGCATATAGGATTTTCTTTTCATACATGTATATATTATTATAAAAAAATTGTCTTGCTGCCTAGTTTAAATGATATATAGTCATTCCTAATTGTAAAGTGACACTTTTTATTTTATTGTTTGCAACTTTTATAAAGAAGGATGACAGTAAATGTTTTGTTATTTTACATTGTAATAGTTATAGTTTAGATACGTTTATCAACAATGAATTCTCACCTATATATATTGCAACAATGAATAACTATTGACTAACTACTTTATTTTTATTAAAGTATCACTTTTATTTTGCAGCTTCTTGTGATAGTTTTAATTTTGAAAATATTAAGTGTTTTAATAAATAGCTTCAATTTTGTTTTTTTTTTTATTTTCACTATCTTAGAATACATTATGTTAATTAATGTCTTTAAAAAACTTACTAATATATAATTTCAAATGGATTATTATGTAATTATTATTTTATTTAATTATTATTTATTTTTACATTCCTACATTTAATAAATGTGATTTAAAAGAATAAGCAACATTAAAAAAAACTATTTCATTAGAGTGGTTATAAAGTGTTGCCTATTGTCACGTTTTAGGCAATGTTAATGTAATTGTTATCTATTCTCATATTTTAACCAACGTTTTTTATTGTTGCCTATGCTCATATTAGGCAACGGTTTTCCAACATTGCTTATTGTCATGTCTTAGGAAACAGTTTAGAAATTATGTGGCCTAAACCATAAAGGTTGTTGGATATAGTTTAAGCAATGATTTTTGGGCTTTCGGTCGCATTTTTTCATTGTCCTAAAGTCGTTTTTACTATAGTGATGACTTAGTACAAATTTGTATAAAGATAGAACAACAAATTTTGAGAAATTTTTTAAAAGTAATTACTCTACTTCTTACAAGAAGAAAGACTTTAAGAGGGAGGGGAAACAAGTTAAAGAAGAACATGCGCCCCCTAGGATGCTAAGAAAAGTGAAAGAGAAACCAAATGTCCCACCAAAAAGACCATGATCTTAAGTGGCATTAACATCTATAGTAGCCAAGATGAAGAGAGTTCTAGTGAGAATGAGGAATAATTTAAGAGTAAAGGTGAGGATACCTACCATTGTGATGGAGACCTTCATGATTCTCAATAATCAACCTAGTCCATAATAACCATTACAAAGAGAGAACATCTTCCATACAACATCTAAAGTTCAAGAAAATGTAACATCCCTACTAGAAATTACTTAATTAAAATAAATAAAAAAGAATGAAAATTCAAACGACATAATTTATTATTTCCAAAATGCGGGAAAAGTTAAAATATTTTTCAACGCGCCATAATTTAAACATCACCATAATAATAGTGTTATTACAAGTTCCAAAATTCGATAAAACAATGGAAAACATAGTAAAAATCCCTAGCTCATAGTCTCCCAAGCTAGCCCTCTCTCCATCACTAAGCATCAACCGCATCACTTGGAATGTCATCTGCTCTTGTGTAACGAATAACACGATCATCGCCAAACACAAACAAAAAGGGTGAGCTTATAATAAATAACAAGTTATTTAATAATATAAAAATACACCCAACTGTTTCATTCTAATTAGTTCTTGACCAAGACCTTAATCCCCAAAACTTTTCAACCTTCACAACACACAAATAGTTAGCCTTGGACTTAGGATTGATATTGCTCACACGAACCTGCCTGCTCGTGGTTTTGCCTCTACGAACCTCCCCGCTCGTAGTCCTGCTATACGAACCTCCCCGCTCGTAGTCCTGCTCTACGGACCTACCCGCCCGTAGTCCAACACACGTGATCCATCAGCTACGTACCTCTTCGCATGCAGCATCTCTCAAGTGTGAGCACGGAACATACGAACCTACCCGCTCGTATCTTCACACGAGAGTAACTGGATATGAACCTCCCCGCTCATATCATCACATGTTCACCACCATCCATGAACCTACCTGTTCATGGCGCAACATCTCCTGATCCCAGTCTCGCATCATTGCGTTCAAACAACTCACGTAAACACTGCCTCCAACGTTATCGCTTGGCACAACCAGGCAAAAATTACAATGCACACCCGCCTGGCGGGACAATCTTTATCACGAGGCACCAAGCCCACTAATAGAACATCTGTTTCACCGATATGGTTTGGCGATTTACCACCCACCGCCAGGCACCACTCAGTACAGGAACCCCCTGACTCTCGCATCGCGAGGCGCTATACCAGTAACATGCTAGTTACTAGTTTAGCCTCTCAACCTGTTTGTGGTACTTAGCAGCGATTCGACGTATATCCAACTAACTAATTACAGGTCTTTATTTCGCCACTTAACTCCAAGTTCCAACTAGGATTTTATACGTTCCCGTAATGGAGATCATAACTTCATAGCTACTTATACCTATGCTAACACCTTACAAATTTACCATCAACCACTTTCCTTCATGAATCCAATACCAATAGCCAATCCCAATCACATAACATAAGTGGAAACATTATAAAATAATGCACAATAGATTTGTTTAACCGAAACAATGCCTCTCACACCCAAATAACCTTATTACAACCACCCATACTTTCATTCCTTGGCTTTGTCACAATAAACTATTGTGCCCATTTCTTCCCATACTACAAGTATAATTCCATTCCAATTCTTCTCCTACAACCTCATTCCCAGCCATCCAATTAAACCCCAAAACAGCAAGGTTTCACTACTTTCGCTTAGCGGCCCATAAGATGCCACTAGGCGGCACATCAGTACCTGGAAAAATCCAAGTTTTTCTACGCTTGACAACACCAATAATTTAACCTGCAAAAATTCTAGTATTTCACCCACGACCTAACAATCCACAATTATTCCGTTTCTGATTCGTACTTAACCAATAACATTATACTAATCCAAACAAAACGTGATTGATTCATGATTATACTTAGGAAATCAAATTACTAAATCATCTTCCCAAACCCTATCAAGGTTAACATAATTGAGTGTCTCTCATTCAATCCCCAAGGTTCATCAACACACATAAACATTCACAAATTCATTCTTTTCATGATTCCCAACGTACACATGAACAATCTTAGAGAACCCAATCCATCACAGAATTAAAAACACACCCAGAACACAGATGATGAAGGATTGACCCCAACCAAGGATGAAGGCACATGCTTAAGAAGATTAAGCATGTTTAGAAAGGAAGTTCATTAATCCTTCATCCCTTTCTTAGTTGAATCAACTTTAGTTGACTTGTTGACCTTTGACTAGGTTTGACTTGTTGACTATACTTGACTTGACTTAAGCCAACATGCTAATCTATGTTTATTTGCTTTATAGGTTAATTAGGAGTAAGAAAGCAATGCTAGGTGGCGCATGGTGATTGGGGAGCATAAATGATGTAGATGAGAGAGTAAAGCAAAGGCATAAAGCATAAAGTAAAAGGCATAAAACAAGTGTACCTATGTACCTTTGGTCTCCTTTGTTTTTAGTACACTTTGGCCACCTTTTGGAGACATATGAGACACATTCTTTGTCTCCTTTTGTGTTAGAACGAAATTAGCCTTGCACACACCATAGTTGGCTCTTTTGTCTCTCATTTTTGTAACCTTATTTGACCTAGTTTCTAGAAGCTAGGGTTAGGTTTTTGTAGAGACATCCTTAGGTATCTTTTATTTGCTTAGAGGCCCCTAAACTCTTCTATATAAGGGGTGCTCCTAGACATGTAAAAGGGTTGAAGATTTTGAAGTAAAAACACTCTTGTGTCTCAACCATTTGTGAGAGTTTCCTCCCTAGGGAGTGAATACTTTTAAGCCTTATCTTGCATAGCAAGTGGCGACACACATCCACTCATCTTCAAGGTTTCCATGGCTTCTAGCCTAGCCTTGTAGTGGCGTGCGTCTCACATTTTTACCATTTCTTTCCTATTCATTTTATGTTTTCTTCTTCCTTTAATTGTTCTTGGTTTTCTATGGTTTATGTGCTTTCCATTTCCTTTTTGTTTGAATCAATCCATCATCTTCTTCTCTTGATCTTTGTGAAAGGAACCTTCACATCTAGATAGCTTGCTATCTTAATGTCCAGTGGGGATTTCACTTACCTTTCTTAATCAACTCACACCATATTCAAAAATCTAAAAAGGAACAAGATAATCCTTCATCAATAAACACGCTTGCGTCGCCTCGCGGACTCACGCTTGCTGCCAGGCGGTTCATCACGAAAACCCATAATTGGGTTATCACTCATGCATCGCCTGGCGGCACATTCAAAGCTGCCAAGCGGTTTCTAGGAATTTTTCCAGAAACTCGAAAACACCACGATTTAGATTATGTAGGGCATCATGATCATATAGTATAATACAAAAAGAATCATAAAGCATGTATATACATGAAAGAACTCCCCTAACCTGGATAATTCTTGCTCACTTGATAAAATTAGGACTTCTCTTGTGCCACCACTAGTCTATCCTATGCCTTCTCCCAATGCACTTGATGCTCTGCTTAATTGCCTTCAAAATCACCTTCAAACTCTCTCTCTCACTGCCAAATTTGTGTGCCCTCTTGCTCCCTCACTTTTTCTCTCTTTCTTCTCTAAAAATCCACTTAACTAGACCATTAACTAAGCTTTAATGCTTGTTAATGAGATGAAAACGAAAATGGCTTTGAATGTGGAGTTAATGGTCATTCAAAGACCATTAGTGGCTGCCTTCCCAACCCCCTAGGCTACCCATCTTGTAGCTAGGGTTTCTCTACCCTTTCATATTCTTGTCAAAAAGAAAATTTGGCAAAAAGATGTTTAATTCGTTCTTAGCAAGGTTTGAACCCACAACCATTCAATCACAAAGCAAGTGCACAACCAATTAAACCAATACATGTTTCATGATAATTCCTATAATTTTAGGATTACATTATCACTACTCATATTCAATCATATCATTAAAATAATACACATATTAAAATATCATATAGTTGGCACACACAGGACTTGAACCTAAGTCCTCTCATACAATCAAGTACTCTTAACCATTTGAGCTAATATTTTTCCACATCACAACAATTTTCATTAAATTCCATAGAGGATCCTACTGCCCGCATTTATTAAATAATTATTTATTTCATTATTTAAATTTCTCGGGTCTTACAAAAAGCATATGTTCTCTCACTGTAAACAGTGGGTCTTGTTGCAATTGTTGTAGTACTAGGTTGGTTAACAAGTCAACATTGACTGTTATACTCGATCCCAAACCTTATAAACTTCATTGGCTCAATGAAGATTGTGTGTTGTGTGATGTAGTCCCTGTGGAGGCTTTTCATATTTTATTGGGGAGGCCTTGGCAATTTGACAAGATATCCATGCACAATGACTTCACCAATGAGATCACCTTCACACATAAGGAGATGAAGTTTGTGCTTCATCCTTTAACACCAACCCAAGTGGTAGAGGATCAAGTAAAAATGAAAAAAAAAACAAATGAAGAAAAAGAAAAATCTACCTACATGCATATTACTAAAACATGTTCCAAATATTTAGGTAGAAAACACAAATTTTGAATGCTCTAGCAAAAGAGTCATCATTATAACATCAATCTTATTTCTTCCTCTTAAGCAGAAAAGTAAGACAAAAATAAACCTTGGGTCGAAAAACAAAATATCTTTGAGATGTAATGGCTTCAACATAAAACAAACAAGGAACTAAATGAAAATGTTCTTCAGAACAAATACCTTTATCATTCACTTGATAAAAGGTGTACGGACATTTGGAGCTACATCCTTTTGACGATTATCAACATAATACATACCTTGGCGTTTGATTTTGTTGCAAAATGCTTTGATCTTGCGGGAGGATGACAAAACATGACCATTAAAAATGATTGTTGTCATGGAGAACCATGCAGATCTGAGGGTAGATCCTTACAGACTTTTCATATCAATTCACAATCACTATACCAATTTCTAATATGCATACATGCAAAGAAAACTAAAATGAGCATGAAAAACATCCAAACTAGTCAAAACAACCCACATCATTTCGTTGCAACAAACAAGTCATTCATTTATGCACACCAGAGTTGACCTCATAAGCAAGCGTTTTCACTCAAGCACTTTTACACAAATCAATTTAAATGTTTACTCTTTTCACTTGGTGTTAAGCTGCAGTTCCATAGGCTTGTAAAGCCTCTGACATCCACCAATTGTCTCAAGCACTTTTTGAATAAATAGGACATTCATTCCATCTTGTAATCTGGCTTGGATAAGGGTGGGATAACAATGGTTGCAAGGTTGTGAATCAAAGAGCAATGAAACAGTGAGATATTAATGGTCCATGTGGTTAAACTTAATTTAGGACTAGCTTTTGGCACCACTCTTCATCAACCAACTTTGCTTATTTTTATCTTTTTCTTTCATTTTTTTATCTGCACTTTGTGCTTCTTTTTCATTTAACAACCTTCAACATTTAGCTTCTTTTTCATCACATTTATATTTTTTTTAGTTTCCTTTGTTGTTGCGACTCTTTTATGTTGCATTTTCTTTCTCACTATCACAACACTAATATGGCATATTTTTCCTCTTGAAAGAACTTAATACTCCAACACTTGAATCATACACATTTAACCATTGTGTTCCGTTATTCACAGCTCGAGTTGGCAAATTTCTTTGGTTTTTATAGTCATGGGCTAATTATCACAGTAAATAGTACACAGGGAAGGGTAAAATGGCTCAAAACAAAGTTACAATGGTGCATAAATGCAGGTTGGCTGAATTTGGCCAGTGGTTAAGATAAAAAAGTGGCTTATATCATGTTCAAAGTGTGCTAAAAACAAATGGCATAAAATGGAGTCTCCACATGTTCTATTGTGAAACATACACAAGTTAATCACACATGAATCACCATTTAGGCTCAAATCTCTCTAAGTGTAGAATGTGTCAAAACTAGTGGACAATGTATCCAAATTAGAATACAATCTACTCAAATTAGAATTTTTACATAGATAGACATCATGAAAGTGAAAATAGTGAGTGAGCAAAGATGAAAATCTATAAAATACATTTAATGAAACAACTAAAACTATCTCTACAAGTTCTAATTAACTAACAATGATCAAAGGAAGACTCCACTACGCTAAAATTATCGATAGACAACACGCTTTAGAGAGCATTTATTTCATTAAGTGCTATAAATCAAAACACGAAATCAAAAGACAATGATTTATGAGATAAATGCTATAAAAATAACTACATATAGATAGTGCTTCATGGGAAAAGGCGCTATCTATATTTGATTTATATTTTAAAAACAAATAATAATTTTAGACAAATCAATGGAGAGCGTTTTTAGATTTAAGTGCCATGTATTGTGATATCAATAAATAGCTTTTAATTAAATAAGCGTCTTCTATTGAATAAAAAAAAAAGTCATTTATTCTCCCACACACAAAGCTAAATCCCTCACACCCACAAGCACAATGCACTTATAATCCCTAATTCATTGTGACGTTGACACAATCATCGCTCTAACAACACAAAGCTCATATTCGAAACTCAGCTCTTCGATTTGTCAACATGTAACTACAAATTCATGACCCTTCTCTATCCCTTTCCCTCCTCCCAAACCCTTCTATAGGTTTCTTGTTGGCTGCCTATTCTTAGTCTCATAAAGGTGAGAATGGAATGCTTGCGATTTGAATCCCCAACCCCAAATGAACTATTTCATCTGGGCTCATAAGAAATCATAAGAAACCCTAGATGAACCCCAATGGGTGCAATCGATCTCCTCGATGGAGTGTTGGTGTGGGCTAGTAGGGAGTACCACAAGATCTTGGTTAGTGAAGACGATGTTCAGCTTGGTAGTGAACTCAATGAGAGAGTAGGCTAGGGTCTTCTTCTTCTTAGGCTTTGTACTAGTGACGACGTGTGGGTGGAGTTCTATTGAAGTAGTTTGACCTTGTGTTCCTCATAATAGATGGCCCACACATTTAGCTTTCACCTGGCAGACACAGTAGCACCATTCTCTAATTTGCTTTCTGACCAAAATTTCTTTCCTTTTTTTTTTCTCTCACTCTTTTCTTTGTTCTCTATGTGATCACCTTACATCCAATGTTGTTACTAAGAATACTTCAGGCTTATGCGCAATTACTCTTCCTTCTCACTCTCTTAGGCAGAAAAATCTTCAACCCCTAATGGAAGCCTAGGATTCTTGACTTCAAATAAGCGGTTGAGTATTTATGCATCCCTACCGGTAGGCATGCTATGATTTAAGTTGTAGAAGAGTCTTCACCTTTCTTCCGAACATTTTAAGGCCCCTAGAATGACTCTGCAAAGGTTTGAAATCACTTCCTCTTCTTCTCTAGGGTATGAATTGAACTACATTGAGTCAAAAGGAAGGAGGAAGAAGAAGATAAGGTGTGTTTAAGAGTGAGTTTAAGTGCAATGATGTTATGTGGAAGTGAAACAAAAACATTAAGACACCAATTGATGGGCCTTTGCTTGTGATAACGTTGTCTTTGACACGATCAAGTTAATACTACTAAACTATAGTTGTAACACCCTTTTCGTGATGTCACGTGAAAACATATTTTTTTCAAACTTCCAAAATAAACCTTTGATACCATCTTATAAAATAGGAACTTCATAAATACTTTATCTCACAAGCCACATGACAATTTTGATTTAAGTCAAACTTTATTCTCAAAATATAGCACCATTAAAGTCCATACAAATCATTCCAGTATAAGCCATTAAATAAAACTTATTGCAAATCCTCGTAAAACCAAGATCATCTTCCAAAATCTCTAACTATTACATTGAAATTCAAAATAGTTTCAAAATGCTTTAAGTAAAACTTATAAGTCCTTCACATGAGCTCCTCACAGCTATACATATCCACTAGCATCTGCATCGACATCAACTCTTGTATAACACAAGTTATATGATCATCGTAAGTGGAAATGACAACCACAAACATTCAAGGGTGAGCTAACCATGTAACACATCCCCTAACAATGTATATCAACATATGACTCTCCTAGCATTACCACAATATAACATAACTCATTCAAGATATCAACTATCACATGTTCTCAAAACCACAACATGTAATCATCAACATATTACCACTAAGTAATATCAAATGGTATGACATTCTCTGACAACTAACCACTCTACCTTTGTTGCGGAACAACGCCTCTTGTAAAATTCATTTCCCTTGCTTTCCATAAACTTAGAAGCAATAACTTCACTCGCTCAACAAAGCCTTGGATAGGAGCAATCTTTCTAAGCTCATGCCAAAGACTTATGGTGGAATGAAACCCTTTTACCGTGACTCGACAAAGCTCTCTAAGTAAAAGAACCATCTAGACTTTACAATTATTAGAGAATCCATATTGTTACATCACATATGTACACATATACATATCATATCACATCACATAATCCACCATACATCAACTCATCATGCCCAAACATCCAATATACTACAAATAAGGTCCTATAACAATTTATCACAACAAAAATATTTATACAACACAACAACAAAAAAAAGCAATCATGTGTGATATATATCTCCAACTACAGACCTTTAAAAGAAGATCAGGCCAGTCAAATTAAAGAACAACATGTTACTAATAAACTATCAAAATTTCAGCTCAACCTAACCTTTAACGAACCAATAAACTTAATTTTACAAAAATTGTGTAGACTAGAAAAACACACACGCCCAACGACCTCACCATTACCCAATGCAGAAACCCCTTTTCGCCCTACAACCCAAATCGCTCAATGAACACTTCGTCTCATAATTTTCTCAAATGCAACAACCAAGTCACTCGCCCAATGACTCCCACTTGCCTAATGAACAATTTGGTTTGTAATAGCACTTCCAGAATAAAAAAGAAGAAGAATGAATAGACATAATTATGCAAATTTCGCAGCGCCTAACTTGGTAATACACTAGGATCACTACACCACATAACCATACACAAAAATTCCAATACTTACCATTTCAACATTCCATTTTGTGTATCAAACCAGCCAAACAATTTCCTAAAATCTGAACCAACCTGCATTCATCAATTCACATACTAAACTTAACTTCTCTCCAACCCAATACATATAACACAAAGGTTCCTTAAAAAAACCATATAACAATTTAGCTCATAATCCCACTTCCATTTAGTGTATAAGAAACATCAATATGTAACTTATGCACCATTAAAGTTTTGCACATAATGTACCTAATTAGACAATTCTCAAAGTCTCAAAGCAAGTGAAAATAATCTATCAACCAACCAATCAACTTAGCTCTACACCATCAAAGACTGTGGAATCAAATAATTTTTTCTCCTCTACAAACCCAAATTTACCTACAATTCCAAATCAAAAGTAATTCTCTAGTGCCTCCAAAATTTACATTCATACAATTTATGAAAAAAAAAACCATTATCACAACACACCAAAAATTCTGCTCAATTCTAATTTGAAAACAACCACCACACCCTCAAACCCTCATAGAAGATCACGTTCATTTCACCAAAAAAAAAAAAAAACACCACCAACCCTTACATCCCAACAGAAAGAACCCATGATTCACCAATCAAACATGATTAGTTCTCTTTACCTATAATTCTTGCAGAAAGACTATTGCCATTGGTCTATTCTCCCTTGATCTTCATGTCCTAACCAACCTTTGCTCTTCTCCTTCACGAACCCTCTGCTCTCTTCAAGACCCGATTTTTAACTTGGAAAAAAAAATACACCTTATGATTTCCCTTAACTCAACGTTGAGTGGTTGCCCAAAAAAAAGGAACTCTTGACTAGCTTTTTACCCTCCCCTCCTTCTTTCCATGTTAACCTTTTAGTGCTCACTTAATTCACCCTATTCCACTTAACATTTTTGTGCTCACTTAATTCACCCTATTCCACATTAACCTTATAGTACCAAATTAATTCACCCTAATTTCCAATTAATTTCTTGTACATGTGTCTAGATACAAGGAATTTGCCTCAACTTTTCTCCTTCTTAGGTGCACCACCTCAAAAATTATAAAAAAGAAAAAAAGAAACCTTTTTTGTTATAGCCCAAGTTCAAACTCACCACCTCTTTGTTCTAAACCAACATTCCAAACCATATCAACTATCCCATTTTCCTTATCACCAAGACTCTCCACAACATACAATACATTCAAGAAAATGAATTATAAACATGCCAAATGAATTATAACTAATTTATAAAATACACACCACACCAAAATGTTGCCATAAACATTCATAAAAAAAAAATATTTAAAATATAAACAATCCAAATATAACCATAAGGAATTAAACCGTTAATCACCAACCCAAGACAAGACTCTAACCAAATGTGTTATACTTCACTTTCGTAAAATTATTTATTTACATAATATCCCACCTCCATTTGTCACTTTTGAATTAATAATTATATTTCTTGGGTCATACAATAGCAAATTTTTAAGATAATAGTTAACAAAATAGAAAGGGTAGTCAACCCTAAGTTATCTCCCACCGAACACGAAATTGATTCTAGACAAATTAGTTCTTAAAAAAACTATACAAAAGGGATTAGTCAAATATAATAATAAAAATAATAGAAGATAAAGAAAAAGATAAAAAGATATAAAACCAATGATAAAAAAATATATTGTTTCCACTGTTTTTTCAAAATAGATTCATCATCGGTTATCTAAGATTATTGTTCAACTAATAATTGTTGTAGATTTACAAAGTAATCAATGTAAAGTCTCAATTAATTTTTTGGTGTTCTTACTTTTAACCAAAGTACAATCTCAATTAAAGGTTTAGATTACCCATAAAAAGTTCGACGAAAATACAATCTTAATCAAATTTTACTATACCTAATCATGTCTGATTCTGGTTGGTCAGAAATAAAATCAGAGACGTAATATGTCTTTTTTGTGTTAGTTTCTTTTATCTCCTCATGAATTAAAAACATTTAACTAATCAAAGTAAGGTCTTTACTAATATCAATTATAGTAATTACCTTAAACCAAAGTAAAGTCTCAATTATAGGTAAAATCTCATTTAATCACATGAAAGTTTCTAAATAAAATCAAAAGTCTTAATTAGATGTGAAAAGCCTTCAAGACATATGATTAGCATGCATAAAGATTTTAACATTTCGCTAATTAGCTAGCATGTAAAATCATTACTTTTTATTTGATCCTGAAACAAAAGACATAGATAAATTAAAACCTCAACAATAATGAAAGAACAAAGAAAATATTTTTTTATAACCTAAAAATCCAGAATTAAATTACAGTGGGACCAACCTTAGAAGTTTGGTACTTCGTGAAATCAAAATAGTAAAAGAAGTGGGTAGAGAGAGAACGAACATAGGCCCCCTAAGGGTTCTTAAACTCCAAAGTTCTGACCTTGTTCTTTTTGCTTCCCATGTCTCTTTTTATAAGAATTAATTGGGCTTGAATCTAGATTTTCTATTTTTGAAATCTCTCACATATCTTTAAAATAATGATATGTATCATTTATCTTTTTAGTGATTCTGAATATCTAAAACTATTTGGAAAGACATAATTAATTTTAAAACTATTTGACAAATATAGTTGGTTAATAATTTTTAATATAATTAAATAAATAAATTACTTAAAGTTATTTGTATCGCCAACTTTGAATTAATTTTCCAAAACACAAACATTAAATTGAAACTTAAAATTCTTAAATGTAGAATACGAAACGCAGATAGGAGTCGAACACTCTTCTTACTTGCAGAACTCGTGTTCAAATTACATTTCGATGTAAACATTAAAAGAAACGGTTCCCACGGCTAAAAAGTAAAGACATGGTAACATGAATTACAAGATAAATCAAGTCCTATCTCTATTTACTGGTTCCTATCATAGGAACTTATTAACTTCACAAAATCAAACTGCCACAAACAAGAATAAGTTTTATTAATTACCGCTCTTTGCTGAATAATATGTCTGTGCGATGGTGAGGCCAAGCAGCGCCACAGCTGCTAACACTCCTATGAGTTTCCAAACCGTAGGAATGTGTTCCTTTATCAGAATGTCATACCAGTTTTTCCAATAGTAAAAAATAATTGCAATGATACGTCGGCACTGATGCCAAGTGACTGCAGGCCATTTTGTTAACGATCTCTTTCCCGTGTCTGAGTTCAACTTGGCACAAACATCACTATAACTCCAATCCATCTGATCAACTCCCTGACTCAGAGTTTCAAACATCTTCAATATATCTTCATTTCTTTTCCCGGATTCATTAACTATAATTCCAAGACGCTCCAGCAGTTCGATGTCATGCGTACAACAGATCAAGCCTTGGAAAAACAAAGCATAAGAAGTCAATTTGCAACTGGTTACAATTCTGCTCTGCTCCCACGCAATCATGTTCCTCCACGTGACTTCCGTTGACTTCTTAATACGCAGCTGAGGAATCTCTAACACCCCATTGTCGAAAATTATCTCAAAGTTAAACATATCACCAAACTGGTTCACATTGCTTCTATCTCCTGGACCACCTCGTCTTATTGTTACTCCACGAGCTCGAAGTCCAGTAGCACAGTGCTCTAACTCTTTAAGCGCTTGCCTAGGTTTTTTTCTATCCTCCTGGTTCACGATGGATAAATGAACAAGGTGAAGAAGATGAGCCGCACCAGAGGTAGGAACAACCGAAGGATAGCCTACAGCTCCAATTGCAAGAGTAGCAACACGGTTATCTTGCTGAATGGGAACAGGAATCGGGAAAAGTTTTCTGTACAACTTCTTGAGAACAATGAAGGGTACTTGGTTCTCAAGAAGAAGCAAGTCACTCAACACAGACAACACTTTCTCATGGCTTTCGAATACAGGGTCGTCATCATAATCACCATTATCCTCAGCCTTCAAGGCTTCTTTATACTCGTAAAGCCTGTGAATAAACTCTAACAAGAAAAAACCATCCAAAAGCATAAGTTTTGCTAGCTCGTGGGGTTCAGATAGAGCGTTCCCCACATAGCTGGCACGAACTACGTATTCTATCTCCAGAATGGTCTCACCGCATACTTTCACCATGCCTGGCCCGTCTTCAATTCTCCCTTCTTGTTGCGCTTGGTACACGGATCGTCGTATAAGAGACCGCATGTAATTCCATTTGGGTTGTTCCATCATCAACAAGAGATCGTTTTGGGATCCCCTGTGGTAGGGTCCGATGGAGACAACCTGCGGAACGTATGCGTCCTTGTTTGGCTTTCTAAGCTTGTCTGGAACCTTGGAGATGCTGCATGCCTCAACTTGTCCGTGTCTTACAGTACCCAACGACACTTGAATAGGCAAGATCCAACTGCTGGGGTCAACATTGGGTTCTCTGCTTGAATCCATATCTCACCGATTAGGCTAACGAAGAATTCTCAGAACAAACCCCAGCAAGTGCTTGTTCTTGTTTTTTCGTTTTGATAAAGACTCTGGACAACACTGATCCCAATATATATGTTGTTAGTGGTGGTGGAAGGGCCTATATTTTCTTTCAAGTAAAAGAGTTTAAGTTGTCAGTGAGTTGAAAAGCTGAAAAAGATTAGGATCACTGGAGAGCAACGAGTAAGAGTAGGTATGAGTAATAAATTACGTTACTGTAGTTTATTGTTATTTTATTAAAAAAAAAATATTTTAACCAACTTTTTTTACCCACTTTTAACCTATTACTTCAGTTATCATTAGATATTTTTCTTATTTTTTTTAATAATACGATGTGATAATCTAATGGTAATTAAAATAATAGATTAAAATTTAATAAAAAAAAGTAGATTAAAGTATCATTGTTCTTTTATTAAATTTGTCCTGAGTTCCACACTCATGTGTTTCTCTTATTAAATTTTTCCTGAGTTCCACACTCATGTGTTTCTCTGTCTAGGTTAGGTAACAACAATATGGAGGTTGGTGATGTTCTATAATAAAATTGGTAGCATTGATACTTGGTCAATGCGAAAATGGATTAGAAAATAAAACCTATTATCACTGCTCGTATAATGTGAACACGATCTATTTAAAGAATTACATGTTAATCAATGGCTGAGCTACTTCTGGGTAAAAGAAGAAAAAAACTTAAAATTATATATATTTCTAAACCTTTATTTTGTTCTTTTTCATATTTATTTTTATTTTAATGCTTTGTTTATCCTCCAGAAACTTATATATATATATATATATATATATATATATATATATATATATATATATATATATATATGGATATCAACGGGGCGGGTAGAGTACGGGTAGTAGTTTCCTCGTACCCTACCCACTGGATAAATATCTGCCCTGTACCCGTATCCATATTCGTCGGGTATCCATTATGCGGGTACCCGTCTATTTTTTTCATATCCGCGGATATTTACAAAATTATTTAAAAAGTAAATATTTAATCATAAATTCAAATAAAATAAAATACATCACTGTCATAAATTTTAAATAAAGTTTAAACAAACTCAAGTCTATACAAGTCCAAATAATTATAAAAATAAATATAAAATGACGTTCAACACAATGAAAATTCTTTAATTAGTGTTTTGATCAACAAACCCACTTTCTACGATTGATTCAGATTCCTGAAAAATAATCAAATAATAAACTTCAACTGCTACGTGCCAAGTATTCTTATTTTGATTATCGTTTCACAACAAACATACCATAAACGTCACTGTCTATATAGAGTTTGATGTATATGCTCAATTTCAAATAAGGGAAAGAGAAGAATGTTAAGGGGGTGTACTTGGAAGAATACAACGTACCAATACTTAAAGTTAGAAAAATGAAGACAAAAGATAAGACAAGATGTGCAACTTAGAAAAAATTAGGCCATAAAAATTGTTTACTAATATATATATATATATATATATATATATATATATATATATATATATATATATATATATATATATATATATATAAGGGTATTTTTGTGAATTAAAATTTAGCAGGTACGGGTATCCACGGGTACGGATACTATGATACCCGTACCCGCCCCGTTAACATGCGGGTATCAAAAATACCCGTACCCGCGGGTAACGGGTATCCATTTTTAATATCTGTTTCCTACCCATTGCGGGTTTTATCCACGGATACCCGCGGGTACAGATATTTTTGACATCCCTATATATATATATATATATATATATATATATATATATATATATATATATATATATATATATATATATATATATATATATATATATATATATATATATGGATAATGATCATTTAACTACCTTATTTTTACTATTATATAACTCCTTGACCCGGCCGGCCTACGTGAATTTTTTTTTTTTAGAATTTAATGGCCAGGGTACGCTTTTTGAATTGAATTTTTTTTTAAAACTAAAAAATAGTGTGCAGGAAGAGGTCCAAAGTGCGGTTCTCACATTTTCAAAGTTTGGATTTCTTTTCTCTCGCGCAGATAAATTTTTGATGTTCTTCATCTTTTTCTCCTTTTCATATGATGTTTGTGTTTTTGTATTGTGAGGCGAAGTGAGTTTAAAGCAATGGAAAAGAAATTATTTGTTTTTCGTGAGAAGAAGAAAGAGCATAGAAAAATACGGTTTGTCGACCATACCAAAGTAAACACTACAAAAAAAATCAATTTTTTCAACAGATAAAATTTGTATGTAATGCTTACAATCCATATGTAATTGAATATTATATATGGATTACATAAGAAAAACAATCCATATGTAAAATAGACGTCGAAAACTTTACATACAAAAAAATATCCGTATGTAATTTTACATACGAAATTTTTCGTAAATAATGAAATCCGTAGAAAATTACATATGAATTATTCTGTATGTAATTATGAGTGATTTATATACGAAATAATCTATATGTAACTTACATAATGAATAATTCGTATGTAACTTAAATATGGAATAATCCATTGATAGTGTAGGATAAATTATATACAAATTATTTCGTATGTAAATATGTATGTAATAATGTGTTTTTCAAATTAAAAAGTATATATTTTTATTTTTAATTTTCAAGTACATTTCCTATCAAATGTAATGAAATTTAAATTAAACAAAATAAATTTTACCAACACATCATTCACAATAAGAATAAGAGTTATGAATAACATAAAATTGAAATCCAAGATAACAACATTCCAAATCCAAGCTACAAACAAAATAAGTCCCAATAACTCGGTTCAAATTAAAGCTCTAATATATCATCCTAATCAAGATCTAATAAAACATAATCTAAAATTGATAACGTAGTCAAGTGTAAAATTATAAATGTCTAATATTTAGAGTAGTCATATCCTTGGTGTTCGTCTTTGTGTCTTTGTTGTTGGTTGTTTTACCCATCAACTCTCATTGCTCCATACCTTCTAACAATACAAAATCATACACATGAATCAAAACACTATTAAAAAGAATAGTTAATTGAATCAAAAACGGTATTAAAAAGGATAAATAATTGAATAAAAACAGTATTAAAAAGGATAGTTAAACTATTTTCTCTCATCATTCCCTAAAACAACATAAAAAATCAAATATTAAAAACGTTCCTTTTTCATAGAACCCCAAAAGGGCGTGCATGTGTGCTAGTTATAAAAGAAACCCAAAAAGAGACCTACCAGCACAAACAAAATTATAAAAATATAATTCTATGCAACATATAGAAGTGAACTGAACTAGTATATAAAACAGAACTGAATTAATATATTAAAATCGATTGCAATGAAACAGTGACTACAACTACAATTAAACCTTGCTTCTAATTATTCGCACAACATCATTAACAAATATTAATGAGAAATTGACGCTCACACTTATATGCAAACACTTAAGATGAACTTTACAGGGTTAACTAATCCAGAGTTGTAATCCACATCATTAAATTTTTTCAGATATAGATTAACTAATTATAAGTCTTTCTTCTACTAGTGTTGTGGTAAAAAGGTAAAAAGGAGCTTCAAAGAACCAAGTACCAGTACCTGTCCTCGGCCTACTTCTAGGATTGCTCTCTGAAATATTTGCTCACTATTTTCAGTTTCTATCAGGCGATCAATTGTCTATCACAAACACATGAGTTAATCTCACCTCATCATCTGGTCTAGTCCCAGTAATTGTAAATCAAATCAAGTAATCACAAAGTGTCTCATCATCTGGTCTAGTCCCAGTAATTGTAAATCAATTCAAGTAATCACAAAGTGTCACAAAGTGAACATGATTAAACACTATATGATATACAAGTTTTAAAATAATAATAAAAAACAACGGTACTGCCATAGTGTACCACAGGATGGATAGAACTCTTCTCCCCCACAACCTCACTATTTATCTTGTATTCTTTGTCTAATCTAAAACACAACATAGACATACAAGAATATTGAAAAACAGCTTCTATTGTTAGGTATTAAGAACTACCTGGAACTCTGTCATGAGAGCCTTGAATTTTTTAGTCAAGGCACTGTGGTTTCAAGGAAGGTTTTGGTTGAATTTATAGGAATATTCAGAATAATAATAATATAATTAAAATATATCAATTTTCAATTTTAATTTCTTTAATTTTATAATCCTTGTATTGAACATGCTTTTTACTTTTTTATTTAATATTTTTGTATATACACGGCCCGTTACCCTTTTGCAAAATGATAGTGCTAACGTGTTATATATATATATATATATATATATATATATATATATATATATATATATATATATATATATTATATATAACAAAAAGTTGATTTGAAAGCACATGATTTTAGGTAAGCAGAGGGAGAATCAGACCAACACCAGTGCAGGAAGGGCTTTTGGCCCCGGTTGTTTTTGATATTCTGCCCCGGTTCTAGAACCGAGGCATATTAGGGTGAGGCCAAAAGGGATGGCTTTTGGCCTCGGGTGTGAACCGAAGCCATAGAACTACTCTTCTACCTCGTTTCTACTGTGAACCGAAGCCATTGTGTCAACGGTGGCTCAGCCGCGCAATGGAGGTGTTCTCGTCCGCAACAGCGATTGTCAATGGTGGTTTGTGAATCTGCAGGGGTCGCGACAATGTTTACAGATTTGGTTTTTTGATTTGCAGGTTTTAGAATCACAGATCTGGTAGAGGTGGTCGCAGGTTTCGCAATCGCTTTCACGCACGTCACTTGAGCGCACTCGAGCTCCATCGACTTCCTCCACACCACCTGCGTGTACACGCCGCACTTGTGGTTCGCCACGCACGAGTTGTCGGTGTGGTTGTAGAACTGCTTCTGCTTCACCCACTCCTCCACCGCCATGCGCGCCGTCACCGCCGTGCGCCCAAAGCTGGTTTGCCCCGTACTGCTCCACCGCCATGCGCGCCGTCACTGCCCCATCCTATCCCTCTGGTACTGCACCACCCGCTCGCTCCACCGCCGCCCTCGCCTCATTGTGCGCCTCCAAGAAATCTCTCGTCGAGGTTCAGTTGCGGGAAGAGAGAGAGGAAGGAGTTGCGGGAAGAGAGAGAGGAAGGAGTTGCAGATTCGCGGCGCGGGGAAGTAGAAGGGTTCGCGAAATTGGAACCCTAAATAAACTCTATGGCTTCAGTTCCTCTAACAACCGAAGCCATATACCCCTTTTTGGCACCGGGTCTTGTTGGACCGAGGCCAAACACCTAATGACTACTTCAGTTTTTTAAAAATGCAGACCCTTTTTGGCTTCGGGTCTTGTTGGACCGAGGCCTATAACACTCTTTGGCACCGGTTTTACGCGAACCGAGGCCTATAGCTGTCTTTGGCTTCGGGTGTTAGCTGAACCGAGGCATAAAACTTGGCTGAAATTGCAAAAATGCCACCGCGCCATTATATGCTTCGGTTCCTGGCCAACCGAGGCATATAAGGCGAGGTAAAAAGGAAATTCTGCACTAGTGCAATATAAAACTTGCTATTCTTCTATGACTAATATTAAAGTATAATGAAAATTCTAGAACAATCTAGAAAAATCTAAGATCGAGTTATTGAAATGTGAAACTTCTAGAGTATTGGAGAAAAGCTTAGGATAGGAAGAAAATTCAAGAACATTGTACTATGTAGAAAAATCTTGAAGTATTTACACAAGTTCTAACTAGAAGTTTCTAGAATAATCTATGGGTCTATAAATACCCATGTATCCTACCATTTGTAACAATGAAGAACAACTAACACAACATCCAATACAACTACTCTCAACTACAAAAAGACTTCTCCAACTACTACTTTCACAGTCTACTATCTACACATTTTCTCTATCCCTTCAACTATCCCTTTAACATCCTCAAAATACTAACAGTGGTACCAGAGCTACGTTCGATCATTTATTGGGCGTAGAAAAGTTACTCTATTACTTCCAAAACCTTCCTTCTATACTTCCAAAAGAAGAGAGTTTTTTCTCTTAATCTATGGCTTCTAACATTGTTCACTTTTCTTCAGTCCCCCTACCAGTTTTTACCGGTGAAAATTTTGACATTTGGAAACTCAAACTAAAGACATATTTTATCTCACAAAAATTGTGGGATATTGTTCAATCTGGTTATACAAAACCAGATAATATTGAGACTCTATCTGAGGAGGAACGGAAAAAGCTAGAAGATTCTAAACAAAAGGATGCCCAAGCATTGTTTATTCTTCAACAAGTTGTGGGAGAACAAGTTGTGGGAGAAACTATCGCCAGGAGGATCATGGATGCAGAAACTGCAAAAAGGGCATGGGATATTTTAGAAGAAGAATTTGAAGGCAATGAACAGGTACGCTCCGTTAAACTACACTATCTAAGAAGAGAATTTGAGACCATCAGAATAAAGGAATTTGAGACCATTGAAGAATACTATGGAAGAATAAAAGAAATAGTGAATAAAATGAAATTATATGGAAAAGAAATTAAGGAAAAGAGAGTGGTAGAAAAAATTCTTATCACTCTCACAGAGAAATATGATTCCATAGTAGCTTCCATAGAAACTTCCTTGGATCCATCTTCTCTATCGATAAGTAAATTAGTTGGTCTCCTTGGAGCGCATGAAGCAAGATTAAGTAATCGTGCTGATACAAATTCAGTCGAAAATGCCTTCCAATCAAAGCTCAAATTACAACCCAAAAAGAGAGAAGAAGGAGAAAAGAAAAATATTGAAGAATATTCTAGAAGCAAAGATTCTAGAAATTTGTTTGGAAACAAGAAAGATAAATATCCTCCGTGTGGCATTTGCAATAAGTCAAGTCATGCAGAAAAAGACTATTGGCATCGTTGGAAGCCAATATGGCATTATTGCAAGAAGCCTGGACATGTGGAGAAATATTGTCGTAATAAAAATAAGCATCAAGAAAACTTTGCTGAAGAATATAATCAAGAGCAACGCTTATTTTATGCCAATCAAGAATCTCCTAGCGGAAGAGAAAGTTGGTACTTGGATAGTGGATGCAGCAATCACATGGCCAAAGATCAAAGCATCTTCAAATACATTGATAAATCTGTCAATGTCAAAGTTCAACTAGGAAACGGTGCCATAGTGGAGTCTCAAGGCAAAGGAAATGTCATGGTGGAGATAAAGAAAGGTACGAAATTCATCAAGGATGTTTTACTAGTTCCCAATCTTAAAGAAAATCTTTTAAGTATAGGCCAAATGATGGAGAATGGGTATTCTCTTCACTTTGAGAAAGATACATGCAAAATTTATGACAATAGAAGGATAGAAATTGGTGAAGTAAAAATAGAGAAGAGAAATAGAAGCTTTCCCATAAGCTTCAAACATGGAACTAATATTGCCATGAAGGCAGAAGTTGATGACTCGTGGCCACTTCAACACATATGCCTTAAAGCTTCTATATAAGAAAAGCATGATGAGGGATCTTCCTTACTTGAAGAAGAACAATGAATCATGCAAAGGATGTCTTCTAGGCAAGCAACACCGATTGCCATTCTTAACAGACAAAGCATGGAGAGCAAAAGACTTACTAGAATTAATCCACACCGATGTTTGTGGCCCGATGAGGATGCCTTCACATCACAACAACAGGTACTTCATCCTCTTCATTGATGACTTCTCTAAAATGACATGGGTTTATTTCTTAAAGGCAAAGTCAAAAGTCTTTGGAATATTCAAGAAATTCAAGGCCCTTGTCGAGAAGCAAAGTGGAAAACAGATAAAAGTATTAAGAAGTGATCGTGGAAAGGAATACACATCTCGCGAGTTTGACAAATTTTGTGAAGATGAAAGCATAAAGAGACAACTCACAGTCGCATATACTCCACAACAAAACTGTGTGTCAAAAAGAAAAAATCGCACAGTCATGGAGATGGCAAGATCAATGCTAAAAGAGAAAGGTATGCCTAACACTTTTTGGGCTGAAGCAGTCTACACTGTAGTTTACATTTTAAACAGATGTCCAACTAAGGCAGTCAAAGACAAGACTCCTATTGAAGCTTGGAGTGGAAGAAAGCCATAAGCCAAACACCTACGAGTATTTAGATCTATCTGCTACATACATGTTCTTGATCAAAGGAGGCACAAACTTGAAGACAAGACTATACGAGGAATATTCTTGGGTTATAGTACACAATCCAAAGAATATAGAGTCTATAATCTTCAAACAAAGAAGCTAACTATCAGTAGAGACATTGAAGTAGATGAAAGCGCTACTTGGAACTGGGAAGAGGAACAAATTGAAAGGAAGACAATATACATGCCCAACAATCAACCAACTACAAGCCAAGAAGATAATGATCAAGATACCATTATAACTCCAGAATCTCCTGCAACTCCAACATCAATTCAAGATCAAGAAGAATCATCGCCTGAATCCACTCCGAGACGAATCAGATCTCTAACAAACATCTATGAATCTTGCAACTTGGCCATACTAGAGCCTGGAACCATTGAAGAGGCCGCAAAACAAGAAGAAGGGGTCAAGGCAATGAAAGAAGAGATAAAGATAATAGAGAAAAACAACACTTTGGAGCTAGCAGACTATCCAAAAGATAAGGATATCATCGGAGTTAAGTGGGTCTTCAAGACAAAGTTAAACCCTGATGGTACCATACACAAACACAAGGCAAGGTTGGTAGCTAAGGGTTATTCACAACAACCTAGAGTAGACTACAATGAGACATTTGCTCCAGTTGCTCGACTAGACACAATAAGAACTCTAATAGCCCTTGCAGCACAAAAAGGATGGAGCATCTACCAATTAGACTTCAAGTCTGCATTCCTCAATGGTGTTCTTGAAGAAGAGATCTATATAGAGCAACCACCAGGATTTGTGGTTAAAGGCCAAGAAGCCAAAGTGTTGAGATTGAAGAAAGCTTTATATGGCCTGAAACAAGTTCCTCGTGCATGGTACATCAATCGATCAATATTTCACCAATCCAGGATTCAGGAGGAGCAAGAGTGAGCCTACACTATACATCAAGACACAAGGTCAACATACTTTTTTACTCTCTCTATATGTAGATGATCTTATTTATATTGGAACCAACACAAAGATGTTGATGGAGTTTAAAGAAGATATGATGAAGACCTTTGAGATGACTGATCTTGGCTTGATGAGTTATTTCCTCGGCATAAAGGTAAGTCAAAGAGATGATGGAATATTCATCTCACAAAAGAAATATACAGAAGATTTGCTGAAGAAATTTAAGATGTACGAGTGCAAACCTGTAAGCACACCACTAGTGATGAATGAGAAACTACAAAAGGTGGATGGAGCACCAGAAGCCGATGCATCTTGATACAGGATTCTAGTTGGAAGTCTACTTTATCTGACAGCTACACGACCAGATATCATGTTCGCTATAAGTCTCTTATCAAGATTCATGCAAAACCCAAGCCAAATACATCTTGGCGTAGGCAAAAGAATTTTAAGATATCTACAAGGAACCAAAGACTACGGTATATGGTAAAAATCCACAGGCAATCCAGCATTGCTTGGTTATACTGATAGTGATTGGGCAGGGTCAGTGGACGACATGAAGAGCACCTCAGGCTATGCTTTCTCACTTGGATCAGGAATATTCTCTTGGGCATCAAAGAAGCAAGCAACCGTGGCACAATCAACAACTGAAGCAGAATATGTGGCAGCAGTTGAAGCAACAAGTCAAGTTATATGGCTTCGAAGAATACTCAAAGATATGGGAGAAAAACAAAGTGGCCCTACTACAATTAATTGTGACAATAAATCAACCATTGTAATGACAAAGAATCATGTGCATCATAGCAGAACAAAACATATAACAATTAAATACCACTTCATCAGAGAAGCGGAAACAAATATGAAGATACGACTTGAGTACTGCCCGACAGAAAATCAAATTTCAAATATCTTCACAAAGGCCTTACTAAGACCAAGATTTGAACTACTACGCGCTATGCTTGGAGTTACCGAATTTGCATCAAGGAGGAGTATTAAAGTATAATGCAAATTCTAGAACAATCTAGAAAAATCTAATATAGAGTTATTGAAATGTAATGAAACTTCTAGAGTATTGGAGAAAAGCTTAAGATAGGAAGAAAATTCAAGAACATTGTACTATGTAGAAAACTCTTGAAGTATTTACACAAGTTCTAGATAGAAGTTTCTAGAATAATCTATGGGTCTATAAATACCCATGTATCCTACCATTTGTAACAATGAAGAACAGCTAACACAACATCCAATACAACTACTCTCAACTACAAAAAGACTTCTCCAACTACTACTTTCACACTCTACTATCTACACATTTTCTCTATCCCTTCAACTATCCCTTTAACATCCTCAAAATACTAACAACTAATAAGGACTCCCCTGCTGCTTAATTCTCCCATTACTCTAAGATGATTCGATTCCAAGTGATGAGTGGCCAACGAAAGAGCTTTCTGTGAACTTGCTAGGCAGTGTTATGAATGCATTAACTGGATTCTAGATTAAGAATGGGAACCTCATTGGACCTTCCATAGTCGGCTTCTAAGATAAATATATTGTATATGCAGATGAATTTTTATCATGAGCTTTTTATTTATTGTGTTGATTAGTGTACCTGACAATAAAATTATGTATACTGTGGATCAAACAATGCACATGAACCGATGTAGCATACATGCAGGAGCAAGACCCGTTGAATATTAATAACTATCCAGTTGAGAAAAGGGACATCATTTTTCTAGTGACAGAAGATGACCATGGAAATAGTTACAAAATTCAAATTATCAAAGAGGATTAAAGGACTATATTAGCTAAGAATGCCGCAATGCTATTTTTAAATTTGCGAAACAAGAAAGTGTGAAAAAATCACAACACCTTTGATAAAATCAAAAGGAAAGAATGATAGAAACAATTCTTTTCATATCCTAAAAAAAAAATACTTGGCTAGATGATTATTAGACACTAGTAGTAGGAACAACACAATGAAGGAAAAAGAACATATTCTCAAGCTTTTAGCTCATTTTCCTACATATAATAGATATAAGAAAAGGGCTCAGTTTATTAGTATTTTCTAGTACACTGCAATTTAGAGGTTGAATTTATCTATTTATTTATATCATTCATATATAGAACTGTTCTCATAACACTTCTTTTAACATGTTGAATCACAGAAAAGTAAACCTCACTTTCAGCCTAAAGTAACAATAAGGAAGGATTTATAAATACTCATGAACTTGGCCACAAATGTTGCTTATCTAAACAAAATAAAAACAAAGCGGTCAGGAAGCAATTTTTTTAAGGACTATATTCACTTTGTAATTGTATAAAGGCATTGCTTTAACAAGTAGATATAGAGTCCTTTAAAGGTTTCTTTGGGCATTTCGTAGTGTTGTGTTGGTTTTATCCATCAATCGAAGGACCTTGGTCCGACGTTGTCTTCACCATTGAAGTAAGAAAACTGAAGTGGTAGAAAATGTGAACAGGATTCTCTCTCTCGTTGGGGTTAGGGAGAAGAGTTGAAGTTGGTTGCTGTGTCGCACAGAGGACGAAAGGGAAAAGACATGAACTTCAACGCGGTTTCTTGAATCAGTGAGGCAAAGGCCATTGTATTTGGAGGTTCGAGTTCTTTATCTGTGGATTTTTAAGTGAAAAACATTCATTCCTGTTTTCTTTATATTTTCTCGTTATGCATTATACTACCTTTGAGTCTACAAGCCATATCTGCTTGCGACTGTCTTGTATGGGTTGCTTAGTTTGGCAGAGAAACAAATAGAAATACATATAGAACGTCAGTAGTTGTGAATTGAAATGAAATCAAGAAACCCCTGTTGCTGAATAAGTGACTAATTCACCTGCTTTGACATCTCCATAGCTATTAGGTATGCTATACCAGTTTCTACCTGAAAGTGTACAAACAATGAGTTAGAGAAATTGATTTGTTAAGTAACAAAAAAATGGGCAATTGATGGCTTGTGTTATCACCCTGAGAATGAAGATGAAATTTAGATAATGAAAAAAATTGAATGAGTTATGCTTGAAAGTGTACAAACAATGGTGTTACTTCTGTACCACTAAGAAATAGGAAACAATGGTCAGGTAAGGTACCACCAATGATCTTCACGGCCGCTACAATACTAGCTAGAACCACAGATGCAGTACCTTGAAACAACACATCAACAATTAATATTCCATAAATAAATGCCTGATTTTGCTAGACAAAGTACCTGTATATCGTTGTTGAAAAGAAAATTTGTTGTACCATATTTAGCAAACCACTTAAAAGCATTTTGATTTGCAAAGTATTCAAACTGCAAAAATAAATTTTTGTTATGCATTTTTAGTCATACATTATGTTTCTATTTAAGTTAACATCCTTAAAGATTTCATACTATGAATAGTTACCAGCTTCTCATATGTTTTTGGTCTTGCAGTTATTGTTTTCCAAATTACTCCGTATCTATTTGTTAGAAGAAGTAGTGTCCCTATCGGAATTGCCCGCATCTCAACGGTTAGTTTTCATGAAATTGCTGCAATTATTTCCTTTAACAGTTTCAAATTTTGCTAAAACTGCTGCAGGTACTACACCTTCATTGGATCATTATCAGGCTTTGCACTACACAGAGCGTTAAGTATTGCTTTAATTCTGAAGAATATTCTTGCTGTAAGTACTTTAATCTTATTTAGCATCTTATTAGTGATTATGAGGGTTTAAATAGAATTTGATTCACTAAAATTGTAGAGCCAAGTTTAACTGATTCTAAAGTTTCAGCTACTATATTTGACTGATTAATACTCGACTAATTCTAAAGTTTCATTCTTTTAGTTTCTATGCAATGCTTGAAACCAGGTCTATATTGATAATGAGAATTTTCATTTGGGAAATAGGAACAACACCTGTAAGGCCCCTTTTATTTTGCCATCTTAATCTTTAGGGCTGCCCTGCAGCAGTGGGCCTAAAAGGCTGGCCCATGATATAAGTACCCTTCGTGTTGCCCTAATTCCACATTTCATTCACTTTCAGAAAAGATCCAGCCGTCAACCCTTTTCTCCCTCTCACAAATAGCTCTGCTAGGGTTAGGTTTCTGCCATCTTCAAGCTAGCTCGAAGCTGTCCTCTACCCCATTTCTTCCATTCGCTTCTTGAGCTGTTGTGCTCGTGCGTTCGGTGTCGAGGGAGTGTTGGGTCGTTTGCTAGCTTATTCTAGGTACGGGAAGCTAGAATCCTCTGTTTGTTGGTGCGAGTATGTTGTTTTGTGTGCTTGGTGATTCTCTTTTGTGTTTACCTGTTGATTTGGATGTATGATACGGTGGGATTGTTGCTTGCGGTATGTCTTTGCATCTGTTGCAGGTGAAAACAGTGGCGGGCACTGATAAACTCGCCCAAGCGAGCTAGTCTCGCCTAGGCGAGATTAACTGAGGTTCGCTGATAAACTCGCCCAAGCGAGCTAGTCTCGCCTAGGCGAGATTAACAGAGGTTCGCCTAAGCCTTTTCCCCACGAATGGTCGCCCAGGCGACCCGCTGTGACTTCTGAGCGAGCAGGCAACTCGCTCAAGCGAGAGGGATCTTGCTTAAGCGAGATCCCGTGTTGCTTATGCTCTTGTTCTTGTGCCCTCGCCTAGGCGGAGGGGGTGGCTCGCTTGAGCGAGACCCCTCAGCCTGAGCGAGGTGCTGGGCTAGACTGTGCTGTGTTTGAATGTCTATTGGTCCCTGAATGATCTGTTTTGGTTGAGTATGATTGTATGAGGAGTGATCTGTATATAATGGAGCATGAAGTATATTTTTGGCATGATTCATGAATTGTGGATGATGGGTTGGTGTGAGACTTAGCATGTGAAATGAATGTGTGGTTTGAAATTTAAGGAACATGGTATTGACATGAGATGAGACCCTAGACTCATGGGATGGTGATGATCAGTGGTATGGATTCAAAATGTGATGCGTATGAGGAATAAATCTCATGGATGGGTATGGAATTGTAAACATGCTTTTGATGTTCTCCTAATGTTGTTTTATGAATGTTGGTCCGTGTCAGCGTGTAATTCCTTGGGGTCTCTAGGTGAGATCTCCGGGGTTACGCTTCAGTGGTCGGGACGTAATCCCATGACCCCTGTTAGTGGGTGTCCATGGTGGTGCCCCATCTGTATAACTAGGTAAGGATTCAAGGTAAGGTTGCATCCTGACACTCTGAGGAGCCAGTCAGTCTCACCTAGAGCGGACTGACTCCTGTGGTGAGAGTAGCAGGAGGCCTGAAATCCAGTAAGGGCTAACCTTGTGGTGAGGGAGATTTGATTCATCGTAACACTTGTAACACATAGCTCAGGATCGAGCAGCTCAGGGTCGAGCAGAGGTATCCACCACAAGTGCAAGCATCCGCTGAATCCAACCAAGTTATACGTATCCGGATGAGTCAAGTCGAGTCGTAGTGTATTGAATGAAGAGTCATAACATGTTTGGTTGTTATATGGATGTGAGATGATGAAAATATATTTGACTGTATGATGAGTATGTGTTGGCTCTAGCTTACCCGTTTTGTTGCATGGTTGTGTTGTATGTGGCTGTTCTTCCTTGCGATGATCATCAACTTGGTTGACGGGAGCAGATGGGAGAGGTTCTCGTGGTCAGCAAGGGAGTAGTGATTCAGTAGCTTAGCCTTCTGGGCTGGAGTCATTTTATTCATGATTTCTTTAGGGCTACGACCCCTGTATCGTCTTATGATTTCTTACTCTACACACCTTATTAGAATTGTATATGTATTATGTTGGCATCGTGGTGTGCCAGGTTGTAGGGGTTGCGTTAAGGACCCCAAGACTACGCTGGTATACTTTATCGCGTGACGTTTCCTTTAATTTCGTTTAATAATTAAATGGGACGTTACATTTATGGTGTCAGAGCGGTCATTCCTTAGGTCTGTGGACTTGGATGTTCGCTTAGCTTTCTCTGTGTCTTCTGAGTGTTCTTAGTTGAATTTTTGTCTTTATCGAGCCTAACCAAGTGATTTTCTATGTGCCAGTGGACTATGGCACCTCCTCGTAGGACTTCGCAATCATCCCAGGGAGACGTACCTGATATCGCCAGAGCCATAGAGGCGATGGTAGCAGCTATGACGCAGCAGAGTGCTGCGATGATGCAGCAGAGTGCTGCGATGATGCAGCAGCATGAGGCATCCATGCAGCGACAGGCGGCGTCGCTGGAGCAGCAGCAGGCTGTGATGCAGCAGATGGAGACTGCGAGAGTAGCTGCTGAGGATGCTCATCGACAGCACATGGAGGCCCTCCGCCAATTGGAGGAGAACAGGGCGGCTGCCCCTGTGTTCGGTCCTGAACCACGACCTGCAGTTAGGGAGTGGAGTCTGGAGGACTTTCTGAAACACCACCCGGCGAAGTTTGACGGGAAGACTAGTCCTGACGCCGCAGACCAGTAGCTGAAGGACCTGGAGCGCATCTATGATGCGAAGATGTGCCCTGTAGAGAACAGGTTGGTGTTCTCTGTGTACATGCTCACGGGAGAGGCGGAGCATTGGTGGAGCAGCACCAGATCCATCTTGGAGGAGAGGGAATAGCCCGTGTCATGGGAGATTTTCAGGGAGAGATTCCTATCAAAGTACTTTCCTGACAGCATCCGGTACGCCAAGGAGGTGGAATTCCTCTAGTTGACCCAAGGAGGGAAGACCGTGACTGAGTACGCTGAGAGGTTCAAGCATCTCAGCTGCTTCTATACACTGCCACTGGATGAGGAGTGGAGATGCCGTAAGTTTGAGAACGGCCTCAGGGGAGATATTCGCTTGATGGTGGCACCCTTGTCCATCAAGGACTTTGCTGCTCTGGTGGAGAAGGCCAGAGTGATGGAGGAGATGAAGCGTGAGGTGGAAGGTCAGCGCCCAAAGCAGCCACAGCCGCCTCAGAGGATCGGTGGACCATCTGGGTCCAGGCCCAGACATGAGGAGCGGAGGAGACCATATGATAGACCACACCATCAGTCTCAGGGGTCTAGGGGTCTTCCTCCTCAGCAGGGTCGAGTGTAGTGTTACACATGTGGAGGACCCCACCCGAGGTATGCTTGTCCACGCAGGGAGGGTTACCGCAGGTGCAACAACTGTGGCAAGGAAGGCCACTTTGGGAGAGATTGCCCCAACCTTTCTAGGGCAGCGACACGCCCTCCAGTTCAGGCACCCCAGCAGCATCAGGGGAGGGACAGAGGCAACAGGCCTCAGGCGACGGGCAGAGTCTATGCCATGACCGGAGCTGAGGTTGCAGGTTCAGGTAACCTTGTTATGGGTTATTGTGTGATTTCTGGGATGAGATGTTGTGTGTTGTATGATTCTGGAGCGACACACTCTTTTGTGTCTTTTGCTTGTGTGGAACGGTTGGGTTTGCCGGTGTGCGAGCTGCAGTGTGAGCTTACGGTGTCTACTCCGGCGTCGGGTTTGGTCAGGACGTCGTCCTTGTGTGCTAGGCTTCCAGTGGAGGTAGAGGGGCGCAGGTACAGGGTGAACTTAATCTGCCTACCTCTACAGGAGTTGGAGGTGATCTTAGGGATGGATTGGCTCTCTGCCAATCGCATTCTGATAGACTGTCGGGAGAAGAAGTTGTTGTTTCCCGACTCAGAGGAGCCTGAGTTGGTGTCTTCCCAGGGTGTTATGAGGGAACTACAGGACGGTGCGCAATGTTACATGGTCTTTGTAACACCCCAATTTCGGGACGTCACGGAACGTTAGAAAATTTTTGCTATTCGCGGAAAAAGAAATAACCATTGAAAATGTTCTAATTAAAACCTTTTAATTTAAAAGTAAATAGGTAATCCAAATGTTAATTTGAAATAATAATATTAATAAATAAACAAAGTTCCAACTAAATACTAGAAATTAAAAGAAAATTTCATAATCTTCACTGTTTGATTTAAATCAACAAAATAAACCGTAAATCCCCGAGTCCACTCCATCCTTTCCGATATCTACTTCGAGTCAGAAATATCTGCATTACCGTCTGCTCCCGTATAACACACACGTTATACGATCATCGCACAGGCAACAAACATACAAACAAACAAATAGGGGTAAGCTAACCATAAACAATGATATTCATAAAAGAAATTCATAAATAAAACATGTCCACTAATACTCAGCGTCTCATTCAAGTAACACGAAAACTTTATAGTCGCATTTCATCCTTGATCTGAACACAAACCCCCAAATCCAAACAATCAATACTAAACCAAACATAGCATCACATTCATCTAAAATCTTCATTAAATTCCCCCGAGAGTTTTCAAGCAAAGCAAAATACTCTCAATATGACACACATGAAAATTTCATATTGCCAACAAAATATACACCATCACATCATGCTTAAAAAAAATTAAAGTCTCATAACCAAACCAAATTCATATATCACACTTGTAGTTAACACATGCAAAAAAATTGATAAAATACAAGGACAAGAAAAAGAAAGAATGAAAGAAAACATTACTTAATACTCCAAGTACTTCTAATCTTTTAAAGAAAATAACCAATTATAATTTATTATACTTGAAATTTCAAAACCAGCTGCCCAAAATCTCTTACGCATGAAACAAAAAGAAATCCAAAACGAGCAAGAAAGAAAATTATGGCACGGCCTGTACTAATCTTCTGCACAAATTTTTAAAGAAACCCTCTCTCAAAAATCACATGCATTTACGTGAAGGAGCCAAGAAAGAAAGAGAATAAAACTTTGCATGCACACTCCTTCACATGTGGTCCCACCAAAGGCTTCAAGCACAAAGGATAACACTACAAAATTCACAAAGAACCATGCAATGCTCTTTCTCTCTCATCCAACACTTAAAACAATATTTTTTTACAAAAACATGTGCCCCTGTTCGGTCTCTGAACCAAAACAACCTAAAAGCTACACCCCAACTTATTAAAGTTAAAACATAAGTGAAAAAGTATTATACATATAAAACTTAACGTGAACATGCACTGCACCACCTAAAATAGTCGCGAAACAAAACAAAGAGAAACGAAACCAAAAGCATGCAATGCTATTTAATGCTATTTAACTAAGGCACAAAAAAAACGATAGATAATGCTATTTAAAAACACATGCTGTTGTACCATAATATAATAGATGATAAAAGGAAACTATTTTATATGCAAACCATTCGACCCCACTATGATCAACCCAATAAAACTTGATGCAGAAACGTTCCTGCTGCACTACCAACACGCTCCATTAATCAGATACGAAACGTTCCTGTTGCACTACCAACACGCTCCATTAATCAGATACGACATGCATAATACCACACCACAGCCATCACGAATTCATTCAATGATCGTAGAGAATAAGAAACAACTCAAAAGTTCAACTTCATTCTTTAAACCCCAAGAAAACGAGAAATTAAAACCAAGATTCAAACCAAAACAGAAAGCAAATTCCACTTCATGCAATATTAGAATGATAACACATCCACAGAATCCATGGCAGCAATGACAGTATACAAAAGATTAACTTCTCCCTACATTACACATGCATGATTTTCAAGTTTCATTCATCAAACAAACAAAACAAGAGAAGAAAATAAGATTGGCTTCCCCTACCTCTCTAGATGATTCCTCTTCTCTACCACAGCCACTAGAAACTCTAACTTGCACCCTTTCTCTCTTTTCCTTCTCCCGTCCTACCCCTTTTTCTTAAAGAAAACTTTTAGGGTTTAGCTTTATCTAATCCCACCCAATAATTCTGTTAAGATTTCAAGCCCATTTTATTTTTCTTATCATTTAACTCCAAAAGATATAAAAAAACAGAAAGCGAAAAAAATAAAACAAACTGTTGCAGTGTTTTGAAATCCAATATTCCGCATGCCCCTGGAAACACAATTCATTTACGCTGCCTGGCCCCACCTCTTTAAAGGAGAGAAAAATATGGATTCTAAAACAAACACAAACGAAACATTGCGCCAGCCAGGTTCGAACCCTGGATCTGCTCTTCTATGCACGGAACAATCACCACTAGGCTATATGCCATCACATCATATTATGTACATTATAAGATTTAAAGCCCTTAAACTCCACTAACCTTAATTCCTTAAATCACTTAAATAATTATTATAAACACCACAATAACTTAAATCACTCAAATAATAATTATTTTCTATTTCATAATTTAATAACCTAATTAAATTAAATAAATCAACAATATTAATCTAGCCATCAATTTTCTTTCTATGTGTTTTCCTTTAATCTAATTTTTCCCGGGTCTTACAGTCTTCACGCATATGGAGGTGGAGAGAGGGGAGACGACGTCTGTGATACCGGTCATCCAGGATTTTGTGGATGTGTTTCCGGAGGAGGTACCGGGATTGCCTCCCAGTAGAGAGGTGGAGTTCTCCATCGATCTAGTCCCAGGCACAGGTCCGGTATCGATGGCTCCGTATCGTATGGCTCAAGCAGAGTTGGTAGAGCTCAAGAAACAGATAGAAGACCTGATGGAGAAATAGTTCATCCGACCCAGCACTTCGCCTTGGGGAGCACCAGTGTTGTTGGTGAAGAAGAAGGACGGGAGTTCACGCCTGTGTGTGGATTACAGGCAACTGAACAAGATGACTATCAAGAACAAGTATCCGCTCCCGAGGATTGACGACTTGATGGATTAGTTACATGGGTCATCAGTGTTTTCGAAGATAGACCTACGATCAGGATACCACCAGAATTTGGTAAAGGCTGATGATGTACAAAAAGCAGCCTTCAGATCTAGGTATGGCCACTACGAGTATGTGGTTATGCCTTTTGGCGTGACCAACGCCCCAGCGGTGTTCATGGACTACATGAACAGGATCTTCCGACCTTTCCTAGATAAGTTTGTAGTGGTCTTCATACACGACATCCTTATCTACTCCAGGACTCAGGAGGAGCATGCAGAACACCTGAGGTTGGTGCTTTTTGAGAGAGAAACAACTGTATGCCAAGTTATCCAAGTGCGAGTTCTGGATGGATGAAGTTCAGTTCTTAGGACATGTGATATCTGCCCAGGGGATTGCAGTGGACCCGACAAAGGTCGAGCCAGTGGTAAAGTGGGAAAGTCCTAAATCAGCCACCGAGATCAGGAGCTTTGTGGGGTTAGCGGGCTACTATAGGAGATTCATAGGGGGATTCTCCAAGATAGTGGCGCCTCTGACTTTGCTTACTCGGAAAGACCAACCCTTCACTTGGACGAACAAGTGTGAGGAGAACTTTCAAGAGTTAAAGGGGAGATTGACGAGTGCTCCTATATTGGTAATTTCGGATGTGGGGAAACCGTTTGAAGTCTACTGCGACGCGTCTCATCTTGGACTTGGTTGTGTTTTGATGCAAGAAAAGAAGGCGGTGGCATATGCTTCGAGGCAGCTTAAGGTACATGAGCGTAACTATCCCACTCATGACCTAGAGTTGGCGGCCATAGTTTTTGCCTTGAAGATCTGGAGGCACTATCTGTATGGTGCTCAGTTTCGGGTGTTCAGCGACCATAAAAGTTTAAAGTACTTGTTTGATCAGAAGGAGTTGAACATGAGGCAGAGGAGGTGGATGGAATTCCTGAAGGACTATGACTTCGAACTTCTATATCATCCGGGGAAGGCAAATGTGGTGGCAGATGCTCTGAGTAGAAAGACGGTACATACGGCACATCTCATGATAAAAGAGGTAGAGCTACTAGAGAAGTTCAGAGACATGAGACTACAGGTGGAGTTGGGGCCCGAGTCCATTAGGTGTAGTACCCTTACTATATCTAGTGACTTCTTGGGCTCGATCAGAGAGAGGCAGTTGTTGGATGCTGGTCTGAACAGGGTTAGGGAACAGCTTGGATCAGAGGAAGCCAGAGACTTTGCCGTGAGTGAGGATGGCATACTGAGGTTTCGAGGCAGAGTATGCATACCTGATGATGCTGAGGTGAGAAAGTTGATCCTTGAGGAAGGACACAAGAGTCGTCTTAGCTTGCATCCTGGTATGACTAAGATGTACCAGGACCTCAAGGAAACTTTCTGGTGGCAGAGGATGAAGAAGGATGTGGCTCAGTTTGTATCCGCCTGTCTGACTTGTCAGAAGGCGAAGGTGGAACATCAGAGACCCGGGGGCATTCTACAGTCGTTGGAGGTACCGGTGTGGAAATAGGACAGTATCTCCATGGACTTCGTGACTCATCTTCCACGGACTTTTAGAGGACATGACACTATCTGGGTGATAGTGGATCGATTGACCAAGAGTGCTCACTTTTTGGCGATGAACTTGAGGATGTCCATGGCCAAATTGGCCCAGTTGTACATTAGGGAGATAGTAAGACTTCATGGGGTGCCCTCGAGCATAGTTTCCGACAGAGACCCACGGTTCACATCCCGGTTTTGGCAGACGCTGCAGAGTGCTATGGGTAGCAAGCTCACCATGAGTTCAGCTTATCACCCTCAGACCGATGGTCAGTCTGAGAGGACGATCCAGTCAATAGAGGATTTGTTGAGGACATGCATATTGGACCACCTAGGAGCTTGGGATGAGGTATTGCCTTTGATAGAGTTCACCTACAACAACAGTTTCCACGCGAGCATTGACATGGTGCCATACGAGGCTCTTTATGGCAGGAGGTGTAGGACTCCTCTTTGCTGGTATCAGGATGGAGAAGAAGTGTTGGTTGGACCCGAGTTGTTAGAGCAGACCACCGAGAAGGTGAGGATGGTGAGAGATAGGATGTTGGCTTTGCAGAGTAGGCAGAAGGCCTATGCGGATCGCAGGAGGAGGCCTTTGGAGTTTGCAGCGGGAGATCATGTGTTCTTGAGGGTGACCCGAACCACGGGAGTGGGAAGGGCTCTCCGCTCACGGAAGCTTTCGCCTAAATTTCTTGGCCCGTATCAGATCACGAGGAGGATTGGGCCAGTAGCTTATGAGATAGCTTTACCCCCGCAGTTGGCAAACCTCCATCCGGTGTTTCATGTGTCATAGCTGAGGAAGTATGTATTCGATCTGGCCCACGTGTTGGAAGCTGAGGATATACAGATCAGAGAGGATCTCACAGTGGAAGTACCATCCATCGCTCTTGAGGATAGCAAGGTTGAGGAACGTTGTGGAAAGACCGTCAGTCTTGTCAAAGTCATCTGGGATCGGAGGACGGGTGACTCGACTTGGGAGTTAGAGGAGGACATGAGAAAATCACACCAACATCTGTTTACCTGGTGAGTCTTTATTTTCGAGGTCGAAAATTTTCTTGTTGGGGAGAACGTAAGGCCCCTTTTATTTTGCCATCTTAATCTTTAGGGCTGCCCTGCAGCAGTGGGCCTAAAAGGCTGGCCCATGATATAAGTACCCTTCGTGTTGCCCTAATTCCACATTTCATTCACTTTCAAAAAAGATCCAGCCGTCAACCCTTTTTCTCCCTCTCACAAAGAGCTCTGCTAGGGTTAGGTTTCTGCCATCTTCAAGCTAGCTCGAAGTTGTCCTCTACCCCATTTCTTCCATTCGCTTCTTGAGCTGTTGTGCTCGTGCGTTCGGTGTCGAGGGAGTGTTGGGTCCTCTGTTTGTTGGTGCGAGTATGCTGTTTTGTGTGCTTGGTGATTCTCTTTTGTGTTTACCTGTTGATTTGGATGTATGATACGGTGGGATTGTTGCTTGCGGTATGTCTTTAAATCTGTTGCATGTGAAAACAGTGGCAGGCACTGATAAACTCGCCCAAGCGAGCTAGTCTCGCCTAGGCGAGATTAACAGAGGTTCGCCTAAGCCTTTTCCCCACGAATGGTCGCCCAGGCGACCCGCTGTGACTTCTGAGCGAGCAGGCAACTCGCTCAAGCGAGAGGTATCTTGCTTAAGCGAGATCCCGTGTTGCTTATGCTCTTGTTCTTGTGCCCTCGCCTAGGCGGAAGGGGTGGCTCGCTTGAGCGAGACCCCTCAGCCTGAGCGAGGTGCTGGGCGAGACTGTGTTGTGTATGAATGTCTATTGGTCCCTGAATGATCTGTTTTGGTTGAGTATGATTGTGTGAGGAGTGATCTGTATATAATGGAGCATGAAGTATATTTTTGGCATGATTCATGAATTGTGGATGATGGGTTGGTATGAGACTTAGCATGTGAAATGAATGTGTGGTTTGAAATTTAAGGAACATGGTATTGACATGAGATGAGACCCTAGACTCATGGGATGGTGATGATCAGTGGTATGGATTCAAAATGTGATGCGTATGAGGAATAAATCTCATGGATGGGTATGGAATTGTAAACATGCTTTTGATGTTCTCCTAATGTTGTTTTATGAATGTTGGTCCGTGTCAGCGTGTAATTCCTTGGGGTCTCTAGGTGAGATCTCCGGGGTTACGCTTCAGTGGTCGGGACGTAATCCCATGACCCCTGTTAGTGGGTGTCCATGGTGGTGCCCCATCTGTATAACTAGGTAAGGATTCAAGGTAAGGTTGCATCCTGACACTCTGAGGAGCCAGTCAGTCTCACCTAGAGCGGACTGACTCCTGTGGTGAGAGTAGCAGGAGGCCTGAAATCCAGTAAGGGCTAACCTTGTGGTGAGGGAGATTTGATTCATCGTAACACTTGTAACACATAGCTCAGGATCAAGCAGCTCAGGGTCGAGCAGAGGTATCCACCACAAGTGCAAGCATCCGCTGAATCCGACCAAGTTATACGTATCCGGATGAGTCGAGTCGAGTCGTAGTATATTGAATGAAGAGTCATAACATGTTTGGTTGTTATATGGATGTGAGATGATGAAAATATATTTGACTATATGATGAGTATGTGTTGGCTCTAGCTTACCCATTTTGTTGCATGGTTGTGTTGTATGTGGCTGTTCTTCCTTGCGATGATCATCAACTTGGTTGATGGGAGCAGAGGGGCGAGGTTCTCGTGGTCAGCAAGGGAGTGGTGATTCAGTAGCTTAGCCTTCTGGGCTGGAGTCATTTTATTCATGATTTCTTTAGGGCTACAGCCCCTGTATGGTCTTATGATTTCTTACTCTACACACCTTATTAGAATTGTATCTGTTTTATGTTGGCATCGTGGTGTGCCAGGTTGTAGGGGTTGCGTTAAGGACCCCAAGACTACGCTGCTATACTTTATCGCGTGACGTTTCCTTTAATTTCGTTTAATAATTAAATGGGACGTTACAACACCAAAGGGGTGCAGGTAATGGCATTTCTGTAACAGGTTTGTCTCTTGTGAAAGCTTTTGGACCTGTTATTGGTGCATTGTCAGTGGTCCTATGACTTGTTCACCTTTTTGTTTGATTTTTTACATTTAATATGATGATTGTTGATTGTATTGTTTCAATTAGTGTCTTCTTGTGATGGAATTGGTTGCTTGTGAAATTTTTGTTGAGTCAATATCAATATGTGGTATGAGTCAATTTACAATTTAGTGTCTACATTTGGTTTAAGTATGACTTAGTTGAAGTTACCTTTTTTCATGAACCAAACATTTTTTCATGAACCAAGTATTTTTATATCATGACATGTAAGCACAAAAGTGATGACTTGTTGTGCATTTTTTGGTAGCATGTGGGATGACTCAATTTTTGGAACATTACGGTTATAGTGGTAACTTGTTGTGATTATGGTGAATAATTTTGGTGCATGTGTACAATTTACAATGATCTGTGTTTTTTTATAGATATGTTTTTTTATGAATTTGAATGCATTTGATGTGTTGTGTTGGAATTGGTGCACTTCATGAGATTACACATGATGAGATTGCTTGATTTGGTGATACCCATTATTTCGATAAATGAAGGATACTTTTAACTGCGGTTTTCATTTTTTAGAACATTTATTAAGTCAATATGTGGTACTTTTAATTAATGTATCATGTGTGTTATTTAGTTACTTTGTAAGTTACTAAACATTCAAATTTATGCTGAGTTTTTTTGAATGAAGTGATAACTTGAGGTTTATATTTTGCAAGGATGTTATAGGAATAATTATTTTGCCATTTAAGTTCTGGATTAAGTTTAATATTAATGACAATTGTGAGAGTTAATATTATAGTGAAATATTTGTCCATGGTGACATTTTGTTGTGTTGTGAGGTTTGTAGAATTATTCATTTCCTGGATTCGTGAGATGGCTCATAAACGGCAAGGAAAATCTATAGAAGGATGTAGTGAAAGCAAGAAGGCAAAGATGGCAGAAAAGGACCAACAAGTCATTTTTCAAGCCTTATGTACATTTAAATTGAATTTTTATTTTGAATTGTTCATCTAAATTTTTTTCTTGTGTAACTATAGGTAAGAATTGTTCATAAGTGTTACACAAAATAAATTGTTGAAGTCAAAAATTTACTCAAAGCAAGTCACTGTAAAAGAATCAAAGTTACACCATTTAGATGGTGTTTGGAGGTGGGCAAGGTGTTGGAAATAAACTGCCCCTTGATTATGGAAATTTTGTATCGATGGGTTCCTGATGGGGAATTCATTCGTGTTGGGCAGCAGTTGGTTTGCTTATCAGTATATGATGTTTGTATATGCTTAGGTGTTAGTAGGGTTGGTAAATATGTTGACTTTTATAGTAATGTAAGTGGGTTAGTAGGTTCACTCTTTGAGAACAAACCAATTACAATAGGAGACATAAGTAAGAAGATTAAGATCTGAATGGGTAGCGATGATGATGAGGTGGATAGTGTGTAGGTTGTATTTGTTACTTTCTTTTTGTGTCTTCTATTTTCCTAGGACCTCTAGGACTGCCACAAATATGCCTTTCAAAAGTTTAGACAATCTGGACAACGTAAGTGACTTTAATTGGGCGAATTGTGTGCATACATTTTTATAGATGCTTTGAATTGTGGATGTAAGGTAGTACGAGAAAAGTGAAATTCTTGTAGCCTTAACATAGTCGATCGTGTTGCAGTTGTACATATTGTTGACAAAAGAAGAAGATTGATTAAAAGATTTTTGATGATGATAAAGATGCTAAAGAAAATACTTGAAGATATTGAAGACAATATATTTTATGTTTAAGATTCTTATTGTAATAGACTTAATTTTTTTTAGTTAGGTGCAAGATTTTTAGAATAACAGCCAACTCGCAACTCCTTTAAGAGAAACTCAATTTTCGCAAAAATCAGTATGGTAATCGATTACCAACTTATAATAATCGGTTACCAACTTGCAAAATTCTATTTTTCGAAAATCCACTTAAGATAATTGATTACCACGAATGGTAATCGATTATAACTGGCAATTATAACTTTGCTCTTGAAAAACGACTCAAAATAATCGATTACCATTTCTGGTAATCAATTACCACTGGCAGTTGTCAACACCCAATTTCGTCTGGGTAAGAAATAAATTTTTGACTTTGATAATAATTAAGAAAAGAAAAAAAGTGAACATAGAGTATAAACATATATTTTATTTTTACTTTATCTTATTATTATTTGTATTTCTTATTTATATATATACGTACATATTTTTTATTTGTTTATCTATTTTATTTTATTTATTTATTATTATTATTATTATTATTATTTTCATCTTGTTTTACTTTACATTCATTTTATTTCATTTTGAAATTTTATCTTATCCTATTTTATTTCTTTTTTATTATTATTTTCGTTTTACTTTTAAAAAAAAAAAGAGAAAAAAATAATAATAAAAATGAAATGATGAACGGATTGAAGTCAACGGGGCTGAAGCTGCCACACTTGCTCCACTCCTCCTGCTGACCCTTCCACTCTTGTCAAAAGAAAGATTGTCAGCTTGCATACTTTCCCCTATTTTGAGTCTTGACATGAAAAAGGAAGTGCTTAGATGGCAACTTATCACTGCGACATCAGCCATGACATGCAGATAGCAACGTAGGGTGGTTGGGAGGCAACGACTGAAGTTTTTGGCTATTTCAAAAAATACAAAGTATGAAAGAAAAAAGAGGAGCAGAACCGTTAAAAAAGAAAGGCTTAAATATACATTTGGTCCCTATTTTTGTTGATTTTATTCAATTTGGTCCATATTTTCGTTTTATGTTCAATTAGGTCCTCATTTTCGTCAAATTGTGGTCAATTTGGTCCTTTTCACTAACGGTGTTTAAATAGTTAACGTTTTTGAACAATACATGCCACGTGTCAGATCCTGGTTTTTTTTATTTTTTTTTAATTTTTTTTAATTTTTTTTAATTTTTTTTATTTTTTTTTAATTTCAAAAAAAGTGTCCACGTGTCAAGTCACAATTGTGCCACGTGTCAGTTTCTGGTAGTATTATTTTTTTTGTTCAATTTAGTCCCTATATTCGTTATTTTTGTTCAATTCAGTCCCTATATTCGTTATTTTTGTTTAATTTAGTCCCAAATTTTGTTAAAATAAAACCATTTAATTTTTAAAATTGACTTTATTATTACTTATTTTTTAAATTTAATTATAAATTATAATATTTAATTATTAATTGAATATAATTTTTAGATTCAATTGTTAAATAAAATATAATTATTTAAATATAATTAAAATATAATTATTAAAATTTTAAAAATATATATTAACATTTGTAAAGTTTACATTTAAATTTAAAATATTTAATATTTTTATTGCATTTTAGATATGAAAATCTAAAATATTTTATATGTAAATGTTAATTTTACAAATATTAGTTTATTTTTCTAAAATATTTTGAATATTTAAAATATTTTTATATATCAATTTTAAAAATATTTTAGAATATAAATTTTAGAAAAAAAATTAATAATTATATTCTTATAATATTTTAAATAATTATATTCTATTTAGAAATTAAATATAAGAATTTATTCAATTTATAATTAAATTTAATAATTTATAATTGAATTTAAAAAATAATAAATTTAAAGGTTAATTTTAGAAAAGATATTAATATAATTTTTATAAAAGATATTAAATTTAGTGTCAATTTGAAAAGGACAAAATTGATTTATTTTAATAAAAATTGGGACTAAATTGAACAAAAATAACGAATATAGGGACTAAATTGAACAAAAAAAATAATACTACCACAAACTGACACGTGGCACTAGCATTGACACGTGGCACAATTGTGACTTGACACGTGGACCATTTTTTTGAAATTAAAAAAATTAAAAAATTAAAAAAATTAAAAAAAAATTAAAAAAAAGGTTTAATTACTCGGATGATACCCACTTTGGTACAGGTGTGTCAATCTGGTACCCGCTTTTAAAAAAGTGTCAATTGCATCCCAACTTTTGAAAAAGTGCTTCAATTAGGTCCCTTTCAGACGGAGTTGACTAACGCCGTTAGCCAACGTGCCACGTGTCAGTATGTGGTTTTTTTATTTTTTATTTTTAATTTTTTTATAATTTTTTTTGAATTTTTTGAATTTTTTTTAAATTTTTTGAAAAAAAAATTAAAATGCCACATGTCAAGTTCCTGCATGTGACACGTGCTAGTGTCGATTTAGTCCCTATATATGTCTTTTTGTTTCAATTTGGTACCCACTTATGTATATCTGATTCAATTTTGTCCCAATTTTTTTAATAAGTAAAATATTTTTGTAATTCATTTTTTTAAGATTAAAACTAATTAAGTATAAATATTATTTGTATAAAATGTTTTACTAATATTTTTTATTAAAAATAACTTTTGAACATATTATTTTATTAATTATTTTTTTTATTAAATACTCATGTTTTGTTAATTATTATTATTTTAACTCAAAATAGAACAATATTGTCTCTTACTAATTTTAAACTAAAACTTCTATTTGTCTGAATGTTATACTAATTTTTTTTTTATTAAAAATGACTTAATAAAATGACTTTTACTACTAAATTTTAATATAAATATCAAATACTTAATTTTTGTAAAATTTTTATACTTAATTACTTTTAATTTTATAAAAAAATGGATTTTAATTATTTAAAAAAATTAGGTCAAGATTGAATCAGATATACATAAGTAGGTACCAAATTGAAACAAAAAGACATATAGGGGGACTAAATCAAAATCAACTCAATGACATCTGATAATGACCCTGACACGTGGCATTGCAATGCTACGTGACACTGACAACGCCACATGTCACACACATCAACCTGACACGTGGCATTTTATTTTATTTTTTCAAAAAATTAAAAAAAAATTAAAAAAATCAAAAAAATCACATACTGACACGTGGCACATTGACTAACGACGTTAGTCAACTCCGTCTGAAAGGGACTTAATTGAAGCACTTCTTCAAAGGTTGGGATGCAATTGACACTTTTCTAAAAGCAGGTACCAGATTGACATATTTGTACCAAAGTGGGTACCATCCGAGTAATTAAACCTAAAAAAAAATTAAAAAAATTAAAAAAAAAATCAAAAAAACCAGGAGCTAACACGTGGCATGTACTGTTCAAAAAGTTAACTATTTAAACACCGGTAGTGAAAAGGACCAAATTGACCACAATTTGACGAAAATGAGGACCTAATTGAACATAAAACGAAAATAAGAACCAAATTGAATAAAATCAACAAAAATAGGGACTAAATGTATATTTAAGCCAAAAAGAAAAAAACTTTGGAGCACAAGAGACCAACTCACTCGCAGAAGAGTGGGGGAGAGTTTTCAAAAAGCCATTTCATAAGGGAAATTCTATCACAGGGAGCAACAAAGCAACAAAAAGGGAGAAACGAGATTGCAAAGAAAGGAGCTAGAGAAATTAGTGACAGCAAGAGTAACATCATTGAAAAGCTAGAGATATTGAAGAGGATCTACAAGAGGTACACTTCGGAACACACTTGAGCATGAACATAACTTATGTACATAACTCACATAACTCATAACTTATGTACATAACTCACATAACTCATGTTGGTGTGAACCGATCCGGCGTTTGTATAGGATCGTTTATCTGTTGGATTGTTCATTATGAAGATGTGTTTTATGAATTAAATGTGTTTCTTGAATGTTGTTTTCATCATTCCTGCAACTGCAACAAAAAAGAAAGAAACAGAAATCCATTCATAAACTCCATTCATACATTCATAAGCTAGATTTTGTTCTTGCTCACGCTCATTGCTTACATTCATCTTCTTCTTCTCCATGTTTCGATTTTCACCTTTTCATCGTACAGAGCCTTCACACACCATCCATTACACCTTCACTCGACTTAAGTCATTTTCCAAACCCCAACACCTTCATTCGAATCTCGACCCTCAGTCTCCATCATCGTCAAGCTTCACCTTCAACCCTTGCATTCACAACACGAAAGTCATCACCTGAGTATCACGTTTCTCTTCCGTCATCAATCAACTTCTCTTTCCATCTTCATCTTTTTCGTTCATCTTCATCACTCACCTGCATAAAACCAAAATAAAAAACAGAAAACAAAGGCAATAGCCGCCGGCGAGTCGGAGTCTTGGGCAGAAGCAGTCGTTGTCATGGCGGCCGGAGGGCTGGTTTCCTTGGTGCTCGCGGACCCAGTCTTGGTGGCCAGCACGGTGGCAGCGAATCGTAGGGCCTAAGGCGCTTTTCTCTCTTACGGAAGGAGAGAATAAGGGTTTAGAGATGGATAGGCGCAGGTGTGGACGCCGACGACGGCCGGAATCGTTGATCGCAGTCTCCGGCGGGCAGAGCCGCGCAGCCGTGAGGAGGATTGGCATCGTCTTGTGGTCGTGCGGGGGAAGAAGTGGTCTGTCTCGCGCAAGAAAAATGAATGAAGAGAAGAAATCACGAGTTTCTCGTCTGTGCCAGTGGCAGTCTCGGTCAAGAGCATGACAGCGGCGACAAAACCGGCCATTTGGAGGTGGACGGCGGCGAGCTCTGGAGGTCTGGCTAGCTGGAGGTTCGACGGCAGTGACCCGTGCTGACGTCGCGAGGGAGAGAGGGAGGGGGCTTGGCTCCTGATTATTGAGCAGTTAGGGTTTAGGTTCCGCATGCCACGTCTGAGCCCACCTCTCGTGCACCCCTTTCTTTCTATTCTGCACCCCATTCTTTCTATTATGCACCCCCATATATGGATTCTATTAATTTTTTGTTGTACTCCTTGGATTACTACATACACCACACGTTTGGCTTGTGGGCTGGACAGTCATTTACTTCATACACCTTCATGATTGTTAACCACGCACCTCCTATATCCTTGTTTCCTATTTTGGGTTTGTTTTATACTTAACTTGCTGCACCCCATCTTTTAATAAAGACACCTCATGTACTTTATGCACTTCCCACTAATCACTCATGCACCCTCATATCTTGTTTTCCACTTTTATCCTTTTTTAAATAAATTTCTCATTTTTAATTTCTTTTCTAAAAAAACAAAAAAATATTTGAAAATTATAAAAATTAAAATATAGAAAAAAATCAAAAAAAGTTTTCTTTCACTTGTATTGTGTCTGTCTGGCCGCTCGTGTCGTGTGACACTTTCTCCCAAATAATTCAAAAAATGATTTTCTTTCCCTTTTAGTGTCTGTCCGACCGCTCGCGTCGTGTGACACATATTTTCAAGTAATTCAAAAATACAAAAAAAATATAAATTTTCAAAATATAAAAATATCAACATTTTCAAACAAGCTTTTTAAGAACTACGTAACCCTGATTTCTCATTTTGAATGAGAATACGTAGGACCAAGGTCAATCATTGTCGGGCCCAAAAAAATTAAAAAAAATTTTGTTTCTTTTTAGCATCTTTGTCTTACTATTTTTGGGGAAAATTAACATTTTGAAAATCACATCGTATTTGCATTTTTAATTAAAGGTACCGCCCTCGGGCGGGCGCTGTAGGGTACTAACACCTTCCCTACGCGTAACCGAGTCCCGGATCCAAAATCTTTTTTTTTTTGCAGACTTGTCTTATCTTTATGGTTTTCCATAGTTTTCCAGAATAACTATGGTGGCGACTCCAAATCTCTTTTTAAAACCCGTTTTCTTTTTTGGTTCGTCGTCCCGTCGCGATTCCGGTTGTGACAGCAGTTATAAAATTATTTGTTCAAACATGTACATGAGATAATCGATTACCATTTTGGATAATCGATTAACACTACAAAACTTTGTTTTCGAAAATCACTGGAATAATCGATTATCTTAAGTGGTAATCAATTATCATTGGCAGTTTTAGTTAAACTCTTCATTTCTAACTCAGCTTGCGAAAATCTCTTTAAATAGAACTTAGATTCCAAACTTCAAACCACCTTTTTCAAGATTCAAATTTCTTGTGTTGTGACTACAAAGTGTTGCTCTGTGAGATTCTTAAAAATAGCTGTGAAAAGCCTAGTGTGAGTGAGTGATAACTTTTTCTAAGTAAGTTCTTAGAATATTGAGTGTTGTGTTGTTGCTAGGAAAGTTGGTCATCCTCTGTGTGATTCAGGGGGAACTTTTGTTCATCTCTTGTGGTTGTTCAAGAGAGTTGTGTACTCTTTTATAATCTGTTGTAATCTTATTATTATAGTGATTGAGTTAATCTCTTTGTTTAAGAGATTAACAACTTGACGTAGGGTCTTTTGATCTGAACCAGTATAAATATCAGGGTGCATCTTCTTCCCTTAAACTCTTTATTTATTTGCACTTGCATTTAAAGTAACTGTGTTTTTTTTTTGTTAATCGGTTAAATTTTGAGAAAAAATTTTAAAACCTGTTAAGTCTTACAAAAACCCAATTCACCCCCTCTTGGTTTTTGACCATTGTTTAGTTATTCTGTTGCACGATACCAATAATTGGTATCAGAGCTTGCTTTGATAGTTATTTAGATTTTTCGAAAATGGTAGGGTCAAACCAAAGTTTTGCTGAAGGTGCGTCTATCAATAGACCTCCACTTTTTATCGATGAAAATTACCCTTTCTGGAAAGTTAGAATGCAAATATTTTTGGAATCAGTTGATAGAGGTATTTGGGATGTTGTTTTGAATAGACCATTTGTTCCTTTTAACATTGCTAATGAAGTGCAGGAACCAAAACCTTTTGCTCAATGGACTGCTAAAGAAAATAGGCGAGCTCAATATGATGTTAAAGTAAGAAACATTATATCATGTGCTCTAACCATTGATGAGTTCTAAAGAATTTCTGTTTGCACCAGTGCACGCGAGATGTGGGAAATCCTTCGAGTGACTCATGAATGAACCGATGATGTCAAACGGGCTACAAAGAACTCCTTGATTTAAGAATATGAAATGTATCGCATGTAGCAGGGAGAAACCATCTATGATGTGCAGAAGCGGTTCACACACATCATTAATCATCTCAGTGGGCTAGGGAAAACCTTTGATACTAATGAACTTAACATAAAAATTCTTAAATTCTTGAATAGGACTTGACAGCCAAAGGTGACGACCATCACAAAGTCACATAATCTTGCAACAATGACCATGGCGGCTGTCTTTGGAAAACTGAGAGAGCACAAGCTTGAACTGGGAAGATAGAATGATGAAGAAGATCAAGGAAGAAAGAAGAATATTGCATTCAAAACTGAAGTTGTCAAAGGCAAGAAGCAAAAAGAGGAAGAAGATTCTGATAATGATGAGAATCTTAGTCTCATGATAAAGAAGTTCACAAAGTTTATGAAGGCCAAAGGCAGAAATCAATTCAAGAGCAATAAAAAGGAGAATCAAGGAGCCTCCTCAAACTTTAAATGCTATGGATATGGAGAAACTGGTCATGTAAAAGCAAACTACCCAAATTAAAAAGGAGTGATGAAAAGAAAAGCAAAAAATATTATAAGAAAAAGGCATACATAGCGTGGGAAGATAATGCCTCAAGTTTATCCAGCTCTGGTGGATCTGATGAGGAAGAAGCAAACTTTTGCTTAATGGCCAATAATGATCATTCTGACAGTGAGGTAAGCTCCTCTGACAATGAAAATGATTACGATTCTCTTTATGATGACTTTCAAGTAAACTAGATATTGCTCACAAACAATTAAAAAGTGATTTTAAAGAATTACAGAGCAATCTTGAAAAATCTCTTGAAGAAGAAAATGTTTTAAAAAATAAAATCTTAATTTTGGAAACTAGAGAAATTGAGACAGTTGAATGTGCATCTTGCAAAAGCTATATGTTTGATTTCATGATTTTAGAAAATCAACTTAAAGATGCTTTAGAAAATAAATCTTTTGAAAAACATGTTTTTGAGAAAAATAATTTAAGTAGAAACAAATATGTTCCTAAAAATAAAATTAAAAGGACTCGCAAAGTGTGGGTAGAAAAAGGAACGGATCACTCTAAAAATACTTGTATAACTACTTGTTTTTATTGAATGAAAAATGGGCATACATAAAATAAATTCAATATTAAACATTATGATGTTCTGAATGAAAAGTATACTTGGATGCCTATTGTTAGATAATTAGTATGTCTCTCTAACCCCAATGACCCAATAAAGTTAATGGGGACCTAAAGATTTTTTTTTTTATTTTGTAGTTAACTTCCAAATCCAGAAAATCAATGTGGTACCTTGACAGTGGATGCTCAAGACACATGACTGGTGATAAGAGGTAGATCAAGAATCTCAAAAGAAAGGATCAAGGATTTATTACACATGGAAATAACAACAAAGGGAAAATAATTGCAACTAGAGATGTTGGTGGAGGGGATACCTTGGAGATCAAGGATGTGCTACTTGTAGAAGGACTGAAGTATTTAATTCAATCATGCCTTCAACATTTAATGTTTGTTCCCTTGGTTTTATTTCACTGCACTAAAACCCTATTTTTGAACATAGAAGTTGAATGTAGTAATAACAATTTAATTTTGGATGTGTGTGGTCAGTGATAGACACTTTATTGCAATGAAATAATACACAAGTTGAAGGGATTGCAGTAACTTTGACATGTACATAAAGCAATTGAAGAGCATTCTTGTCAATTGAGCTCTTTATTTTTTTATATTTTTTTAAATGTACCATTAAGTAAGCAATCCCTCCAATTCAACTTTAAAAATCTAGGTTCCGATTGGATTTCTCCCACAAAAATTAGAAGCAACTACATTTGGTTTCACTAATGGATCTGTGGGAGGCCGTGATTGTTGACGAGGAAGTATTTAAAGAATTTCTGGAACGCTACAACTTGGACACCCTTATAATCCTTAGACCATCAGGAAATTCCCAAGTTGCAAGTTCATGAATAAAATGGTTGTTGCGAGTCATGCACGTGATTTTTATTCAAATTTTTGGTAGTGGGCACAAAAGTTCATAAAACACCATGATTAACGTTGTTTTCTTACTATTAATACAATTTATAATGACTATATTGCGAATATAATTATAATGTATTCATTCATGCAATAACCTCAAACTATAGTTGAGGATGGAGACATAAAAAATATTACTCCATTGTCGATGAGGAAGTCATTGGATAGATTGCCCTTTGTGGCTTGTGTCATTAAAAGTAGGGGTGTCAAAACGGGTCAGCCCAGCCCGTTTTGACCCGGCCCGATTTTGGCCCGCTTTATATGGGTCGGGCCGGGCTGGCCCGAAATGGTGAGACATGTTGCATTTCTGGACCCGGCCCGCGGGCTGGCAGGTTGGCGGGCTGACGGGCTGGCCCGTCAGCTTTTTCTGATATGTTTGATTTGTGGCCCAAAATCATGTATAAGCTATGGTGTATAAGCAAATTTTGAAGAGAAAAGAAATATGGTAAACGAATAATGGTGTAGCATATTAATCTCTTTGTTTGAAAATTGAAAGATCAGAAGGCGTAATTCAAACATATGGCAGCTCAGATCGAAAGCGTGACACATCCTAATATTTATCATTAAAATAACCTTTTTGTAATCTTGTTGATTTATTAATTATACGCAAGCAGAGTTGTTGGCCACATACGCTTCTCATACATCACTTTCTTAATTACAGATTTCTTTCTGAGTGGTTGATAGCGTGCATAAACCTTCTCATCCACCAAAAGCCAAAATCCAAAAGGTAAACGTAATAACCTTCACTTACGTTGGAATCACAAATCACGGAAATTATAAAATGCTTATTCTTTCCGTTTAAGTTAATGCCAAATGAGAGATTAACGGTAGCAGCTACGAAATTGAAAACGGTAGCAGTTACGAAATTGAAAACGGTAGCAGCTACGAAATTGAAATTGGAGAAAATTTAAGGATGAACAGCGATTAACGGATGAGCAGGATGAACAACGCAATTGGGGGAAAATTCACAGAATGGGTCGTGGTGGTCAGAAATCACAAAATCAAAAATTTAGGGTTACAAAAATCAGGAATTTAGGTTACAAATTGGGAGAAAGGGAACCAGAATGCAAATTACGAACAAACTTGTCTTTGCGGTGGCCGTGGCGGTCGGAATCGTCTGCCAATCGCAGTCCGATGGTGGCTCTGCGTTCTCCATGCACTGCACTGTATTCTCGCTGCTGCCAACGACGTGGTGGATGTCACGATGGAGGAGAAGCGGGTATGGCCAGCGGCGACGTGGTGGCTAGCATGTTTCGTGGTGGCTAGCAGCGACATGGGGGAGGAGAAGCGAGTATGTGTATGGCGCAGAGAATAGGGTCGAGAAGAAGAGCCGCAGTCTCAGTCGTAGAGTGTGTGAGGTGTTTGGGCGCAGAGTCTGTGAGGGAGGGATATTAAAAAGATTGTGCACGTGCTGTTTGTTTTAGTAAATGATACGGGCCACGGGTTGGCCCGTTTTGGCCCGCGGGTTGGCCCGACGGACCAGCGGGCTTGACAGGCCGGGCTGTCTCGGGTTGGCGGGCTGAATTTCTTGACCCGGCCCATGCTTTTTCTGTCGGGCCCGACCCATTTTGTCATCCCTAGTTAAAAGGTGAAAGCCAAATAGGCTTGGAGACATGTGCATCACTGTTAAGGTTAGTTTTCAGTCAACCATTATGGTGTAGTCCAATATTTACATAGGAGGCATGAAGGAAAATTACTGTTTCAGGACCCATTGATACCACCAAAGGTAGTGTCTAGGGATGTCAAAAATATTCATACCCGCGGGTATCCGCGGATAAAACCCGCAATGAGTAGGAAACAAATATTAAAAATGGATACCCGCTACCCGCGGGTACGGGTATTTTTGATACCCGCATGTTAACGAGGCGAGTACGGGTATCATAGTATTCGTACCCGTGGATACTCGTACCCGCTAAACTTTAATTCATAAAAGATTTTGACCTAATTTTTTCTAAGTTGCACATCTTGTCTTCAGTCTTCATTCTTCCAGCTTCAGGTATTAGTACGTTGTCTTCTTCCAAGTACACCCCTTGACATTCTTCTCTTTCCCTTCTTTGAAATTGGGCATATACATCAAACCCTATATAGACTGTGACGTTTATGGTATGTTTGTTGTCAAATGATGAAATCAAAATAAGAATACTTGGCACGTGAGTTGAGGTTTATTATTTGATTATTTTTCAGGAATCAATTGGAGAAACTGGGTTTGTTGATCAAAACACTAATTAAAGAATTTCCATTATGTTAAACGTCATTTTATATATATTTTTATAATTATTTGGACTTGTATGGACTTGAATTTGTTTGAACTTTATTTCAAATTAATGACAGCGATGTATTTTATTTTATTTTATTTGAATTTATGATTAAATATTTATTTATTAAATAATTTTGTAATACCCGCGGGTACCCGTGGATATGAAAAAATAGACGGGTACCCGCATAATAGATACCAGATGGATATGGGTACGGGTACGGGGCAGATATTTATCTAGCGGGTAGGATACGGGGGAGCTACACTCATACCCTACCTGCCCCGTTGACATCCCTAGTAGTGTCCACAATAAAGTGATCAAGGATGTTGAATTTGGTTCAGACATTGGTGTTGGATTTGTCTACTCTTGAAAAAAGTAGAAAAAGTACATAAAAATTTAGGAATTTTTCTTTATTGTCATTACTTACTATTATTACTAACATTTGATGCTTATTGAATTAATAGGTTGCCATCAATAAACCAGAAAAAAGGACCTATTACCTCAACATCACACTGAGGAACATTATTAAGTCAAATAAATTGTCTTCACAAATATATTTTCTTTATTTAATCTATTTATAATACAATTCAAAGAATCACAAAAACAAAAAAGTTACACATGTCATTTTCTTAGAATTTCTACAATTTCAGAATTCAAATTTTTTTTACCTCTTAAGGTAATTCTCAGGCTCTCTTTCTCACTTTCCACCACACTCACATTTTTCCTCACGCTTCACTTTCCCTCTCTCTTCATTTTTCCTCTCAGGCCCTCTTACCCACTCTCCAGTTCTCTACCTCCTCCAACCCTAGCCACCTCTCTGCCTCCGCCTCGGTCGCTCTGTTTTGCTCTTGCTCCACAAACGCGATCCACCTCTCATCCATCTCTAACGCTCTCCACCTCTCTTCACTTTCCCTCTCTCTAACCCTAACCTATTTTACGCACTCTCCACTTCTCTGCCTCCTCAAACCCTAGCCACCTTTCTGATGCCGCCTTAAACGCTCTCTTCAAACCCTAATTTTTTTTTCTTAATCTCAGTGATTCCAACTTCGTTAACATTACTTTTTTTGGCTTCTAACTCATTTTTTGGTTTGTTTTGTTTGTGTAGATTGTTTTTGTGCTTCTGTGCTGCCATCTCTCTGACGCCGCCTCAAACGCTCTCCATCGCTCTTGGCTAATACCTTTGATCTCTTCACTTTTCATTTTGAAACCCTAATTTTTTATTTCTTACTCATGTTTTTGTTTGTTTTGTTTGTTTAGATTGTTTTTATGGTTCTGTACCGCCTCAAACCCTCTCGACGTTTCTGCTGAATCAAACCCTCTCCACTTCTTTGCCGCCTCAAACCCTACCATTTCAATTTGATATTTTCTTCTAATCATACTTTCTATTTTCATCTCTTCACTTCTCATTTTGAAACCCTAATTAATTTTTTCTTAATTTTATTGATTCCACCTTCGTTTAAATTTTTTTTAGAAATCTAACTCATGTTTTTGTTTGTTTTGTTTGTGTAGATTATTTTTGTGGTTCTGTACCACCTCAAACCCTCTCGACATCTCTGCTGAATCAAACCCTCTCCACTTCTTTGGCGCCTCAAACCCTACCATTTCAATCTGATATGTTCTTCTAATCTTACTTTCTATTTTCATCTCTTCAATTCTCATTTTGAAACCCTAATTAATTTTTTCTTAATTTCATTGATTCCAACTTCGTTTACATTTTATTTTTTAGAAATCTAACTCATGTTTTTGTTTTTTTTTTGTTTATGTACATTGTTTTTGGGGTTATTCCTTCACTAACTCTAAGAAGATAACTTCATCTTGACGAGTACTACGGATTCCAGTTTATGATCAAATTTCTTTGTTTATATTTTGATATCAGTGTCGTTAGGCGATCAAATTACCACTACTTAACTTTAGCAACTTCAGTATTGCCAAGTTAGTAGTGAAAAAAATAGTTAGGGTTAAGATAACCTTGAGTCGTCTCACAATGAATGCAGAATTGATCTCAAATATTTGATTCTTAAAAATGCAATTAAAACTAGCAACTATAAAAATAGGGGGTTTTCATATGCAAAGAAAATGACATGGAAGATTGTAAACACAGTAATAGTAAATAGGTCAATTCCACTGCTTTTTCTAAATAAGATTCTTCATTGGTTTTCTAGAGATTATTGTTAAATTAATTATTGTTGTTGATTTACAAATCAATCAATGTAAAGACTCAATTCATTTGTTGGCATTCTCACTATTAATCAAAGTACAGTCTCAATTAAAAGTGAGAATTGTTAGATTGTCCATAGTAAATTCAATCAAAGTACAGTCTCAATTAAATTTTACTATGCCTAATCATGTCTATTCCTTTGTTTCTTCACCAAATAGAAAACTTAATTAATCAAAGTAAATTCTTGATTAATTTTAGTTAAAGTAATTACCTCTAATTAAAGTAAAGTCTCAATTATTGGCAAAAACTTATTTAATCAAATGAAAGTTTCTAAATAAAATCAAAGTAAAGTCTCATTTTAATTTAAAAATCTTTTAACTCATATGATTAGCATGCATGTAGATTTAAAATCATTATTTTCTATTCGATTAAGAAACAAAGGACATAGATAAACAAAAACCACAACAATAATCAAAATAAAAAATACATAATAAATTCATCTAACCTCAGAATCCAGTTAAGAAATTACAGTGGAATCAACCCTTAAAGCTTAGCCCTCCATGGCTTTGATGGAATACATGATAATATGATGAAGGAAAGAAAATAAAAGAAAAGGGAGAATGAGAGATGTGGTGGAGACGGTATCTGCCAAAACCAGAGAGTTCTAAAAACAAGGTTAGTTTCTTCACATCTCTCCAAGACTCTAGCAAGATTAGACAAGCAATGATCAAAAGATGAACCATATACACTAAAAATAATCCATAAAAACCTCGATACAATGCTCCAACAAATCTGTAAAAATACTCATCATACATCGCTGAAATGTTCTAGGAGCATTGCAAAGGCCAAATGGCATTTTCCTATAAGTATATGTACCGAATGGACAAGTAAAAGTAGTCTTATGTTGATCCTCTAGGGCAATACAAATCTGAAAATACCCAGAGAATCCATCAAGAAAACAGTAATGAGACTTACCTGCCAATCGGTCTAACATCTTGTCCATGAATGGTAAAGGAAAGTGGTCCTGCCTGGTGGCCTGGTTTAGTCTTCTATAATCAATACAGACCCTCTAGCTGTACTAAATACGTGTAGGAATCAACTCGTTCTTCTCATTCTTGACCATGGTGATCCCAGATTTCTTGGGGACCACATGTACAGGACTCACCCAATTGCTATCAGAAATAGGATATATAATACCTGCTTGTAGCAACTTGGTGACTTCTTTCTTCACAACCTCCATCAGCTGAGGATTCAGTTTCCTCTGAGGTTGCCTTACTGGATTAGCATCCTCCTCCAAGAGTATTCTGTGAATGCAGAAAGAAGGACTAATACCAGGAATATCTGCCAAAGTTCAGCCTATTGCTCGCTTGTGATCTTTGATAACCTGCAATAGCTTTTATTCCTGCTCGTTAGTAAGCAAGCCAGATAGAATAACGGGGAGTTTCCCATCCCTCTCAAGATAAGCATATTTCAAATGAGATGGTAAAGGTTTCAACTCAAAAGTGGGTGGCTGTTCAACAGATGGCAACATTTTACTGCCTAAGGTAAATTCAGCCACCTTAGCATCACACTCGAACGCCACAGAGGTATCATATAGTGACACTGCGTCCTTAATATCACCTGTTTTATAATTTTCTCTTTCGTCTAAAATCGAGCCCGAAATATTCGAAAAAGAAAAATCCAAAGAAGAAGAAAAACCAGATAAAACGTCCAAAAGTCCAAAAGTATAATTGTTCACTACATTACTCAATAAGTCAATACAAAACAAGGAATGGTCTTCAGTTGGGTGCTTCATGGCTTCTAGCACATTGAATTGCACCTTCTCATCTCCTATCTCCATAGTTAAGGATCCTGCATGCACATTTATCTTGGTACATGCTGTCATCATGAATGGTCTTCCCAAGATAATTGTGGTTGAACTCATTCCTTCATCATCCTTCATGTCCAAGATGTAGAAATCTGCAGGAAAAATTAACTTGTCCACACGGACAAGCACATCTTCTAGCACACCTGCAGGGTTAACTGTGCTACGGTTGGCCAATTGAATGACCACACCAGTAGACTTAAGAGGTCCAAGATGAAGTGAAGTAAAAACTGATAAAGGCATTACATTAATTGAAGCTCCTAAATCTAACATAGCATTGTCAAACTTAGTACTTCCTATAATACAGGGAAAAAAAACATACCTGGATCCTTACACTTTTGTGGCATTCTGACTGCAGGCTTCTTAATTAAGCTAGACACGTTTTTTCCCATGTTCACTACCTCTTTGTCCATAATACGGCTTTTATGTGTATATAATTCTTTGAGAAACTTGGCGTATTTAGGAATTTGTCTCACAGCATGTAACAAAGGGATGTTTATCTCCACTTTCTTGAAAGTATTCAAGATTTCTTTGTCTAACTCCTCCATCTTTTTAGTTTTTGGTTTCAAACGGTTTGGATAGGGAGGAAGAGGAGAATAAGGAGAAGAATTTTCAGAGGAAGTATTAAGGGATACCAACCTGGAGTTATCACTGGGTGCATGCATTTCAGATGTTGCTTGTGTTGCTTCATCTGATCTTCCACTTTCATTATCAGGTACAACTTCATTGTCCTTATCTTCTTCTTCTTAGGCATCCCCAAGGCCTTGTATTTGCTTACCCGATCTTAAAGTAATAGCATTAACATTTCGCGGGTTAATTACAGTTTGTGCAGGAAAATTGCTTGAGCCTTGTTGAGACTTCATCTGATTTAACTCATTTGCCATTTGACCAATCTGGTTCTGCAGATTTTGATTGGTTGCTTCCATCGTCTGTTTCAACTCAGTGATTTGTCCCTTCATCATGTTAGCCATCATTTTCATCATTGCTTCCATGTTTGAATCACCAAAGGTTGCAACTGGTTTTGGTTGTTGCCTCTGTTGAGGTGGAACATAGACTTGTTGGTGTTGAGGTTGTTGATTTCCCCATTTCTGGCTGGGATATTCCTTCCAACCTAGGTTGTACTTGTTGGAGTACAAATCATGGTTGTATTGCTGCTGAGGTAGTCTATTATTGCCATAGATGTTTGCAGCATATGCCTGAGGTTGTTCACCATCTAACGTCCCTGTCTCTTTTAACATAGAACAAGCCTCAGTAGGATGATTAGTAGAAGCACAAATTCCACATAAGGTAGAAGGGATAGGCTTTTTCTGTAAGTCTGTCAAGGTCCTTACCATGGCCGCTAAGTCATCCAACTTCCCTTCTATTTTCTTGTGATCTGCAACATATGAAGCTTCTACGCCATGGGTTCCCTTCAATAGAGTTATAGAATTACTCCTGGTGGAAAATTGTTGATGGTTCGACGCCATATTTTCAATCAATTGTCTTGCATTTGTTAGCGTTTTATCCACCAATGACCCTCCACTTGCAGCATCTATCATTTGTCTATCCATGATACTCAATCCCTCATAAAAGTACTGAATGAGGAGATCTCGTTTATTTGATGATGAGGATAGGAAGCACATAACTTTTTGAATCTTTCCCAATACTCGTGAAGATTTTCTCTTTCTTGTTGCCTTATCCCATAAATATCTTTGCGAATAGCAGCAACTCTAGATGCTGGAAAAAACTTTTCCAGAAATAATCTTTTCAGAGTCTCCCAAGTATTGATGGATCCTGGTGGAAGGCAGTATAACCAATTCTTAGCGGAATCTTGCAATGAGAATGGAAAAGCCTTAAGCTTAATATGTTCCTCTATCACTGTTGTAGGTCTCATGGATGAACACACAACATGAAATTCCTTCAAATGATGGTACGTGTCTTCTCCTGCTAATCCATGGAATTTGGGTAGAAGATGGATTAATCCATACTTAAGCTCACATTCTCCATCCGGATATTGGATGCACATGCTTTGTGTAATTGCTGCATCTGGTGAAGCCAACTCTCTTATTGTTCTTTCTTCCATTCTATCTTCTTGAATTTTTGGTTCAGGTGATGGATTAGAAGATTTGTCAATCACCGGAGGTGATTCTAGCGGTACACTTTCAGTGGTAGGTTCAGATGATGACGGTGCTCCTTCAGTAGAACACCTGAGTTCAAGTCTCCTGCGTGATTTACGCAAGTTCCTTTCAAGTTTTGAATCAAGTTGATAGAATTGACCCGGATTGGCCCGAGTCATGCACTACGCACTCCACCTGAAAGTGTTTCTCTGTTTTTTGTTTTTTTTTCTCATATTCTTGTTTTGGAGAAAGATTTCAAGAAAGAAATAAGTTAAGATGTCGTTGGGTCTACTCCTAGGAAAGAGAGGTGTGTCACAGTGGACAACTTAAATACCGAGTCTTTCCTAGACAGAGTTTTCCAAACTAGTCTTAAAAAATTTCTTAAAAGAAATTCTTAATCAAAACAAAAATAGAATTTTGCTTGAAATATATAAAAAGAAAACTAAAGACTACAAAAAACACAAACTCTATTAAACGTATATACGTAAAATAAATAAATAAACAAATAAATAAAAATAAAATAAAAAAATAAAAACAGAATCAAAATATAAGAAATACTAACCGTATTCCCTGACAACGGCGCCAAATTTGATATCGCTATCGTTAGGCGATCAAATTACCACTACTTAAAATTAGCAACTTCAGTATTGTCAAGTTAGTAGTGAACAAAATAGTTAGGGTTAAGATAACCCTGAGTCGTCTCACAACAAATACGGAATTGATCTCAAATATTTGATTCTTAAAAATGCAATTAAAACTAGCAACTATAAAAATATGAGGTTTTGATATGCAAAGAAAATGACACGGAAGATTGTAAACACAGTAATAGTAAATAGGTCAATTCCACTGCTTTTTCTAAATAAGATTCTTCATTGGTTATCTAGAGATTATTGTTAAATTAATTATTGTTGTTGATTTACAAATCAATCAATGTAAAGACTCAATTCATTTGTTGGCATTTTAACTATTAATCAAAGTACAGTCTCAATTAAAAGTGAGAATTGTTAGATTGTCCATAGTAAATTCAATCAAAGTACAGTCTCAATTAAATTTTACTATGCCTAATCATGTCTATTCCTTTGTTTCTTCACCAAATAGAAAACTTAATTAATCAAAGTAAATTCTTGACTAATTTTAGTTAAAGTAATTACCTCTAATTAAAGAAAAGTCTCAATTATTGGCAAAAACTTATTTAATCAAATGAAAGTTTCTAAATAAAATCAAAGTAAAGTCTCAATTTAATTTAAAACCTTTTAACTCATATGATTAGCATGCATGTAGATTTAAAATCATTATTTTCTATTCGATTAAGAAACAAACGACATAGATAAACAAAAACCACAACAATAATCAAAATAACAAATACATAATAAATTCATCTAACCTCAGAATCCAGTTAAGAAACTTTAGTGGAATCAACCCTTAAAGCTTAACCCTCCATGGCTTTGATGGAATACATGGTAATATGATGAAGGAAAGAAAATAAAAGAAAAGGGAGAATGAGAGATGTGGTGGAGACGGTATCTGCCAAAACCAGAGAGTTCTAAGTTATGTCAGTTGTGTCGCTTCTGCTCCCTTAAGTCTCTTTATATAGGCTTCAATTGGACTTTGGGCTTTATTAGTCGGTTGGTAAAATCTTTTATTTATATTTAATTAATTAGCAACTTAATCTCTGTCCAATTTCCAATTCTACCGCTCTTATTTAACCATTTTTGCAGTTTTGACCCGAGTTGACTGTTGACTTTGACCATTTGACCAGTGTTGACCAGTTGACCAGTTTGACTGTCCATTAGCAGTCTAACACGTGGCAGAGTGTTCTCTCTCCAGAATTAGGGTTTCTCTCACACTTTGGCTGCGAAGGTGGAACTCGCGCCGGTGCGTGAAACAAGCTTCCATGGTGGCGCTGCGCGTTCTGGTTCGCAGGTACGGTCGCTTCGTTCACATTCTGCTCTCGCGATGCTGAACTCGAAGACACGATGGTGGGCAGGTTCGTGGTGGCGGTAGCGTGAAGATGTACAAATGGTAATTAAATCCCCAAATTTAAATATTAAACGAGGGCAAAAATTTGAACTCATAATATTTTCTCTTACTTTCCATTCACCTTAACTTTCAAAAGACACCAAGATTTCAGGTATAATTTTGTTTAAATGCAGAAACTGTTGCCATCTGAAGTCATAAGCAAATTTGTTGTTGATTAGTTATGAATATGGCATTGAGGTAAGTAGAGACCAAGGAGTAGTTGGTAATGGTAACCAACTTTTAAATGTAAGTCAAGAATATTGATATAATGGAATCCCTTTAATTTGTTGTATTGATTTTTTTTTTTTGTATTGTTGATTCAAAGATCTTCCATACTACCATTTGAAAATTATTTTTTTGTGGTCTATTGCATGTTTTATTGGTTTCTATTACTTGAGAAAGTTGCTTCTTAATATTAGCAGGATGTAATTTGACCTTTTATTCTTAATGTTTGCTAAAATTTGATCTGATTGTACCTCAACTTTCACGAAACCCCAACATTTCAGGTTTACTTAATTCAAACCCCAACATTTGAGGTTTATTTCATTCTTATGTTATTTTTATATTTGCTCTTACTTTCCATTCACCTTAACTTTCAAGAGACGCGAAGATTTTAGGTATAATTTTGTTTTAATGCAGAAAATATTGCCATCTTAAGTCATAAGCAAATTTGTTGTTGATTAGTTATGAATATGGCATTGAGGTAAGCAGAGACCAAGGAGTAGTTGGTAATAGTAACCAACTTTTAAATGTTAGTCAAGAATATTGATATAATGGAATCCCTTTAATATGTTGTATTGATTTTTTTTGTTGCATTTTTGATTCAAAGATCTTCCATACTATCGTTTAAAAATTATTTTTTTTGTGGCCTATTGCATGTTTGATTGGTTTCTATTACCTGAGAAAGTTGCTTCTAAATATTAGCAGGATGTAATTTGACATTTTATTCTTAATGTTTGCTGAAATTTGATCTGATTGTACCTCAACTTTCAAGAAACCCCAACATTTCAGGTTTACTTAATTCTTATGTCTTTTGATATGCATACATCAAGTCAGTTCTTTCCTTTTTCATCTACGTTACAACATTTATGTTACTGTTTGTATTACTTTACTTCTTTCCTTTTTCTTCTTTGTGTTTTAAATTTTCAAATGTTCAAACTACATCTTTATTTGAAATTAGATCTTTATTTCCTATTTTCCTTTATTTGTCAACCTTTTCCAACATTTAAAGTGACTTTATGTTGTCTTTTTGTACTGCTCTCTGCCATATTTCCTTTTCTTGCACAACATTGAGCCATGTGAAAAACAACTTTTGTTTTTTTCTGTGGTCTTCGTATTTTTGTCGGTCACTTTTCCCAATTTTTACTCCATTTGGTTAACCTAAACCACAGTCTGCGTATTGTTTTAGTAAATATCTTTACTCATGTCAAAATCTGCTTCTGCTTTTCTCGATTGTTTCTAAATTTGTGAAATGAAAACCAGAGCATGCGTATGGTGTCGTTTTTTATTTATGATCTTCCAATATTTTTTTATTATGTGTTTTTGTTTTGTACAAATACATGTTTGCAGACCCTTTTTCATTCCTTACTATACTCTAATTTCCCTCATTCCTTAAACCATGTCTGTTATCCAAAAACACACTCACTCCTTACAAGAACTCAACCCTTGAGAAGGAAAGTTGGAATATCGTTGCAAGAGTTGTAAGGTTATGGTTTGTTGAAGATTACACAAAAGGAAAAACTCCATTTTCCATGGAAATTGCTCTTCAAGTCAAAGAGGTACCTTCCTAAAACTATAAACGTCTTTTATTTTTTTACTTTTCCTAAATTTTGTATTTTTACCCATAAGTTTAATTATGCTTTTATTTTTTCATTTATGAAACTATTTTTGCAGGGTGTCCTAATCCATGCATCTGTTAGACGCACATTGATATACAAATTCCCGTCTAAAATCAAAGAGGATAAGGTTTACACCATTCAATCTTTTAGTGTTTCATGTAATGGTGGTTCTTATAGAACTACAAATCATGCCTATAAGATCAACTTCCAATTTGGAACCAAGGTCAATATGGTTGAAAGTACCTTAGTTCCGAAAACTACAACTTCATACACCCCTTTTTCAACAATCATAGCTGCTAGTTTTGACACAGATTACTTAGTTACTAAGTATATTTTTGTTATTTTTCTTTCTTTTTCCGTATAACTTTTTGTTATTTTTTTTCTTTCTTTTTACTTTTTCTGTAGATGTCATTAGAATGTTTACTGGTGTTGGAACAGAGAGGGAGCTAGAGAAAGTTGGTAAGAAAACCAAAATGAATGTCATCCTTATTGAAGCTGATGGGTAAGCGGATTTCATTTGTTTTTCTTCGTTAGTGTTTTTTATTTATTTTTTATGTATTTCATTTGCTTCTCTTTTTATGTGATTTTTAACATTCCATAGTTTGCGACTGGAGTGTACTTTATTTGGTCAATATGTTGATATGTTAAATGCATTTTTGGCCTCTGGAAAGGATCAACATGTTGTCATTGTTTTACATTATTGCAAAGTGAAGACCTTCCAAGGTAACTAACTTTGATTGATTATTACAGTTGTATTAATTTTCAAAACTGTATGAACTGTACCAAAATAATTTTTAACTGTGATGGTGAAGATGCAACCAAGTTGAAAACAATGTAAGTATATATACATAAGATATATCTTTGTTTATAGATAGATATATGTATATCTTTGTAATATAACATATTTTTTTAACATAGGATATGGGATAATACTGAATTTCCTTCTCGACCTCTTACCCAACTTTGTGCTTCTTCAAAAGTTAGCTTAGAAGATGATTTCATTAAGCTGCATCCTAAGAGTTCAATTGAAGGTCTCAAAGATTTTAAACAGGTTCAAATATTTGTCTCTATGTTGCGCATAAATATTTTTATTTAATTACCATTTTTTTTTTCATATTGTTTCATTATTTATTTTACAAGAAAGTAATTTTGTAGTAAAGGCTACTATCAAACATATGCTAGATCATGATGATTGGTGGTATACAACATGTATCTGCAACAAAGCAGTATATTCTGATTCAAAATTTTTTTTTTGTGAAAAGTGTAACAAGCATGTCATTAAGGTTACACCTAGGTAATATTATTAATCTTCAGAATATGATTTTATTAATATAATATTAAGAAAACTAAATAATCTTCATCATGTCTTTATTGTTTTTTTTCAGGTATAAACTGAAACTTCGTGTAATTGATACTACGGATTCTACAACTTTTGTTGTATTTGATCGTGATGCAAGTGCAATGTTGAAGCAATCATGCTCTGACATTCTTGACTTACAAGACAAGGTTAAGTTTCTAATCTAATCATTTATGCTTATATTGTTAACATTTAACTTAAATGTTTTGTTTGATTTTCAAATGAATTCACAATCAATTATTTCCTATTCTATATTGGGTACTTCGTTTCCACTTATTTTAATCATTATTGTTATGTACAATAATTCTTTTTCATTAATTTACATCATTTATATTTATCCTTTTTTTAATAGAATAGCTGCTGGAGACTTGCCTAAAGAGTTTGAAGTCCTAATTGATAAGACCTATCTGTTCAAAGTTGAGTGCAAAAATGATTATAATAGCAAATTTGAACAATCATTCAAAGTTAAAGAAGTTTGCATGGATGAAAAAGTAATTGAATGCTTTTCTGATGTTGAAATTAAGTCTTTGGTAAGATCTTATTTATTTTTTTGACGTCTTATCCTATATTTTTCTTTAATTTTAATATTATTTCTATTGGATACAATTTTTAGGATCTATACTCTACAAATGAAGAAGAAAGCAAACTAAATGAGCGAACAAATCAAATCTCATCTGATTCCATTGCAGAGGTAGTTGAAGATTACAATTTAACTTCTTTTGTAAAGCTTTGTATATGCTAATTTTTTTAATTTTTTTTAGCGTTTGCTGATCAAATTCACAGAAGAATCAAATGATGTTGAGACTCTAAGTGATTATTTGAACAATATAGTATCAAGCCATGTTCCTGCCAAAGAATCCTTAAAAAATAAAGATGTAATTGATGTTGAAATTGATGAGTTAACCCGCAAAGAATCATCTCATCTGGACAATCTTGATTTGGCTACTCAACCACCTGTCCCAACACTTAAAAGACAAAGTCGATCTATGGTTCAAGAAAACAAGAAGATTCCAGTGAAGATGTTGAAGAAGAATATCAAGATTGAAAAGTGATAGACTACAAATTGTAATAGACTTTATTTGGCTTTTTATGTTGGTTATGTTATTTTTTGAAAAACATTTGCTGCTTTGATGTATTTGTACTCATGACCACTATTTTGTGTTTGTCTTAGGTTGTTATTTTGAAAACATTTACCTCAACTATGTTTTAATTTAATTATGAATTACATCAAATGTTGCTCTATTCTGAATAGATTTCATGCTTATTATTCCTAATTTTGTACTCTATGTTTACATTCACAATTTGCTAGCTGAATCAAAGTGTGTTGATATAATTTGACGTTGTCAACACCATAATCATGCTAGCTACATGAAATTAATTAAGTTCAGCAGAGGTTTTTCCTTGTGTTTTGGGTTATAAAAAATCATTTATTTTCACCATTTGTGTACCTTTTTTAAATATATTTCTAGAAATTTATATACCTTTTGTTGTATATGGTTATGTTTAAATTGAGTATATATTGCTAGCATAATGTCGAAGTGTTTATATTATTTTTAATGTCAACTACATTATGATGTTAGCTACATCAAAGTCATTAAGTTTTTATCTATGTATATTTTTCAACTCATTATTGTTTTCGCAACATATAAAACTTATTTCATGTCTTCAAAACCATTCTTTCTTCATCAAATAGTTTACACAATTCTCCTTTCACAGATTGATTAACAAATGAAAAAACCTACGTAACTTTGCATTTAAAGAATGAAAGTTGATTTTTATTTTCTTAATCATAATTTTTCTTCCTTATTTTGTTTAGCTTTTCAAATAAAAAATGATTACTCTTACAATTTTAAAAAAAATTGTCTACCTCTTTTTATGTTTAGTGTCTTAAATTTATATTTTCTATTTTTATTTTAAATAACTTTAAATAAACGTTTAATTTTGTTATATAAAAATACAATTTTTGTTAACTTTTATTCTTTTAGTAATATAAATTAAAGTTATCTTTTTTCTTAATATTTTATTATTATTTTTATCTGCTAATTTCTTATTTGTTTTTATTTATTAAAAAAAATTATATTTCTTTAAAATTTTTTGAAAGTCATTTTTACTTTATCAAAATTAATTTAAAAATATTCTTAAATATGATTGTATTTTCAAAAACCCTTCTTTAATTTCGCTTTAATTACAAGTCTTTTCATATCTATATAACCGTCTGTTTGCCTTATTTACTATCAAGTTTTATGTTTTTTATCAATCACTGAAAAAGAACGGTCACTCCCCTAAACTTGCTTCCATGGATTCCTCTTTGAGTGTCACTGCCAGAAAAACTTTAGGAAGGTTCACTACGTATCATTTTGTTCATAATCAGGTACATTTACTTCACAAAAACTTGAAAAAGTATGTGCTTTGCTATTTTTTTTTAAGTTTAAACCATACCACATTGCTTCTTCATCCATCTTAATTGTTCAAAAGCATGTATTTCTTTTTTCACCTTTTTCACAATATTACTTATTCTCGATTTTCTTTCTAAAAATTCAAACTTTGTGCAATAATCGTTCAAAGGTCGGTTTTTTCAGTTTGTTTTCCATGCTTCATGTATGTCAAACTATATTTTCCTTCATCATCTATGCAATTTTTTTTACTTCTTCTCCAAATCTTACTTCATCTGTTTTTTGGTTATGAAAATGTCATCTTTCTTCAATAATCGTTGAAATCCGTTAAATATTCTGTTTTTGATGCATTTTTCATGTATGTCGACCTTTTTTGTCTTTCATAACACAACTTATATTTTTACTTTGCTTGAACTCTGACTTAGTATTTATTTCTTCTAAAGATCTCAACTTTCTTCATTAAGCCTTCAAATTCACTACTTTTCTGTTTTTTGTTTTTATACACTTTTTGTCTGTCGTTTTTTTTTTTACATCACCCATGCATGTTTTTATTCCTTGATTTAAATATTTTTGCTTTCATCACCAGTTTCATATTTGTCTATTCATCTTTTTGACCTTTCTATCTGTTTTTTGTCTCATTAGGAGTTTGGACATGTTGATCCAATATTTTTTGCTATTTTTGGTGAGGAATTAGGACCGGTTTGGCAGTTGGAAGATATTGAAGGGAATCAACATCAGTTAACTTTTAATATGGATGTGAATCATCCCGTTCTCACGAATGGTTGGTATAGCTTAAGAGTTTTTTATAAATTGCAACATATCCATCAAATTGTATTTAGATATGTAGGCAATTCAACCTTCCACATCATTGTATTCTCCAACATGTCTACAATATCGACTGGTGCGAAATTTCTTTCAAACCTAATTCGGTTGCGAAAAAAACATCTGTTTAGAGTGAAATTGTCAAAATCTCAATGCAAAGCCAGCCATCTGGTGAACTTTTCATTTTATAATTTTGTTTTATATTTTATTTTCTTTATATATTTTTTCTGTGCTCTTATTTTGTTATTTTTTTAGGACCTACAATCTGACTTTGCAGATTACACTCGTAAACGTAGATTGAGGAGGTTGGAATTGTAGGGACGTCACAACAATTGTTCAATGTAAGCTTATGCTCCGTAATACAGCTAACAAGTCAAGTAAGATTGGGAAGGGATGGAAGGACTTCTGCATATTCAATCGTTTGGAAGAAAGAGATATTCTTGTGTTTCTAGTTGACAAAGAAATGAAAAAAGAAGATCAAAGTCTACATCCACAAAGAATGCAGTTTTTAATATTACACTTTTTTTTTAGTTTACTTTTTATATTATGTATGGTTTTTTGAAGAACTTTGAAAGTACTTTGTTTTTATTTTGTTTGTAATAGTTTTAGCATCCTTTTTTCGTTGCTTCTAATAATTAGAAACCATATCTATAAGTATTTTACCTAATTTAATTATCGTCAAGTTTTATATTTTAAATATTTTCCTAATACAAAATTTATTTAAATAATGATTTTCTAAATAATTTTTCAATTCGGATAATAAAAATAATTGAAAATGATTATGATAAGAATTCAAATATATTAAAAGATTTGATTGATTTTCTTAAAAAAAAAGGTTAGAAGTAATAATAAAGAAATCAATTTTATATTTTGCAGTACTAATATTTGGACATACTGTAAGACCCACTTTAATTTTGTCCTAAAATTTAAGGGCCTCTCTTAGTCAGTTGGGCCTAAGGCTGGCCCATAAGGCATCCCAAAACCCCTAAACCAGCCTAACCCTCTCATGTTCTGCCCATTTTGTAAAAATCAGTCATCTTACTCCTCTTTTCCCCTCAAACAGTACTCTGTTAGGGCTCGAAGCTCATTCAGATTCAAGTAAGCTCAACCTCATTCTTTGCTCCACCTCTTGAGTATGCTCCTAAAGCTGTTGGGTTCGTTGTCGTAGGTGCATGTGCTTTCCACTAGCATCTATCCAGGTGAGGGAAGCTATGATTTTTTCATGCTTTTATAAATAATGTGTCTTTTTGTTTCTGTTGGGTGCTCTTGATAATTTGATGTGCTTTTGATGGTGTGAAAATAATCGGTGTATTGTTTCTGGATGGATTTTTGGCTTTGCATGCATGAGAGCAGGTGAGATCTGTTATGCTCGCCTAAGCGAGTTGTTTCTCGCCCAAACGAGAAGCTCTCGCCTAAGCGAGGAGCTCTTGCCTAAGCGAGAATGACAGTAACTCGCACCCTTTTATTTTCGAGTGCTCGCCTGAGCGAAGGCCTCTCGCTTGAGCGAGATGAGCTAGCTTGAGCGAGAACTCGAAGTACTCTTTGTTTTCAATCTCGCTTAAGCGAAAGTTTTTCGCTTGAGCGAGAGACCTTGTTGCCTGAGCGAGAGCTCCTTAGCTTGAGCGAGATTGACAATTATTAAATGCTTGTATGCTCCCATAATTGATTTGTTTACTCTTTTAAAGCATGAAATATGATGCCAACGTTTTATACAACGTGCTTGTGTTTTCTTAAATTTTTTATGTTTGGGATTTTGTGTTTTTACATGTTGAAATCATTAAAAAGCTGTCAGTTTAGCTTAAGCGAGGGATTTTAGCTTAAGCGAGATCAGTCTCGCGTAAGCGAGAATTTCTAGCTTAAGCGAGATCAGTCTAGCTTAAGCGAGAATTTCTAGCTTAAGCGAGACCAGTCTAGCTTAAGCGAGATCAGTCTAGCTTAAGCGAGAATTGCTGCAGAATTTTAATTCCTTACTTTAACTTGAACTTGTGGATTGATTCAATTACTTTTAAAAGCATGAATTGGGCGAATGGGTATGAGTAGAATGGTTTAAGGTCTATGATTGATAAGTTTAACATGACCTTGGCATGTGACTTGTATGAGATGGTTGGTAATCAAAGTGGCATGGTGTCGGTATGAATTACATTTCTATATTCATGAATTGGGAAGGATGATTTGGAATGGATTCAACATGGAGCATGTATGAGGATGGATTATAAAGGTTGGCATGAGATTTATAAGCATGATAAATATTACTGTTTGTTTGAATATGTATAGTATGTGGTTAGTACGTAATTCCTTGGAATTTCTAGGTGAGATTTCAGGGTTGTGCTTCAGTGGTCGGGACGTAATTCCATGGCCCCTGTTAGTGGGTGCCCATGGTGGTGCCCCATCTGTATAACTAGGTAAGGATTCAAGGTAAGGACTGCATCCTGACACTCTAAAGGGCCAGTTAGTCTCACTTAGAGCAGACTAACTCCTGTGGTGAGAGTAGCAGGAGGCCTGAAATTCATTAAGGGCTAACCTTGTGGTGAGAGAGATTTGATTCATTGTAACACTTGTAACACATAGCTCGGGGGTGAGCAGAGGTATCCACCACAAGTGCAAGCATCCACTGAATCCGACCAGGTTATATGTATCCGGATGAGTCGAGTCGAGTCTTAGTGTATTGATTGGAAGGTCATAACATGCTTGGATGATGTATGCATATTGGACTGTGAAAGTATATCTGATTGCATGATAAAATCTTTTTGGCTCTAGCTTACCCTTGCTTGTTTGATTGCCTTGTATGTTGTTCTTCTACCTTTGCGATGATCTTCAATTTATTGATGGGAGCAGATGCGAGAGGTACTCGAGGTCAACAAGGAAGAGATGATTCTGCTACACAGTCTACCTGGGCTGGACTTCATGTTTTATTTGGGCTTTTCTTTAGGGCTAAGGCCCGTGTATTGTATTAACCCCAAGGCTTTATTTCGAATATCGGCTATCTCTTACTCCTTTTGGGTTGTAGGCTTTGTAACGAGCTTTAGTATTGCCTTTTAAGTACCTTGGATAACTGTAAGGAGTGACTTTATACTCTGCAACTTGGCTTTTTTATATTATCCGGTGTAAGATTTCATTTAATTATGTTATTATTTAAATGGGATGTTACATTAATGGTATCAGAGCAGTTCGTCCTTAGGATGACCTGAGGTTGTGGGTTTGTTATGCCTCGCAGGCGTGAGTAGTCATGTCTTGTCAAGTGTGTCAGTAAAACCAAAAGCTTTAAGAACAGAAAAACGCCTTGATAAAGTAGTGAGGGTGCACACTCACGACTAGATTAAGGGTTGTTTTTCCTTTCTTAATTCTACTGGCTACGGAAAGAAGGGTGACATACAAAAGGGTTTGGTTGTTTGTAGATGATGGAGTGTTTCTTCGTATGTTCTAGTTTGTCTTGTTATGCCTCTGTACTATGTGTCTGGTGTATATAGAAATGAGGGAATGCAGATCCAATGTCAACTTGACCTGCTTTCCTTTATAAGTGTTGGATGAGGTCTCTAAGACAACTTCTTGCCTCAGAGATAGGAAGTTGATGTGTGATGTATACCGTTGAGCAAGGGAAGCTAAGTTTGGGTTAATAGTTTGAGAACAGATGTTGGAGTTTAGCAACGATTGGACTAAGGGAGCTTCAAGGACAAGTTTAGGATCAAATGCCGCAAGTTTTCCAAAATGAGTTGAATCTAAAGGTTAAAACATATGGGAGATATCAGTGCATGCAAGTGTAACAACGTTTGAGGAACATCAACCTGGTTCTACATTCCGACAATACCATAATTCAGAGTTCTACAGATACCTGTGATATTAAGAGAAGTGTCATTAGATATGGTCGTATGGCCATATCTAGTGTTTTCTTGGATTGGCGGAAGAGAAGCAATTGGCAATATCCTGGGTTGTAGAAAATAATGAAATTGCTTGGCATCGAGCAAACTGAGAAAGATAAAGACCATGGGGGTGTAAAAAGACAACAAATCTCTAGTTGGAGGCTAAGATGGAGTAGAGCTTATGGATCAGTCAAGTGAGATGATGTTTCCTAAGTAAAGGAAAAAATAATATGTGGATAAAAATGAAGTGGCATAAAGGTTTCGTACTAGGTTGAATAGTCAGAAGGAGATGATTTGGTCTTTGGAGTTGATAGAAGGATATTTCAAGGAAAAGTAATTCACATGAGCAGAATAATTGACCTTAGGCTGAGACCAAGAAACCTAAGTGTTGGATCTTGTAGGAATGGCAAGAACTAGTGGGGGCAAATTACACTAAAGAATGAAAGGAGAAGAAAAGTCTGAAGAAATTGAAATGGTGTATACGATAGTTGGTGCTAGAGTGATTAGCGCGAATGATCAAATTCGAGGATACAAGGTATAAAAATGGTGCTTGGGATATGGATTTGGTTTTGTTCGGGATCGTATACCTCTTGGTGTCGCCCATATGGTAGAGGAGTCATGGGTGCCTGCAAGAGGGAGTTGGGGTTGAGATGGTGGTTTGCTACAATTGCGGTCAAGTGAAGTTTACTCGGGTGTGTTTCATGTTTCATGGTGACCAAAGGATTTAAATTCAAAGCCAATTTGAATTGTTTCCTTTGCAGGGTTGGGACACAATCTCAAGGGTGAATTGATTGTTTTCTTAATCTCATTCTTAGGAGATGTGATCCCCAACGAAGTAGTATCCTTTGATTTGAAGAGATAAGTCAGTAGTAGTGTAACAAGTATGGATCAAGCTGAAAGATGAGGGCTGGGTGTCATGTGAATCAGAGTTATATGACAACGACAAGCGAAAAATAGACGCAAGTAATCTCAATGGTAGAAGAGTTATAGATTTATTCTGAAGGAAATATTAGAATTTTCGCTTTGGAGTGATGAAGTTCACTTTTGCATTTGGGTTTGAAGTCGAACTTGTGCTAATAGCTTCTAATTGGAGGATTTATGCTGGGATTGTGAAGTAAGAGAAACAAGTGAAAGAGTTGTTGGAAACATAATGGTATAAACTCAGTATAATCACCAAGATGACTACAAGTTTGGTGAATCTTCAAAAAGAAGTTGTGGTGTGTCAAGCCGTTCAAGAAGAGTATTGACTAAGGTTGGAGTGACTAATAAGGAATATGGTTTTAAAAGGATAGATACCTTGTTGAGAAAATGGAACGCTAAGGCTATCAAAAGAGGAGTTTAAAGGGGTTCTACAAGTTTTATAGGGGTCTCGAGGAAGGTTTCTCAACGGCAATTGGTTCCTTGTCATGGCGGACACGAAAGGATCATTATTTTGAGTAAACAAACAAGTGACCTTATGTATGAATCAGATTAGCGCAACGGGATGGTGGCAGATGATGCTTAGAAATGGTAAGAGGTGCGTGAGAAGAACTATCTTACTCGTGACCTAGTGAAGAGATTTCCTTGGTCTAGTTATTCGACTAGGACGAGTGAGTTTCTCAAAGAGGTTAGAAAAAAAAATAAAGCCAAATCGGGCAATCTTAGTTTGAGGTGTATCGTAGAGTTGCTTGGTGCAAAAACATACTAGAGATTTGGAGTCAATGGAAGTTATGGTTTTGGTGGTTTAGTGGAATGATGGTTACGAGTTAAGGGATAAAAAAAAATGAGGACAGGATGCCAAAACGATATGGAAATGGAATAAGTTGATAGTTTTAAATTGGAACTAGAATAACTCGGTAGGGAACTTTGTTGCCTTGGTTGAAGCCAACAAAGGAAGTAAGATGTTATGAGTGTCGTTATACGTAAAAGTGGTCAAGAGTGTTGATGGTGGGGCAGTAGGCCAGAACTCAAGAGTGATCAAGTCAGTGGAGTGATGCTTAAAGGAGAGAACAAAGTGATGTGAAGTGATAAATACATGCTTTAGTTTGAGACTTGAAGTCATCTGAGACTTTGATAAAAACCTACAAGAGGTAGTGGAGAGCATATGGTAGACGAGTCGGTATATCAAATGCAAGTTGGTTGGGGAGGTAAGAAAGAGCATCCCAGTTTTAAGGTTGTAGGTTGGAAGTTACTTCGAGAGTAGTGACTAAACCAATCTACACAGTTGAACACATATTGCTTAGCACAGAGGCGAAGTTTCCAGTTACTATAGGTGTTGGAGTCGTTTTATTAGTCATGTCTAAGTGGTGGTTGTCGGATGAAATGAGGAAAACGTAGTTTTCTTCCCATCTCGTCGGTGAATTTTCGAGGTCGAAAATTTTTGTTGTTGGGGAGAATGTAAGACCCACTTTAATTTTGTCCTAAAATTTAAGGGTCTCTCTTAGTCAGTTGGGCCTAAGGCTGGCCCATAAGGCATCCCAAAACCCCTAAACCAGCCTAACCCTCTCATGTTCTGCCCATTTTGCAAAAATCAGTCATCTTACTCCTCTTTTCCCCTCAAACAGTGCTCTGCTAGGGCTCGAAGCTCATTCAGATTCAAGTAAGCTCAACCTCATTCTTTGCTCCACCTCTTGAGTATGCTCCTAAAGCTGTTGGGTTCGTTGTCGTAGGTGCCTGTGCTTTCCACTAGCATCTATCCAGGTGAGGGAAGCTATGATTTTTTCATGCTTTTATAAATAATGTGTCTTTTTGTTTCTGTTGGGTGCTCTTGATAATTTGATGTGCTTTTGATGGTGTGAAAATAATCGGTGTATTGTTTCTGGATGGATTTTTGGCTTTGCATGCGTGAGAGCAGGTGAGATCTGTTATGCTCGCCTAAGCGAGTTGTTTCTCGCCCAAACGAGAAGCTCTCGCCTAAGCGAGGAGCTCTTGCCTAAGCGAGAATGACAGTAACTCGCACCCTTTTATTTTCGAGTGCTCGCCTGAGCGAAGGCCTCTCGCTTGAGCGAGATGAGCTAGCTTGAGCGAGAACTCGAAGTACTCTTTGTTTTCAATCTCGCTTAAGCGAAAGTTTTTCGCTTGAGCGAGAGACCTTGTTGCCTGAGCGAGAGCTCCTTAGCTTGAGCGAGATTGACAATTGTTAAATGCTTGTATGCTCCCATAATTGATTTGTTTACTCTTTTAAAGCATGAAATATGATGCCAACGTTTTATACAACGTGCTTGTGTTTTCTTAAATTTTTTATGTTTGGGATTTTGTGTTTTTACATGTTGAAATCATTAAAAAGCTGTCAGTTTTGCTTAAGCGAGGGATTTTAGCTTAAGCGAGATCAGTCTCGCTTAAGCGAGAATTTCTAGCTTAAGCGAGATCAGTCTAGCTTAAGCGAGAATTTCTAGCTTAAGCGAGACCAGTCTAGCTTAAGCGAGACCAGTCTAGCTTAAGCGAGACCAGTCTAGCTTAAGCGAGATCAGTCTAGCTTAAGCGAGAATTGCTGCAGAATTGTAATTCCTTACTTTAACTTGAACTTGTGGATTGATTCAATTACTTTTAAAAGCATGAATTGGGCGAATGGGTATGAGTAGAATGGTTTAAGGTCTGTGATTGATAAGTTTAACATGACCTTGGCATGTGACTTGAATGAGATGGTTGGTAATCAAAGTGGCATGGTGTCGGTATGAATTACATTTCTATATTCATGAATTGGGAAGGATGATTTGGAATGGATTCAACATGGAGCATGTATGAGGATGGATTATAAAGGTTGGCATGAGATTTATAAGCATGATAAATATTACTGTTTGTTTGAATATGTATAGTAGGTGGTCAGTACGTAATTCCTTGGAATTTCTAGGTGAGATTTCAGGGTTGTGCTTCAGTGGTCGGGACGTAATTCCATGGCCCCTGTTAGTGGGTGCCCATGGTGGTGCCCCATCTGTATAACTAGGTAAGGATTCAAGGTAAGGACTGCATCCTGACACTCTAAAGGGCCAGTTAGTCTCACTTAGAGCAGACTGACTCCTGTGGTGAGAGTAGCAGGAGGCCTGAAATTCATTAAGGGCTAACCTTGTGGTGAGAGAGATTTGATTCATTGTAACACTTGTAACACATAGCTCGGGGGTGAGCAGCTCGGGGGTGAGCAGAGGTATCCACCACAAGTGCAAGCATCCGCTGAATCCGACCAGGTTATATGTATCCGGATGAGTCGAGTCGAGTCTTAGTGTATTGATTGGAAGGTCATAACATGCTTGGATGATGTATGCATATATTGGACTGTGAAAGTATATCTGATTGCATGATAAAATCTTTTTGGCTCTAGCTTACCCTTGCTTGTTTGATTGCCTTGTATGTTGTTCTTCTACCTTTGCGATGATCATCAATTTATTGATGGGAGCAGATGCGAGAGGTACTCGAGGTCAACAGGGAAGAGATGATTTTGCTACACAGTCTACCTGGGCTGGACTTCATGTTTTATTTGGGCTTTTCTTTAGGGCTAAGGCCCGTGTATTGTATTACCCCCAAGGCTTTATTTCGAATATCGACTATCTCTTACTCCTTTTGGGTTGTAGGCTTTGTAACGAGCTTTAGTATTTCCTTTTAAGTACCTTGGATAACTGTAAGGAGTGACTTTATACTCCGCAACTTGGCTTTTTTATATTATCCGGTGTAAGATTTCATTTAATTATGTTATTATTTAAATGGGATGTTACACATACTAATTGAATATAATTTGCATAAAATTTTATTAATTTCTTTACAAAAATTATTTTAATATTTGTTGCAAAAATTTATTTTAATTGTTTTTTAGTAATCTTTAACTTATTCGAATAATATAGTAACCATGAAAATCCCATTTCAGTTTGATTGTTTTCATGAATAATATAGTAACCATGAAAACATTAAATTTAATTTCTCAGAATTTATTTTCATTTCTAAAATTCAAAACAATAAAATTATTTTGTTTTGCCCTTTCTTTAGTAGTTGCATGTTACACTCAATGTAGAAACAAATGTCTACTTTAAGGTTTGACTATTACAAACCATAGTACTTTTGTGCTTGCCAAAAAATGACATATAGCACATATGCACATTCTGAAATGAGGCTTTGCATTGTTTGCAAATCATCAATTTGGACATTGCAGATCAAATCTTTTTGAAAAGGTACGCTTTTCCAAATATTGAGTTATATGTTCAGTTCTGATATTTCCATATCAATGAAATGTTTGTTCTTTTTTATCAAAAGTTTGTACTAACAGTACCTGAATCAGGAAGAATGTGCGTGGAAAACTAAAAATGTGCCTACATCTATTAATAGTTTTTTTCTTGCTTTCTGCTTTACTTTCTTCATAGTGCATTGTTAATTGGTTTTGTTATTACTTTTCTATTATTAATTTTAAATCTTAATCTTATTTGATTTCCAACATGTTCTGAATTTGTAACACCATAATACAACAATATAATGCATAACTTCTGCACACTTTGAACATTATCACAACAAAATGGATTCAACAAATGGAAGAAGAAAAAGGAAGAACATTGTCTCACAAAATTTTTCCAATACCTTGATGAAGTCCACAGGTTAAATAAATTTATGTTTCTCACATTGCATTTTTAAGTTTCTTCATTTTTTCTATCTCATTTCATTCATTTTTCATCCAATTCAATTAAATCTACACTCATACGTAAAAACAAAGATGTAAATACTAATCTTACTTCATGTATGTTATTTTTTTTTTGTTCTTTTGATTGCAGTAACAAATGAGGACAAATCCAGTCCAAGTGAAGCATTTCCTTTTCCAAATACTACACCTCTTTCTCAGTTAAGAAATTGTGGTAATCATTTTTTCATTCACTATAAATTTCATCCAATAAATTTATTACTGCATTCATTGTTGTCAATCTGTTTTTCATTTCCTTTACAAATATTGATATCAAAAAGGAACTGAAATCAATTTACTCAATGCACTAACACAAATATGGATTTTGTAAAAACTTTCAGTGTGATAGTTTTCTATATGTTTATTATTTGTGTTGCATAGTTTACATCTATTCTTTTCTCATTTGAATTTTTAACAATTCTACCAGTATGGAAAGAAAATGTTACCCCAGATGCAACTATCAAAACCTACTTATCTCTCAATGAAGATGCACACGTGCAGAATAAAAGAATTCAATCTACAAATAGAAGGCCACTTTCCGAGTTGACATATTGTGGTAAGTTTGTTATTTAATTTAATTTTCATTCAAATACAGTACAAATGCTAGCACTACAGACTTATTAGTCTCATTATTCATCTTTAATGCATATTATACAATTAACACACATGGATATTAGATGACATCATTTCATAATCAATTTGTTTCATCTTTAAATGCATTTCATAATCATTTGTTTAACTGCATTTTGCAGAACTTAACCAAAATAATGGGAAAGTTGCACGAAGAAGAAGGAAACTTATTATAAATCAGAAGTTGGCAGAAAAAAGTAATACCATTGGTGATAAAAATGTTTAATTACTAATTCTTTATATATCTATTATTATCTTATCTTGATTTCAATTCCTTTCATACTAAATTTTACTATTACTACCTCTCTTATTAGAATTTCATGGTTCTACCTCCATTGGATCTACCAATGCTCCAATTTTGCAAAACAGCAACAGTGCTTTAATATATTTTAGTCTTTTAATTAATTTTAGTTTTTCAAAGTCAAATTTAAGTTATTTTAGTTATTGAAATGTATAATTATATTTTATTGATAAATTAAATTAAGAACAAAATTACAAAATCATATATATCAATAATATTTATTGTTTTTATAAATTTAGAATTCAGTTCATTAATTTATGGATGTACTTGTAGGTATTGTTTAATTTGATTGTCATATTGGAAGAAACAAAACCAATCTGTTTAATACACAAGAACTGTTACCTAAAGAAATTGTGGATAGCAGCTTCAGTCATGCTTCACTAAATTGTTCTGCTTTTTCTGAAGTTGTTAATCCTTTTTATGTTCAACAAAACCAAAGTCATGGTAATTTCTAATATAAACAAAATTCATTTCATTACTTTAATTTCTTTAATTGTTACAAATTACGGTTGCTAATATTCATTTCAATCTATGTTCAAGGTGTACAATTCTGTCACCCATCTCGGGAGCAGGCTATTAGATCTATTTCGAAGATATTGGATTTTGACAATAATTCTGACGAAGATGAAAATGATGGTAATCAATAATGGTTCATTTTAAATAATAAATACTTATTGTTTCTTTATGTAAAATTGGTTTTTCCTTTTCTTTCAAATAACATAATTGGACATTTCTCCTATGATTTGTATTCAAAAGCTGAAATTCAAGGTGAAACAATACTTTTTAGTGTTTTTATATTTAAGTACAAATGTTATTTAAGTAATGACATATATGTTTTTTATGTACTTAGGAAATGTTGATGTGGGGGAGTGTTCACTTGAGTGTCCCTATTGTCAAGCTCAATTGTGGTACGAAGAAAGATTTGATAAATGCAAAAGATTAAAACAAGTTAATTTCTCTCTTTGTTGTCAAAAGGGAAAAGTACAACTTCCATTGTTGAAGAAACCTCCACAATTGCTTCAAAAGTTGTTCAAAGGTGAAGACAGTACAAGCCAACATTTCTTACATTACATAAGAAGTTATAACAACATGTTCTCATTTACATCCATTGGTGCTAAGATCCATTCCTCAATCAACGATGGATCGGGTCCTCCTCAATTTATTCTTAGTGGTCAAAATTACCATCACATTGGAAGTTTATTGCCTGAAAAAGGATCAAATCCAAAATTTGCACAACTATATATTTATGACATAGAAAATGAAACAACCAACAAAGTTAGTCACTTTGGGTATGTGTAAATAGTTTATTTATGTTTTAGCCATCATTGTGCATATAATTGTCTAATTTTTAATTTTATAGGTCTGATAGTCATCAATCCATATTTGATAAATCATTGATCGAAGAGTTAAAGAAAATGATTGACAAACACAATGTACTTGCTCAACCATTCATAAGAGTAAGAGATTTTATACATGATGATGAACAATCAGATTTTGGATTGAGGTTATTTAGACATCGCTTTAAGGATCCTAGAGTATACAATACACCAGTAGCAGATGAAGTGGCAACATTGATTGGTGGTGATTTGAGCACCTTAGATGTAGGAAGGGACATCATTGTCAAGAAAGTTTCTGGTCAGTTAACAAGACTACATGAAACACACACATGTTTCATTCCTCTTCCATATCCTTTGATTTTCCCATATGGAGAAGATGGTTATCAAGAGGATATTCCAATTAGAGATTGTAAAAAATATGGATAAAGTAGAAAGAGAATTCACATTTCTTTACGAGAATTCATTGCTTTCAGAATACAAGATAGAAAGGTTGAATTTGGTAATGTTGTAAATTCACTTAGATTGTTTCAACATTTTTTAGTGGATACATACACTATGATTAAAGCCCAAAGGTTGTCTTTTATACGAAATAATCAAAAACTCATTCGTTCAGATATTCTGAATGGGTTACAAGAAGCTGTTAACAAAGGTGAAACTGACCCTTCTTCCATTGGTAAACGTATTGTTCTTTCAGCTTCATTTACAGGTGGTATGAGATACATGTACAATAATTGCCAAGAAGCTATGGCAATTTGTAAGAGGTATGGCTATCCAGATTTGTTTATAACAATCACATGTAATGTAAATTGGCCTGAAATTCTTGATTTTGTCAAATCAAGAGGATTAACTGCTTCAGATAGGCCATACATTGTTTGTAGAGTTTTTAAAATGAAATTAGACCAAATGATGACAGATTTCAAGAAGAATAATTTCTTTGGCAAAGTCAATGCAGGTATACCATTCTACTTTTCTTAATTTATTTTTCTTACTGGCAATTATTTTTTCTAATAATTATGTTCAAAATTTAGGTAAGTATACAGTTGAATTTCAGAAGAGAGGTCTGCCACATGCTCATTTATTACTATGGTTGAGTGACTCAAACAAGTTAGAAAATGCAAAGCATATAGATCAAGTCATCTCTGCTGAACTTCCTCATCCAGATCTCTATCCTAAACTTTAAAAGGTTGTTTAAACATATATGATACATGGTCCTTCCGGAGCTGCTAGATTCAACTCGCCATGTATGAAAGAAGGTCGGTGTTCTAAATTTTTTCCTAAAATATTTAGACATTCAACTACAATTGATGAAGATGGATATCCTGTATATAGACGTAGAGATGATGGTTTATTTGTGTTGAAAAATGGACATAAATTAGGTAATGCGAATGGGGTGCCATATAGTCCTCTTCTCTTAATGCGTTATCAAGCTCATATTAATACAAAATATTGCAACAAATCCAACTCAATCATGTATTTGTTCAAATATGTCAACAAAGGTCCTGATAGAGCAACAATTAAAATTACAGACAAAAAGAATGAATCTACAGAGATGCATATTGTTGATGAGATAAAAAGATACTATAATTGTAGATATGTATCTGCATGTGAAGCAGTTTGGCGAATTTATGGCTTTGATATCCATCATAGATGGCCAACTGTTCAACGTTTAACTTTTCACTTACTAGATCAACAACCAGTTTTGTTTAAAAATGATGATCGAATTGATGATGTATTGCATAGGAATGAGAATATGAACACCATGTTCCTAGCTTGGTTTGAAGCTAACAAAAAATTTGAGGAAGGTAGAAACTTGACCTATGCTGAATTTCCAACAAAGTTTGTTTGGATGTCTCAACAAAAACAATGGAAACCAAGAAAGCAAGGTTATAGTATTGGTCGACTAACATATGTTCCTCCAGGATCAGGTGAATGCTACTACATTAGAATCTTACTAACAAAACAAAAAGGTTGCGTTGATCATGGTAGCATAAAGACAATTAATGGTAAAACATTCTCCACATACCAAAAGGCTTGCCAAGAATTAGGATTACTGGCAGATGACAAAGAATTCATTGATGCCATTAAAGAGGCTAGCCATCTTGCATCTGGAAATCAACTTAGAAGGTTATTTGTTGCTTTGTTAATCACGAATACAATGTCTAAGCCAAATGTTGTTTGGGATGCAACTTGGACTTTACTTGCAGAGGGTATCCTATGTCAAAAAAGAAAAGACTTGAACATACCAGGTACTAAATTGAATTAATCTACAATGTGTTTTCCATAATTATGTATTAATTACATGTTCTATTTTGTAGATTTACAAATTCAAGAGCATGATTTACACAATCTTTGTCTACTAGAAGTACAAGAACTTCTAAATTCAAATGGGCGAGCTTTAACAAATTATAGTTGCCTTCCTCAACCTGATCTTTCAAATTCATTCAAATTTCAAAACAAGTTCATTGTTGATGAAATGAATTTTGATAAAGAACAAATGGAGAAGCTACATCAATCTCTGGCAGTCTGTCACTAATGAGCAACAACATGTTTATAACAAAAATATGACAACAGTGAATTCAGAGGTAGGGAATTTCTTTTTCTTATATGGTTATGGTGGTACTAGAAAAACATATCTCTGGAAACTTTTGTCAGCTGCTATTAGAGCAAAGGGAATTATTGCCCTTAATGTAGCTTCAAGTGGCATTGCATCTTTATTGTTTCCTGGAGGAAAAACTGCTCATTCTACTTTTTGCATACCATTAGCAATCAATGATGAATCAACCTGTAACATCAATTAAGGAAGTCTTCGTGCTAAACTATTGATGGAAGCAAAACTTATAATATGGGATGAAGCTCCTATGATGAATAAGCTATGCTTTCAAGCTTTTGATAGAACATTGAGAGACATTGTGAGAGCTACAAATCAACATAATGCTGACAAACCATTTGGTGGAAAGGTGGTGGTCTTAGGCGGTGATTTTAGACAAATCTTGCCAGTAGTAAGAAAGGGATCAAGGTATCATATTGTGAACTCATCAATTAACTATTCTGATTTGTGGCAATATTGCACATTTCTTAAGTTATCACAAAACATGAGGTTAAAGACTACTGCTTCAAATGAAAGTGCAAAAGATATAAAAGAATTTGCTGATTGGATTCTTAAAATTGGAGATGGAAATATGAATTTGAATGAAAGTGGTGAAGCCAACCTTTCAATACCAACAGATCTTCTAATTCAAGAAAGTGAAACACCTTTACTTTCTTTAGTAAAATTTGTTTATGGTGGTCTAATTGAAAATATCATGACTCCTAGATTCTTTGATGATGGTGTTATACTTTGCCCTACAATTGATAGTGTTGAACAAGTAAATGACATCATTTTATCTTTGATTCCTGGTGAAGAACAAGTTTATTTAACTTCAGACAGTCCTTTCCAATCTGATAATGATCAAGAAATTCAAGGTGAGTGGTTTACTCAAGAGTTTCTAAATGATATTAAATGTTCAAGAATTCTAAATCATAGGATTAAATTGAAAGTTGGTGTACCAATTATGCTTTTAAGAAATATTGATCAAGTAAAAGGTTTGTGCAATGGTACAAGGTTGCAAGTTAATGATTTGGGAAAGAATGTTATTTCTGCTACGGTAATAACTAGCAAAAATGTTGGTGACAAAATATTCATACCAAGAATGAACTTGACACCTTATGATTCCAACATCCCGTTCAAATTTCAAAGGAGGCAATTTCCAATATCCTTATCTTTTGCGATGACAATAAACAAAAGCCAAGGTCAAACTCTTTCTAAAGTTGGACTTTATCTTCCTCGCCCAGTGTTTACTCATGGACAATTGTACGTAGCAATTTCTAGAGTGACATCAAAGAAAATCTTAATTCTGGATGAAGATGGAAAACTAACCACTACAACTACAAATGTGGTTTACAAAGAAATATTTGAAAATCTTTGATAAAGGTATAAAAATTACTTCTATAACATTCTTAAAATTTTTCAATTATTGTACATTTAACTGTATTTCTTTTTTACCTTGCAGATTACTTTATTTTTTGGGTCCATATACAAATTTTGGTGCACATTACAGTTCATGCAGATTAGTAGTGTATAATATATAATGATTGATAAATGTTTTGATAGTTGCATTAGATATTATTTTGTTTTCCAGGATCTACTTCATTGAATCCAGTAATGCTACTTATATATTAATACACTATTGTTTCTGTTATTCATTATATATATGTTGTTTTTCAACTGTTATTTGTTGCTTTACTGTATTGTCAACAATAAATGTCTAGATACATGTGCTTGGGTGTTACTGAAAAAACAACATTCATTTAAATTTACATAATTGCATTTCATTTCTTTAATTTTCTAAATGTTAAAGAATCGAAATTATATAATTTTGCTGTTACTCTTGCTGTAACTTTTATACTTTATTTTATCTGTTACTTTTTGTGTCAGTGAACAATAACAATTTTAAATTTGTTGTCACTATTTGCACATGATAATGTTCTCTATTCTGACTTAAACTTTCCCATTCCATTCACAACTTTCACTTTACCATTTGATACACATCCTTCACTCAACACTACATTTGAACCTCCATTTCTCTGCAATTACAAAATTGGAAATGGAGCAAACCCAAGATCAGAGAACAATACTTTGGAAGTTCAACATCATCTACATATTCTCTCAGGTATGTCTTCAATTTTAACACAAATACAAATTTAGATCTAATACCATGCATTGAGATTTTCTGTTCTATGTGGTTCGTTGTGTTCTGTATTCATATTGTATCATCATGATCCGCACTTTAGTAGTAGTATTACAGAGGAACACAATCAAATTTACTAACATTCATTTAACGTATGTACTGCACTTTCATATATATATAAAGATTTCAATCTTCAGAATTTTTACTTTATTTCATTTTTTTCTAATTATTTTTGTAAAGAATTATTAATTCTGAATTTAATTTTTATCAACGTCTGTTTATATATAATATGTTCCTGCAGAGAACAAATAAGAAGTCAGGCACAAGCGTCACCTTACCACGTAGTCCGCTATCTCCTCAGTTGGCCTCTTCCCATTCGATACATGTCGGCTTGAACCCAGGAGGGGTTACCTGCAGAAGAATCTCCGAAGCTCAAGTAAGTCAAAGCTCTCAGAGAGTCAAATTAGTGATTAATGAATGCGTACCTTTAAATGATGGGGTCCACGTGTATTTATAGAACATTAATGACGTTTGACCATCGCATGGGCTGGGTTTTGACTTGGGCCCCAGCTTGGGCCATGAGTGGGCCTGGGCCCCAAAACAGGTCTTAGAGGCCTATTGAAGACAGGGTATCGATGTTAGTTAACTTTCTAGGCAAGTAGTCGGTTTCGACTGGCTACTTGCCTAGATGGCTTGTGCTGGTGGTGTCCGGGTACTAGATGCTAGGTGGTTTTGATGTGTATACTGTTTACTTGGCTGAGTTTGGCTAGGTACGGTACACCAGTCCCCCAGCCTTGTCCGATATGGGTTGTCGGTCAAGGATGACATGTGTTGGTGAACTAGCCAAACCGGCTAGGTGTGATACACCAGTCCCCCAGCCTTTAAGTGTGGTGAACAATGTTAAGGCTTGGGATTTGGAAGTGTCAGAAGGTAGATGAAAGGGCGTCAGGTGGTCACATCGTTAAACTTTTGGCGCCGTCGTTTTTTATGTGTCATATCCTTCATAATGATGGTGTCGATTGGTCTGGGGTTTTATTTTGGCGGGAAGAGCTTTAGTCGTTTGGGATCGTGGACTATAAATATGGGTTTGAAAGCAGCGGAGGGTTTACTTGGTTCATTTGCGAGAATTTGGAATTCAGAGATCTTGTGCGCAACATATTGTCCGACTAGTTCCCAAATTCAACCGACATCTTTCCGTAAAAACGAAAACAGGTATGTCTAGTAGCGATAGCACATCGTTATCTGCGTCTAGTAGTAGTCAAAGTAACGAGTCGGATAGGAGTAGGGATGAACGGCTTCGCGGAGAGAGTATGAGTGCTGGAGTTGGCACAAGCGGAATGCCAATGGAGGTGGTGAGGGAAGTCCGAGAAGATCCTCCTGAGGAGCTGGAGGAGAGTAACTGGCCGGCCAAGGGCAGTTATGCGTGGGTGGCATCTGATGTTCGTGACCAGTCATCACTGTTTAGGTGGTCTCGCTTGTTGAACTCTTGGCTAAACTGTACACCCGTCATGTCCAGAGGGGTCAGCGGAGATATTGTTTCGTTGGAAAGGGTGAGCGCTATCGACCGGGTATGCCACGGGCAAGAAGGGGCTACCGAGAAGTTCTTTTATATGTATATGTGTCATTTTTCTCAGCTTCATATACGACTACCCTTTGACGACTTTACTATGGGAGTGTTGCGGGCTTTGAATGTGGCGCCTACTCAGCTACATCCTAATAGTTGGGCTTACCTACAGGCCTTCCGCATTCTGTGCGAGTCGTTGTACTTGGAGCCTTCCCCTTATGCATTCTTGTATTTTTACGATACCAGACCCCGGAGGCCGGCTACTTGGCTTTCTTTGATCAGTCGTCCTAGCATTAGCAGGTTGGATGCATTCTCCCAATCTTTCAAGCACTTCAAAGACGGGTACTTCAAGGTCGTAGTGAAGGAGGGAGGTGAGCCGTATTTTCTGAATGCGGATCGGAGTACCAAGTTCCCTTTTAGTTGGACCAACAATCCTTCTCGTTACAAGGACATGGGAGTGGAGGAGTTTTCGGCTGGAGACAAGGAGGTGGTGGGGATGTTGTTAAGATTTGTGGATAAGTTGCCCACTAAGGGCTTAGTTAGGGTTTATAATTCGGTGCATCCGATAATAGATATTGAAGGTATCTGTTTATTACTTAAGCTGTGTTAATGATGCTAAGTTGTTTTGATCCGAGTTGTGATATGTTATTGCAGGGCATATGGCGCAGTCCGGTAAGAAGAACTTGGCGCTTTTTCAAGCACTGAGGAAGGAGATGGCCGCCAAGGCCAAGGAGGCTGGGAAAGCTGGTGTTCCAAATTTGCAGGAATCTGTGGTTAAAGTACATGTACATGGCGGAACGAAGAGGAGAGCTGAGCTCCCGCCCCGACCTGGGAAGGGTAAGGATGTGAAGAAAATAAGGGCAGCTATCCTCGGGTCAGCTGATGGGGCGGGATCGGCCAGCGGGGAAAAGTTGCCGGAGGCCGGGCTGATCGAGTTGCCGGAGATATCCGTGAGGAAGGACATCTCGATCAACCTCCCAGATACTGTTGTGAAATCTATCGATAACATGGAGGTTGATCATATCGTGAGAACAATGGTGGAGTTTGGAAGCAAGGCATTAGTCTTGGGTCGACGCGTGGGGTCCCTTTACAGAAGGGAAGTGAAGGAGGTTGGGGAGTTGCAAGGTAAGGTGGACAAGCTTGCGGAGGAGAAGGCAACGCTGGAGAAGGAGAAGGAAGGGTGGGAAGCTGAGAGGAAGAGGTTGGCGTCATGGAAAGTGCGTTGTTTAGATTCTGAGGAGAAACTGAATAAGCGCATAGGGGAGCTGGAGGAAGACTATGAGGACTTGAAGGACAAATATGATGGGGCTGTTGGGGAGTTAGATAACTTGAAGAACAGCGTTATCCAGGAGCATATAAATGGTTTCGAGAAGGGGTTGCGGCAAGCGGCTTTCTTCTATAAGGATATGGATGCCCTGGATTCAAGATTCGATGTGGATAAAGATGTGGTTGGTGGAAAGTTGGTAGGGGAGGATGAAGAGGGTGGGGAAGAGGTTGGGAATGAGGCGGCCGAGGAAGAGAAGGATGTGGACGCGACCGTGGAGGATGATGACAACAAAGCAGCTTAGGATGTAGTTTTTATGATGTTCTATTTCGCACTGAATCCTAAGTCTGTAATAACTCGTACAATATTTTAACTTGTTTTTAATGTGATGCATATTGTGGATATATATGTTTTGTGGTTGTTGACGATAACATATGTGATAGGAACGTGTTTGTTGGATGATGATGTTATGTATGTGATATGTTATGTTATATGCGTATTTACCTAGGGGAGTATTGTGGACGTTTGTATGTTGAATTGGAGTACTCGACCCGGACCGCTTACGTGTGGTGGAGGTGATGAACTAAAAAGATTTCAAATTAAGTGAAGGGTGTTCGACCCAGGCCGCTTACTTGTGGTAAGGGTGGGGAACTTAAACGAATTAACCACGAGTAGAGGGTGTTCGACCCAGGCCGCTTACTTGTGGTAAGGGTGGGGAACTTAAACGAATTAACCACGAGTAAAGGGTGTTCGACCCAGGCCGCTTACTTGTGGTAAGGGTGGGGAACTTAAACGAATTAACCACGAGTAAAGGGTGTTCGACCCAGGCCGCTTACTTGTGGTAAGGGTGGGGAACTTAAACGAATTAACCACGAGTAAAGGGTGTTCGACCCAGGCCGCTTACTTGTGGTAAGGGTGGGGAACTTAAACGAATTAACCACGAGTAAAGGATGTTCGACCCAGGCCGCTTACTTGTGGTAAGGGTAGGGAACTTAAACGAATTAACCACGAGTAAAGGGTGTTCGACCCAGGCCGCTTACTTGTGGTAAGGGTGGGGAACTTAAACGAATTAACCACGAGTAAAGGGTGTTCGACCCAGGCCGCTTACTTGTGGTAAGGGTGGGGAACTTAAACGAATTAACCACGAGTAAAGAGTATAGAGTCATAAAGTAGGGAACCACTCATTTTATTTATTCAAATAGGGGTGCCTCGTTAAAACCTCATTGGCCAAAACCCTCCTTAGGGAAAAAAGACCAAGTGAGGAAAAAGAGTACACCCGTGGTTACAAGTATTGATCCGCTTATGATGCATGTTTAACTGAAGTAGAACTTGAGGTGGGATACATTCCATGTGTTGGGGATTTCTTCCCCAGATAGTTGTTCTAGGCGATAAGCCCCACCTCCTGTGTCTTCTCGTATGCGGTATGGGCCATCCCAATTGACGGAGAACTTGCCATCCTTCTTTCTAGCACTGCTGGCCATTCTCCATACTAGGTCTCCTACGACAAACGATCGCGGGTGCAGGTTTGCGTTGTATTTCCTGGCAGCTCGTTGTTTGGCGGCGAGGTTGCGTATTTGGGCTTTTTCTCTGAGTTCGGGAAGGAGGTTGAGATGCAGGGTCATGTTTTGGTGGTTGTGACTTGGGTCGTACAGTTCTCGGCGCAGAGATGGTTCGCCAATTTCTACCGGTATCATGGCGTCTGCACCGTAGACCAGGCTGAAGGGGGATTCATTTATTGACGATTGAGGGGTGCATCTGTAGGCCCATAGTACTTCAATTAACTCTTCTGGCCATCGGCCTTTAGCGGTATCCAATCTTTTACGTAGCTCGACGAGGATAACTTTGTTTGCCGCTTCCGCCTGCCCATTGGTCTGCGGGTGTTCTACAGAACTTGTGATATGTTTGATGCCTAAGCCGGTGTAGAATTTTGCTAATTCTTTGTCAATGAATTGTCGGCCGTTATCTGTTATGATGGTATGCGGTATACCATATCTGCATATGATGTCCTTCCACACAAACTGCTGGACTTGCTGGGCCGTGATAGTGGTCAATGGCTTGGCTTCAATCCATTTGGTGAAGTAGTCAACGGCTACGATTAAGAACTTAACCTGTCCCTTGCCGGGTGTGAAGGGGCCCAGGATGTCCATTCCCCATTTAGCGAATGGCCAAGGGGACAATATGTGGTGTAGCTGTTCTTGTTTTTTATGTATAAGGTTGCCGTGCTTCTGACATGGTTTGCATTTTTTGACGTAGTCTTGGCAGTCCGCCTCTATTGTGGGCCAGAAGTACCCGGCTCTGAGAATTCTTGTGGCCATGGTGTGCGCGCCTGAATGATAACCACAGATTCCTTCGTGTAGTTCCTTAATGACGTACTGGGCTTGTTCTGGCGTGACGCATTTAAGTAGGGGCTGGCCGTATCCGCGTTTATAGAGGTCGTCGCCTACCATAGTGTACCTGGCGGCCTTGGCCAGCCAAGTTTTGTCCGCGTCGGCAGGGGGGTTGCCAGTTTTGAGGTACTGAATGTAAGGGGTGGTCCAGTTTGGGTTTTGGGTGGGGGTGAAACTGTTCGATGGGGTGTGGGTTAACGTTTGGCAAGTGTGTGTAACGGAGGGTGTGGATAGTGTTTGCTGTAGCAAGGACCGGTTACGGTTTTTAAGTTTGGTACTGGCTAATTTGGAAAGGATGTCGGCTCTGACATTGTCGATTCTGGGTATGTGTTCGACGCGGACTTGTTCAAAGGCGGATTGGATGATTGCGCGGACCAGATGGTAATATTGTTGGAGGATGGGGTCTTTGATTTGGAACTCGTCGTTCAGGTGACCTACTGTGAGTTTGGAGTCGGTTTTACATGTTAACTTTTTGACGCCAACTTCACGGGCTAGAGAGAGCCCGGCCAGGATAGCTTCGTACTCGGCTTGATTATTCGATGTTTTGAAAGCGAAATGAAGAGATTTCTCAATGAGGATGTCGTTGGGGCCTTCCAGTACAATGCCGGCACCGGCACCCCTTGGGTTCGAGGAGCCATCTACATGAAGCGTCCATTGGTCCTCAGCAGGTGCTTGCTGTAGGTCGTTGACGAAGTCCAAGAGACATTGGGCTTTGATGGGGTCGTGTGGTTCATAGCGGATGTTAAATTCGGAGAGCTCCACAGCCCATGATGACATGCGCCCGGCCAAATCTGGTTTTTGCAGTATTTTTTAAATTGGGTAATCGGTCTTGACGGTTATGGTGTGGTTTTGGAAATATGGGCGTAAGCGGCGTGCGGCGTGGACCAAGGACAGGGCTAGTTTTTCTACCATTTGGTATCTGGTTTCAGGATCTTGGAGTGTCCGGCTTACAAAGTAAACAGGATGCTGGGTGCCTTCTGCTTCTTGGACAAGGGCAGCGCTGACGGTGTGATCTGTGGCCGTGATGTATACTAGCAGGGGTTGGCTGATGTCGGGTTTGCGAAGGATGGGGGTGAGGTTAGGGATGCTTTGAGCTTGAGGAAGATTTGTTCACAATCTTCAGTCCACGTGAACCGGGCGGATTTCTTTAGGAGCTGAATTATGGGTTGAGTTTGTTCTGCTAGTTTTGGTAGGAAGCGAGATATAGCCGTGAGGCGGCCAATTAGTCGCTGGACTTCCTTGATGGTGGTGGGACTACGCATCTCGATGATGGCCTTGCATTTTTCGGGGTTAACTTCTATGCCGCGCTGGGTTAACATGAAACCGAGGAATTTACCCCGGTCAACGCCGAATACGCACTTTTCGGGGTTTAGGTGGAGGTTGTACTGGCGCAATGCGGAGAAAACTGCCTCTAAATCTATAGCGTGTTGATGATGGCTTGGGGACTTGACGACCATGCCATCAACGTAGACTTCGACACAGTGTCCTGTGAGGTGGCTGAAGACTTTGTCCATTAGCCGCTGGTAGGTTGCCCCGGCGTTTTTGAGGCCAAAGGGCATGACTCTATAGAAGTAGTTGGCATCGTCTGTGATGAAGGCGGTCTTGTGCATGTCTGCTGTGGCCATGGGTATTTGGTTATAACCTGAGTATGCGTCCAAAAAGCTAAGTACTTTATTTCCTGTCGCGCCGTCTACGAGGCGGTCGATGTTGGGTAGGGGGTAGGCGTCGCGAGGGCACGCCTTGTTTAGGTCTGTATAGTCCATGCACATCCGCCATTTACCATTGGCTTTCTTCACCAAGACAACGTTAGAAAGTCAGGTGGTGTACTGCGCTTCATCTATAAATCCTGCGCTCAGCAGCTTCTCGGCCTCTATCTTGGCTGCCTGTCTGCGTTCTTCCCCAAGTTTGCGTTTCTTCTGGGATACGTAGCGGGCTTCTTTGTATACCGAGAGCTTGTGGGATGCGACGTTAGGGTCTACCCCAGGGAGGTCGGCGGCTGACCAAGCGAAGAGATCCGTGTTGTTTGTGAGGATGGGTGTAATTGTGGCACGCTCATCTAGACTTAAACCAGTGCCCAAGTTGATGGAATGGTCGTTGGGGAGTTCCAGGGGGGTTGTGTCCTCGACTGGTTCGAGGCGGGCATCCCGGCCTATTCTGGGGTCAAGGTCCTCGCCGGATAAGGCTATGCGAGAATTAGGTGGTCGCTCGATGTGATTTGTTTGCTGGATTAGGAGTTCGGGCCTTAAGCTTGCCATGTAGCATTCGCGTGCCAAACGTTGGTCACAGTGGATGGTTAGGATGTCACCGGATGGTGCTGGGAACTTCATGGCCAAATGCGGGGTGGAGACGACTGCACCAAGGGTGTTGAGGGAAGGACGGCCTAGGAGTATGTTGTAGGATGTGGGTGCGTCGACTATAAGGAAGCGGATTGGGATTGTTTTTGTTTGGGTACCTTCCCGAAAGACGGTATGGAGGTCTATGTAGCCCCGGGTAGATACTTGTTCGCCAGAAAAGCCGTATATGGGCTCGTCATATGGTATCATAGCGGTGTCAGGGAGTTGTAATTTTTGGTATGTGGCCCAGTAGAGGATGTCAACTGAGCTGCCTTGATCCACCAGGACTTTTTTAACTGCATAGTTTTCGATTTCGACTGTGATGACCATGGGGTCGTCTTGCTGGTGGTCGAGGCCGTGGAAGTCGTCATCTGTGAATACGATGGGGGGCATACGTCGTTTGTGATGGGATTGGGTGATGTGGTTGATGGATTGTATGTGGCGGAGGTGTTTCTTTCTGGCAGACGAGGTGGAGCCTCCGCTTGCGAAGCCACCAGAGATGGTGTTAATGGTGCCTCGCAAGGGGGGGTCGGCAGGGGTGATGTTGGTGTGGGCGGGCTGTGGTTGTTGGTCATTGGGTTGGGTGGGGTGGTTATTGTGGTTGACGCCACTTGGTTGTCGTCTGTGGTCGTGTCGTGGAGGGTGGTGGGTGCGGGAGGAGGTGTGGTCATCTCTGCGGATGAAGCGGCGAAAGTGGCCGGCGCGTACCAGTTCTTCGATCTTATCCTGGAGCGTTTTGCACTCTTCTGTAGTATGACCGTGATTGCGGTGGTATCGACAATACTTGGACATGTCAGCGTTAGGAGGGGTGGTTGTTTTGCGTGGTGGGGGGAGGAGGTCAGCCTGGAGGGCTTCGTCTAGGATGCGGGAGCGGGCTACTGTGAGTGGGGCGTATCTGGTGAAACGTGGTTGGCGGGGTTCACGTGGACGGGTATCAGGGCGCGGGTGAGGATGTGGGGTGGTATTGGGATTGGGGTTGGGATTGGGAGTGGAGGTGTTGGCGACATAGTCGTTACAGAATTTGGTGTGAAGAGTTTGCATTTCTTCCATGCGAACGTAGTCAGCTGCGCGCAGCTTGAGTTCGTGCATGGAGGTGGGTGGGTGGAGGTAGACATTGTTAGTAAAGGGTCCGGGTTGTAGGGTGAGGGTCATACATTGAAGTATCATTTCCTGGTTAAGGTGTAGTGTACGAAGGGCTGCTTTACTGAAGCGATCGATGAATGTTCTGAGTGGTTCATTGGGCTCCTGTCTGATGCCCAGTAAGGACATGGTCGTGGTTTGGTGTGGGCGGCTGCCGGCGAAATGTGTGGAAAACATGTGGGAAAGGGTGTCGAAGTTATCAATGGAGTAGGGTGGGAGGGTGGTAAACCATTCTAGGGCGGGGCCTTTGAGGGTTGTGGGGAAAGCTTTGCAGAAGACTGCGTCTTGGGATGTATACAAAGCGACGTGTGTGATGTAAACTTTCAGGTGCTCATCGGGGTCGGTTTCGCCAGTGTAACGATCAAGGTTGAATGGTTCCCACTGGGCTGGGAGAGGGGTGTTAGCGATAAAATCTGTGAATGGGTGGCGGCGTCTGGGCTGGTGAGGGGGGAGGATGTGGGGTGGGGGTGGGTGGTTGATCATGGTAGGGAAGGTGGAGGTGATGTTATGAGGAGGGATGTGGGTTGTGGGAAGATACGGAGGGTTGTAGGGTGGGACGTATGCGGTGTGGAGAGTATTGGGTATATTGTGGGGAACGTGGGTGGTTGAGGGTGCTGTAAGTCATGGGTGGCCAGGTGGGAAGTGTTGGGGGTGTGTGGTGGTAATAGGGGTTTGTTGGGTTGTGGTGAAGGTGTGGGGGGTGGGATTATATTCACTTTCCTCCTCTGTAGGCTGGAAGACCGGAGACTTCACAGCTTCAGAAGTTTCTTTAGCCTTTCCCTTCAGGTTGGCGTCTGCCTCAATCCTTCTCCTGAGGCGGGAGTTCTCTTGTTTTAGCGCTTCCATTTCTTCAGCACTGCGCTTCTTCAGGTCTGCGAGCTCCTGTTGCATCTTTACTTGGCCGTCTAAGATGGCGGCCAAGTCAGGGGTGATGTCGGAAGGTCCAGAGGGACCAGCGTCCACTTGCTTGTTGGCTCCAGCTTTGCTACGGGTAGAAACCATCTTCAGAGAAAAGCGGGTACTAAAGGTGTTCGTCTCGTGCCCCACGGTGGGCGCCAGTTGTTCCTGCAGAGAACAAATAAGAAGTCAGGCACAAGCGTCACCTTACCACGTAGTCCGCTATCTCCTCAGTTGGCCTCTTCCCATTCGATACATGTCGGCTTGAACCCAGGAGGGGTTACCTGCAGAAGAATCTCCGAAGCTCAAGTAAGTCAAAGCTCTCAGAGAGTCAAATTAGTGATTAATGAATGCGTACCTTTAAATGATGGGGTCCACGTGTATTTATAGAACATTAATGACGTTTGACCATCGCATGGGCTGGATTTTGACTTGGGCCCCAGCTTGGGCCATGAGTGGGCCTAGGCCCCAAAACAGGTCTTAGAGGCCTATTGAAGACAGGGTATCGATGTTAGTTAACTTTCTAGGCAAGTAGTCGGTTTCGACCGGCTACTTGCCTAGATGGCTTGTGCTGGTGGTGTCCGGGTACTAGATGCTAGGTGGTTTTGATGTGTATACTGTTTACTTGGCTGAGTTTGGCTAGGTACGGTACATAATATATTTTTTGTTGATATATAAGTATGTTGACAACTTATATATGTTTTGTTTTTGTTTCTGTTCTTCCAGAAAAAATATTGATAATGTCTTTATTGTTTGAAAATAATTTAGTGTCCTCATTATTTTGTAGCCATTTTTCTTTGTTGATCAACACTTTGCTGTTGGTTATGCACAAGAATTAGGCCCACAGTGGCACTTGGTAGATGTAAATGGTAAGAGCACAACAGTTACCTATAACATGGATTTAGATAACCCAAGGATCACTGAAGGTTGGTTTAATATGAGAAATTTGTATCAAATTCAAAGTGATTCTCACATCCAGTTTCAGTATTTGGGAAATTCTTTATTTCACCTAACAGTGTTTATAGGTGGATGTACAACAACAAGTTTGACAACATTTATGCACCGTATTACTCATCAAAATACAAGATCTATATTTTCAGTGAAATTGACAAAGTATCAAAGCAAAGCAAGTCACTTGGTATATTCCTTCTTATTTATTCTTATGCTTATTACTATAATTAAATTGAAATACTTATACTAACAATAAATGTTTGAATCATGTAGGATTTGCTATCAAAGTTTCAACTTTATTCGGGAGGTGAAGGTAGAAGACGTCTTTTTTATAGGGCATAAAACTATAGTGAATTGCAAAATACTAATATCCAACAAACAACGAAGTTCAACAAAGATAGGTCAAGGTTAGAGGCTATTTTGTTCTGAAAATGAATTAAAAGAAGGAGATATTGTTGTCTTTCAAGCAGACAATGATTTCATCGAATCAAATGTTGAAGTCTTCGTTAATGGTTGTTGTTGTGATTAGATTAAGCATAATTTTGTAATGTTGATGAATTATGGTCATTGAACTTTGTTATATGACAATATAGTTGTGTACTTCATCAATATTGGTCATTTAACTTTTTTATATGACAATATAGTTGTTTATAATAAATTGTTAAACTTTTTTTAATAATTTAATAATTTATAATAATTATTAAAAATAATCTCGTGTCTAATGAAAACCCAAATCAAACCCCAATTGTGGAACACAATGTTCAGGCCATTGTAGGCCCAAATGTGCAACCTATTGTGGGTGTCAATGTGGACGAAATATTATAGCGGATGGTTCCTCCATCTACCAATAATTCATGTTTTGAGGTTGGGGAGAGCTCCAAGGATGGATCCTCTACTTTGGATAATATACCCTTAGTTAATGTGGGATAACTATTTAATGTCTTGTATTTATGTGGTATTTAAATTTATGTTTTCGTTTTAATGTTGTCATATGTAGTTTGAACTTGATCATTATATGTGTTTGGATCAATGTACTAAATGTATGACATTGAACTTATTTTGTGGACTTTTCTATCAATTCATCCCTCGGTCACTAAAACGACAAAAGAGTATAAGGTAAGTCCATTGGTGAAATAAGACAAGCATAAGAACTTTGGAAGTATAAATAGATTACTTGTGACCAATTAAGTGATATCCTGCCTATCACTTTGTGTACAAGATCACAATCTAAGATCACTGATAAGGGAGAAAATATGTTCACCACTTTAGAAAATTATACTATGCTAATTTACTATTTTCAAGGTTAGTTAAAATTCTAGTAGTTTAATGTGACATAACTTGTCCAAATATCCCACATCACATTACCTTATTTCACTACAATTATTAATTGATAACCACTAAAAATTTATGTGATGACCTACCTATCACTTCGTGTACAAGAACTCAATCTTGGATCACCGATAGGGGAGAAAATATGTTTACCATTGATGCTTGTTTAGTGCTTAATTGTCTTTTGTTAGAGCATTTTTCTCAATTGGGCTTCATTTGGCCATTATTTCGAATTTTAGGTAATTTGGCATTAATTGGTCTAATATTTGTTACTAATTATTTTTAGGTATTTTGTGGAGCAAATTTTGGACCTTGGACACTAATCTTAAGATGAAGAGAGAGTTTCCACATCATTGTCATGTTTACGCCATGTCAATCAGCCTGTCCACGTTACTAGTCCACCATTTTTAGCCCATTGTGGCATTTTTGTAATTTTGAGTGGCAGAATGACAGTTTTATAAAGATAAGCAACTATGGTGATGTGACCATGTTTTTTAGGGTTTCCTTAGAGTAGCAGCTACTCTCTTCTTCTTCTTCCATAATTTGGTTTTATATTTAGGAGAGCACCCCTTGTTAGGGTTCATGCATTTTGTTGATTCTTCCACAAATTAGAGCTAATAGTAACTTTTTCTGCACATTATCTCTTTGAATTTGAGTTTTTTGTCTTCTTTTCTCCTCTTAACTATGCATTTCAGTTTGTATTTTATTGTTGATTCGAATTCCATGTGCAACTAATTTTTGTATGCATTGATTCCTTGCAAAGAATGAAATGAAACCTTGATATTAGTGTTTTGTTTGGTTGGGTTTTTTTATTTCTTTGTTTTGGATTTGTGTTTGTGTATTAATTGAAGAACCCAATCTATTTTTGCTTAATTTTCAGAGTGGGAAATTCATTTTAGTTTATTTTCATTATTAACTCATGAACGTGTGCATTGCTTAATTGCATGTTGAAGTCGTGTTTAACCTTCGCTTAGTTGGTTAATGACGAGTTTCATAAGGGATAAAGAACCCATTTAGTTTGTAATCTAGGATGGGTGAAGTTTTATTCGAAGCAAGGAATCAATGTCATTTTTGCTACTGTTTAATCAAATTTGCAATTACGTTTTAATAGTGTGTTGACTTTTTGAATCTGCCAACCCCCTCCATTTTTGTGTTGAACTGCATCTGAAAAGCTCTTTGAATGACATATTTGGTCACTGAGAGACAACCTTGGTTGAACTATTGAGTACTGAATTTACATGTTTTATTTGGTTGGGTACGACCTTAATCAACCACCTTTAGAAAATTATACAATGCTAATTTACTGTTTTCAAGGTTAATTTAAATTCTAGTAGTTTAATGTGGGAGAACTTGTCCAAAATATCCCACATCACATCACATTATTTCACTACAACTATTAACTGATCACCATTGTGTTGGCACAAGCAAGCTTGAAGCAAAGATTTGATAAAGCAAAGTGCATGAAGATCACATATGTTTGATGAAGATTGATGAAGATCTACTTGGAGATTATGTTTTTAGTGTATTTAATCTTGAAATAATGTGTTAAATGTAATGATTAGGTGTTATATCATGTTGGTAGGCTATATGACATAGGTAAGATTTATTTTTAGTCTTAGTGTGTCTCTTTCAATCTGTTAAAATGGGTTTTAATAGGTTAAAAAGCTTGTAGTATATAGTTTCTGGTATAAATGCAAAAAGCAGACTATATATGCTAACTATACGAAAAATTCAAATAACTAATTTCATTTAAATCAAACTATATATGATGTGATTTCGAGAGTAGAGATGTAATTCTGAGTTTGAAAACGCAAATATTTGTCATTCATCACTAGAAAACTCTTTCTCTCTGTAATACACAGTTGCAATGTGTTGATTGAAGATCTTGGTTGATCTTGGAGGCATTTTGGCTTGGGATTAGCTTGAAGAACACATGTATGGTTGGCTAGGGAGAACCACCATCAGGTTTGGTTGTTCTTATGCCTCTCTTATTTGCCTGATGTGATTTCAAGTCTGTAAATTTGATTCTTGCAGGGTGTAAGTCTAGATTTTTGTGCGAGTCAAAAATCTTGTGAGTTTCTTTGTTCAAAAATGTAATTCACTCTAACATGTGGCACGTTGTTGGGTTGACACATGGAAAATTTTAAAAAATTTAAAAATTAAAAAAAAACCAACAAAGTGACATATGGCAGTCACAGTTCATTACCGTCAATGATTTAAACGGTGTTAGCAAAAAAGGATGAAATTGAACAAAATTGATGAAAATTCGAACCTATTTGAGCACAAAAACAAAATTAGGACTAATTTCATAATACTTGTCGAAATTTGGGACCAAAAAGATATTTTAACTGATGAAGGATTGACACCACCCAAAGATGGAGGCACATGTTTAAGAAGACTAAGCATGTTTAGAAAGGAAGTTCAATAATCCTTCATCCCTTTCATTTGTGTTTGTTATTTTTTGATTCCCTAAGTTGACTTAGTTGAATCAACCTTAGTTGACTTGTTGACCTTTGACTAGGTTTGACTTGTTGACTAGAGTTGACTTGACTTAAGCCAACATGCTAATCTATGTTTATTTGCTTTGTAGGTTAATTAGGAGTAAGAAAGCAATGCTAGGTGGCGCATGGTGATTGGGGAGCATAAATGATGTGGAAGAGAAAGTAAAGCAAAGGCATAAAGCATAAAGAAAAAGGCATAAAGCAAGTGTACCTATGTACCTTTGGTTTCCTTTGTTTTTAGCACACTTTGGCCACTTTTTGGAGACATATGAGACACATTCTTGGTCTCCTTTTGTGCTAGAACGAAATTAGCCTTGCACACACCATAGTTAGCTCTTTTGTCTCTCATTTTTGTAACCTTATTTGACCTAGTTTCTAGAAGCTAGGGTTAGGTTTTTGTAGAGACATCCTTAGGTATCTTTTATTTGCATAGAGGACCCTAAACTCTTCTATATAAAGGGTGCTCCTAGACATGTAAAAGGGTTGAACATTTTGAAGTAAAAACACTCTTGTGTCTCAACCTTTTGTGAGAGTTTCCTTCCTAGGGAGTGAATACTTTTAAGCCTTATCTTGCATAGCAAGTCACTAGTGCAGTAAGGGCTTTTGGCCCCGGTTGTTTTTGATATTCTGCCTCGGTTCCAGAACCGAGGCATATTGGGGTGAGGCAAAAAAGGGTGGTTTTTGGCCTCGGGTGTCAACCGAAGCCATAGGGGGTACTTTTTTGCCTCGGTTCCCTGGGACCCGAAGCCATAGGGGTACTTCGCTCGCACCATCATTAGCACTGTTGCGCTCGTCCTCGCCACCGAGATCGTCGGCAAACGCTGTCGCAGCCAGACCTTCACCAGCACTGAACGAGCAACTCACCACGACGCTCACTGGTCTGAATGCGACAACGACAAACCACCATGAACCAGTAGAGCCAAGAGATCTAGAGATCCAGCACCTCCACCGCCGTTTGAAACATAACTTCAATCCACTGTTGCGGGCAACCCTACCACTGTGCCGCCATCACCACCGCAGACAAAGGAAGACAATGACCACCAAATCACGCCTTTGCCGTGAGCCGCGAGCACGCCTCCTTCACCAATGACGAACCAAACACCACCACACGAGAAAACGAAGACGAGAATGCATCCACCGCGCACAAAGTTTTCGCTCAGGGACGAAGGTGAACAATGCGAAGTCGCGAATTTGGGAACCTAAATAGGGCATATGGCCTCGGTTCAATTAATAACCGAGGCCAAAAGTCCCTTTATGGCCTCGGTCAATAAAGACCCGAAGCCAAATGTGGCGGCGCAGGTTACATTTTGAAATTAGGGTTACTGGATGACTTATAGGCCTCGGTTCTTTTTTAACCGAGGCCAAAAACCTCTTCATATTGCCTCGGTTCAATTAATAACCGAGGCCAAATAAGTCCCTTTATGGCCTCGGTCAATAAGGACCCGAAGCCAAATGTGGCGGCGCAGGTGACATTTTGAAATTAGGGTTACTGGATGACTTATAGGCCTCGGTTCTTTTTTAACCGAGGCCAAAAACCTCTTCATATTGCCTCGGTTCAATTAATAACCGAGGCCAAAAGTGCTGACGCTGATGACATTTTTGAAATTTTGGTTACTGGGCTGCCTTATAGGCTTCGGTTCTTTTTTAACCGAGGCCAAAAACCTCTTCATATTGCCTCGGTTCAATTAATAACCGAGGCCAAAAGTGCTGACGCTGATGACATTTTTGAAATTTTGGTTACTGGGCTGCCTTATAGGCTTCGGTTCTTTTGCAACCGAGGCCTAAAACCTCTTACTGCACCGGTTTTGCATTCACCCGAGGCAATATAGTTGGACGAAATTGCAAAAATGCCACCGCCTCCTTATAGGCTTCGGTTCCGCTATAACCGAGGCCTATAAGGCGAAGTAAAATGTCAAATCTGCACTAGTGAGTGGCGACACACATTCACTCATCTTCAAGGTTGCCATGGCTTCTAGCCTAGCCTTGTAGTGGCGTGTTTCTCACATTTTTACCATTCCTTTCCTTTCCATTTTATGTTTTCTTCTTTCTTTAATTGTTCTTGGTTTTCTATGGTTTATGTGCTTTCCATTTCCTTTTTGTTTTGAAGCAATTCATCATCTTCTTCTCTTGAGCTTTGTGAAAAGAACCTTCACATCTAGATAGCATGCTATCTTAATGTCTAATGGGGATTTCACTTAGCTTTCTTAATCAACTCATACCATATTCAATAATCTTAAAAAGAAACAAGATAATCCTTCATCATTAACCTTTATTTTTCAACTAATCATTCAATAACTTATGGTACCTTAATGGTTACTGCAACAATGTTAGAATTCTGTCCATAAAATCTAAGAAAAATTTCCTTCTTTGCCTGCAATCATCAAGTAACCCTTTGTGAAAAATTAATCAATCAACAAATAATATGAAAAATAAAGTAAATTGATACCTAGAGCAACAAAAACTATATTTTGTGCCAAGAGCAATAAAAATAATTTCAAACGCAAACAAATATATCAAACCTGCAACGGAACTTGATCGAAAACAACAAAAATAGTCAAGACCCTAATGCCACCACAACAAAAACAAAAATCCTAATTGCAATTGGGTTTGCTTTAGGGTTCAACAACAAGAATGAAGCTTCGGAAAGGGGCACAATGAAAATTGGTCTTCTCCTTCACCCTCTCCTAAATTTAATTTCAAGTCGAAGTTCTCGAACATGGACACGCTTTACCTATTCTCCCAAGCCCCTTCTTTGAGCTTTGCGCGAGAGAAGAACTTCTTCTCCCTAACCCTTTCGACATTACGCGAGAGAGAATCGCACCAACAGGTTTGTCTCTTCTCCTTAGCCCTTTCTCCCTCGGCCTTTCAAAAGACACACACAACCTTTTCGTTGGGAAATAGAATAGAAGAATACTATGTGCCTGCGACATAGAAAATGCTCAAGAAAAACGAAAATTGCTCTATGTGAAAGAGAAAATTTATGACAAAAAGTGAAACTTCCACAATATTATTTATTGCCACCGTGTTTTTTTTAAATAATATTAAATTAAAAAAAAATACCACCTCAGTATTGCTAAGATATTAGTTAAGAAAATAGAAAGGGAAAGTAACCCTAAGTCGTCTCTCAATGAACACGGAATTGATTTTTAACAAGTTAGTTCTTATAAAATCAATACAAAACGATTAGTCAAATAAAATAGTATTTGAAAGAAAGAAATAAAAATGGAAAAAGATAAAATACGATAAAAATAATAATAAAGAAAACAGATTGATTCCACTACTTTTTCAAAATAGATTCATCATCTGTTATCTAAAAATTATTACTCAATTAATTATTGTTGTAGATTTGCAAATTAATCAATGTAAATTCTCAATTAATTTGTTGGAGTTCTCACTATTAACCAAAGTAAATTCTTAATCAAAAACAAGAACTTTGTAAATTAATCATATTAAATTTAACCAAAATATATTCTCACTACAAAAAATTGTGTCAGATACGACAATTATATTTTGCATGTGTGGCAGGTCTGCATACTGCCATATATGTTGTCGCCATAATGTATAATATGACGTTCTTTTGCAAACTGTCGTAACACCTGTCATTTAATACATTGTGCAAATAATGGCAGTTAAAACTGCTATAATTTGTTTTATTTAAAAACAATTTTAATTCAAAGAGTGACATCTCAAAACAGGATTATTTGCACTGTACTAAAATATAATACAACGTTCCCCACCATCGCAATTTGAATACATAACTATTCTAGCCATTTTATATTCTCGTAATTTAATAAATGTTTTTCATAAATCGAATTAACTATTAAGCAAAATTATCACAAGACACAATTTGGTGCACAAATACTTTCATTCATAGTTCATATTAAGGTTCACATTATCCAATACATCACCAAAACATTTACGTGTTAAAAAAACCATAATCTAGCAAATAAATACTTAGGTTCTTACATTATCATAACATTTTCCAAAATCTCTATACTTATGTTCCTAACTAGCATAATCTCATGTGCTTCATCTCCTTACATCATTTAATGATGGAGGACCACTTGCAACATCCGGTTCCAACATCCAGTGCCTGGAATAAAAAAAACACTTATAAGTTATTTAGTTTCAATGTTTATTAAAGTAATCCAATCGGTGATGCAGGCCATTCTATGAAATAGATATAATGGAAGAAAGTGTCATTCAAGAATCACCTGTTGCATTTATAGATATAATAGGTACAATCTTACAAATTTATGATCATTTATTTAGAAAAACATACAAGTGAAAGTTTGATTCAAAACTTTGGAGCACCAAATTCCAATGTTAAGTATCCCTGAAAATATATGCTAAGCAAGCGGCAATCCAATTAAAGTGATGTACAATAGCTAAAATTTCAAAATTTAATCCAAAAGCTCAAAGAAAATTTAATATGAATTTGTTACTGTGAAACTAATGTGAAAATTTAGTTCAAATAAGCATAGTGTGTTCAAATTAATGTCAAACACCCAAAAACTTAGAAAAATTGTTGAATTCTCTGAAACCATAGTGTGTTACCATGCCTTTTCTCCAGCTTTGCTCATGATAAGAAACATGTAAAACATGTATCAAAATATAGACGACTAAAAATAGAAAAGCTAGTAGCATGTATCATAGTGAATTAGAAACAAGGACCAAAATATAAACATAATAAGAATATCAAAATGGTAATGGCCATACAACATAAGCTCTAGAAAAAGTAATATATAAAATCGCTGCATGGACTATCATGTATCTTTCAGCATCTCGGACAAAAGAATGAATCATCAAAATTGTGTTGCTTCTGCAAGTGCAAAAATACTTTTTGCGTTCACCTTTGTGCTCACCACCTGTATGAAGAAAGCATAGGTGGAAAGTGTGCCTACTTCTTTTTTTGCTTCTTCCCTCTGATGTGGAAATTGGAATCTCTCAGCCTTTATTCGTGTAATTTTTCTGTGTTTCCAACTTAGACTCTGTGGAGGAATCGATATAGAATAATTAAGGTAGTGATTTTTTACCAATTGGTGGACAACAAAATTGATTTGTGGGAACTAGTTGACGAACCAAAAGATGATTTAGATAAGAGGAAATCAAATGAATTTGGTCAATCTTTAGTTTATACATGCTAATTAAGCAATGAACAAGCGTAAATCAAAAACCCTACAAATAGCTCATAATCTAGAAACCTAATTCTCGATCTCAAACATCTAAAACTTCAGCATAAATTTAAACTCCAGTTTTTGAACCAAATAATTGATTTACCTGTTATATACCATGTTGTTTTATCCACCACTTGTCAAGCCCAATAACTCCAATGCCATTGGCCTTTGTAGTTGTAACTATAACAAATAAATAGCATTAACAACAGACAAGTGAACCTCAAACCTAACGAAAAGGCCCATTCAAACAACTTCCCAAACAGAACTCCAAAATGAAAGCGTTACAGCATGCAAAACCACCTACAAAGGTGCTAGTAAGCATTTTGATTTTTCAACAAAAGAAATATGTAAAACTAGTAAAACTTCTTAAAAAGGCTATAACTAGGCACCTGTTAACAAGACAAGATTCACCAAATCTTCCTCAAATAACAAAATAAAGCATAAACCCTAAAATTTGGACACAAAACGAAAAATAATTAAATCAATTTAAGCAAATAAACCAAAATAATAAAAAAACCTTAAATTTTGTAGTTCTTGATGGGAGAACCTCAAAACCTCATGGGTTGTTGGCCACGATCTGTGTTGTGCGTGACTTGCAACAACGAGTTTTGGCGAACTCTTAGGGTCGATCGGTGGAGATCTGAACTATGACACGAGGAAAATGATTTATGTGGGTCACGCGCGATTTTTTTGATAGATAAGTTCGATCTCCAACGAGTACTGCTCTCGCAGCCACAATGGTTTTGGTGAGCTTCATGAAGATCTGTCGTTGGCTGACGACGGCGTGTTGTGGTAGAAAACGACGGGTGCGAGGTCCAATGAGTTGAAAAAATGAGCACAAGGGATAAATTGACTTTAGTGTTTCTTTTAGGTTAAACATTAAGGGTTTGGTTTCTTTTAGAGGTTCATTAGGTTTTGTTTTAATAAAAAAAATAGATAGGGGATTTTAGAAAAAATGAGAGGGAAATATGACTGCAGGCGAAACATGGGCTCAGGATAAAAAAAACAGTATAATATAAAATAATGACGGTGGTAAATATCATAATTTGCCTACAAAATATGCCAGATATAAAATTGTCGTATTATAAAACAAATTATGACAGTTTTTTAGAACTGCCATTTTAAAATTGCCATATATATTTACTTTAATTTTTTATAGTGTCTTGATGAATTTCTAGTTAAAGTTTTCATCTCTAATCAAAGTACATTCTCAATCACTGGCAAAAACCCATTCAATCATATGAAAGTTTCTAAATTTAATCAAAGTACAATCTCAATTAAAATTAATAACCCCTTGAGCTGATATTATTGATATGCATATAGATTAAAACATCTCATCGATTAGCTATGATGTAAAAACCATTACTTTTCACGTTATTCAAAGATAAAAGACATAGATGAATTAAAACTTCAACAATAATGAAAAGAACAAAGAAATTATTTCATTATAACCTCAAAATCCATAATCAAAATCAAATTACAATGGAATTAACCTAAAAATTTACACGAAGTGATGTTGGAGTCAAAATCAGGGGTCAAATAATCATAATCCATATATATAAATACATACATATATATATATATATAAATACATACATATATATATATATACATATATATATATATATATATATATATATATATATTTATATAAATTGTACCGTTCAAGGTTATGAGTTTCTATGATCGACCTCAAATTTGTTTCATTTTCGACCTGACAAAGATTTTACCCTACCTATGAACATGAAAACGGCAAACCGCTGCAACACTTTTCTTTTCTCTCGGTGCAGTTAAAAAAAAGGTGCAGCAAAATTTTTTATCCTAGCTTGGAAGCGGTGTAATGGCAGTAGCGTGGAATTGGAGTTGGACGTGGTTGGAACCATCACGCAACTACAATTCATTCGGTGTAGGAATCATGGAGCAACACTCTCCAACATCCACGTTTGGGCTTTACAATCTAATAGCAAGCTATTTCTGATTCGGTGCTTGGTTCAGTCGTTATGGCCAAGCGGTGCAGTAGTTTGTGGTGGGATAGCAACGATTCTAATTTGGTGTCAGTGCAGCAAGCAGCTTGGTGAAACAAGCTGGTCCATTCCATAGCAAACTTTCTTGTTTTAGTGTTGCAGTGAAATTGTATGTGCAAGAGTTGTGGTCCCCGTCTTGAAGCAGCGCAATTTGACAGTTTAGTCGGTGCATAAAGCTGTTTTGAAGCCCCGGAATTAAGCAGCTTAAAAGGTGTCCGAAAGGATGTGTGGTTAAATCATTAAATCAATTGTCTGGTTCAGTTAAAAGAGGTGCCAAGCAGTGCCAAGTTAGAGCCTTCATCTATATAAAAAAAATTCTGCTGCAGAGGAACTTAATACCTGTCCAGTTTAGCAGCTTAAACTGGTTGTGTGAAGCTGCTGGCTGAATCAATTAATTAGAGCCATAGACCAAATTTTTGTACAAAGCTGGCTGAGGCAGCAAGCTTTCTAGTCCCTGCGGTGCATTCTTAACACTTTCTTGAAGTGAGGTGGCTGTGTCATGCAGTGGCTATCGTGGTGGCCATTTGGTGCTATTTGTTATAGCTGAGCGATGCTTAAATGTCACAGCATCTGGACCAATTTTGAGAAGATCCATGCGGTGCAGCCAACTTCCACTCATGCGATGTAGTAGATTAAGTGCAGGCTAGTTGTCCAACTTCAAGTGATTAGTGGAGTGCAGTAGCTAGCATATTGGATTTATGTAATTGTGGCGGCCATATTTGATTTAAGCATTTCGGCAGCAGCTGGCCCGTTTTTGGAGAAGCCAAATCTGTTTCTACGTGTTGCACTTCATGGCGATATTTGCGTGTTTGGTGAGAGTTAGAAGCTGCAGAATTCGATTATGTTGTTTACCTTTTGGTGGCTGAAAAGGTGCGTTAGTTGGACCACGTAGGTGCACTTGTTGATGATTCATTATGGTTCTGTCTCGCTCAGTGCACACTAACTTAAAGTCCAGCTTATTATGGATTAAAGGACTGCTGATTGTATGAGAAGTTTTGATTTGCAGCGACTGTTATTGGTGCCTCACGTTGAAATTGTTGACATTTGTTAGGCAAGACAGCAAGGATTTCTGCTGATTTGGATAACAAATAGGGGCACTATTTTGTTGATTTTATACCACTGTTTGGACTACTACTTGAGGTGCTAATTGGTGCCATCTTGGGTGATATTAGAGTTGCTTTTTGTTGTTGTTTAGAACTGTTTTGGATGCTTTTATGGTTGTTATCCATGGTGCACATGATGCTTATTTATGGGTCAATAGTATAAGTCTCTTTTCTTGAATTTCTAGCTTTGTTTGAGTTTTTTCTACATAATTTCTCTTTGAATTTGATTTTTCTTGGATTCTTGTTTTTTGGGACAATGTATCTTGAGCTGAATTGTTGGAGATATTATTGGTGGAAGTTTGAATTGATCATCACAATTTAGCTTGAGCACTTTGTTTCACATTTCTAATAGTAATTCTAAATACATTGTTTAGATTACTCTTGTTTTTTAAAGTGTTTTTCTCGTTGTCAGTCTTAGTTTTGTCACATATTTATTCTCTTTGGTTTATCCATTTCTTGATTTTGGTGATTTTTAGTTTGTCTTCAAATTTCTATGGTTTTGTCTTAGAGTTTTCTTTTCCTTGGCCTCCTGACTTGAGCTTAGATTTATTACATCTCTCACTTTGATATTGAAATCTTGATGGATTGATTGAAGGTTCTTTGAAGAACTGAACAAGAACTTGAGAGCGAGTGAATACACTTTGAGAGTGAAACACGAGTGGAATTGAGACCTATTTGACAAATCTATATCTATATACAAATGAGAACTAACAAATGGCAAGTTTTTAAATAAAATACTATTTCTGAACTACTACAATTCAAATATTTCTTACTACAAAAAGTAAAAAGGCTGACGTGTCAAACTCTCATAATTTTGGAACTTCAAAAAATAAATCAAAAAGAAAATAATATCTCTCTCTTTTCGTCTCATCTTTGTATCCCACTAACCCAATCATTCTCTTTCCTCCCAACCTCTTCATCTTCTTCTCACTCTTTTCACAATATTCAAACTTCTTCATCTACTTCTCTCTCTTCCGATTTTTCTCTCTCTTCATCTCTTCATCTTCTCTCTTCCTCTCTTCATCTCATTCTCTCCAACTTTTCATTTTCTCTCTTACTCCATCACTCTCTGTCTTCTCTCCATCTCTATTGCATGGATCTTTTCCCCTTTGTTTTTTACTCTCAGATTCATGACCATCGTGACCAACAAGAAAAATGTAACAACTTCTCATTTCCATTTGTTTTCGTTCTTCTACCATCTCTCAGATCTTTTTATTCTATCATTTTTGTGTTTGGTGGATATTTTTCTCTGAGAGCTACTTATTTTTGTTATATTGTTTTGTTTGATGAATGTTTTGCTTTCAGATCTACTTTTGTTATCTGACGAGATTGGTTGGATCGAGGTTTTTTTTCTCAGATATGGTGTTCGATGTATATTTTGTTTTCATATGTTCTTTTCTTTTGGTTGATGTTTTGCTATGAGATTTTTCAGCACCTTTACAAATACAACGAAGGTAACAACTTCTCATTTTCATTATTTTCGTTTTTTACCATCTTCTCATATATATTTTTGATGAGATGTTGGATCGCTGTTTTTTGTCTCAGAACTTCTTCATCACCTTCACGAATAAGAAACAAGTAACAAGCTCCCATTTGTTTTCGTTCTTCTACCATCTTCTCAAATCTACTTTTTTTCTATCATTTTTGTGTTTGATGGTTATTTTTCTCTTAGATCTACTTATTTTTGTTCTAATATTTTGTTTGATGGATCTTTTGCTTACAGATATACTTTTCTTTGTTGCCGACATTGGTTGGATCAAGCTTTTTTTCTCAGATCTGTTGTTCGATGGATATTTTTTACTCATATCTACTTTTCTTTTGAGTTATTTTTTGTTCTGACTTCTTCATGACCTTCACGAATAAAAGAAGGTAACAAATTCTTTTTTTTTTACGTTCTTCTACTATCTTCTCAGATCATCTTTTCTCATTTGTTTTCGTTCTTCTACCATCTTCTCATATCTATTTTTTTTCTATCATTTTTGTGTTTGATGGTTATTTTTGTTACATATACCTATTTTTGTTCTATTATTTTCTTTGATGAATATTTATCTTTCAGATCTACTTTTCTTTGTTGTCGATATTGGTTTGATCGAGTTTTTTTTTTCTCAGATTTGTTGTTCGATGGATATTTTATTCTCATATCTTATTTTCTTTTGGTTTATTTTTTGCTCTGAGATTCTTGATGACCTTCATGAAGATCATTTGTAAAAGGACTAAAATTATTCTCCTCTTTTTTTAAAAGTTTTTTTTTTCATTTATGTGTTGTTTTTTATGTGGGTTTTTTTTCTCACATATTAACTTTAACTTTGTTTTTGTTTTCGAGATCAATCTGTTAGAAAATGATTACTCAAATAATACTAATAATAATAAAAATATAAAATGATATAATAATAATTATTAGATCAATGATAATACTGAGACAATATATAAAACAATGAATATTAATCAGAGATCAACAATTATACACTACAAGAAAAATGGTTATTATTCATGCCAATATTTCGTAAGTAATGAGCATTTTTCGTAGGTAATTCAAATTTATCTACGAATTACCTACGAAGTAAATTTTGTAAGTATTACACTGGTAGATAACTTTATCTATGAAAATGTGTTTCGTAGATAACTTACCTACGACCATTATCCACGAAATTGGGACGTCCATAGATTATCTACAAAAATATTCGTCAAAAAATTCGTCATCCAGTATTCGAGTTATCTACGAAATATTTTATAGGTAAATTACCTACGAAACATTTCGTAGGTAAATTACCTACGATATATTTCATAGATAACTTACCTACAAAAAGTTTCGTAGATAATATACCTAATTTCTACTTTTTAATTTTAATTTATTTAATTATTAAAAAATATTGTAATATATATATATATATATATATATATATATATATATATATATATATATATATATAACAATCACTGATCCAAACATAATTGAACTGGTACAACGTTTTAAATGACAAGTCTAATTTTTAAAAATCAATAAAAACAATACCGTAAGCTTTTGGATAAATGAAACTTTTATAACTTGAAAGACAATTATATATAACTTGAAAGAAGAAATATATATATATTTTAAATAGTATTCATAACATATATACAATAAAGATAAAAAGCTATTAAAATTTAAAGAATATATATATATATATATATATATATATATATATATATATATATATATATATATTTGGTGCAGATAACAGGGAAAAAGTAATATCAGTAGTCAAGCCATATAAATATTCCCTATTCTTGAACATTCAACAATAAATTACAGCAAAAATATTCATATTCAATACAATGTAATTTGAATAGTCATTGTGCATAAAAAAAAAACAATTGAAAACCTTCTACAAAAGCATTTCCCCATGCTCTCACCGCTCATTTTCTGGAGGATAATCCTCTTCCAAAATCGCCTAGTCATTTCGGAGAAATCTGTTTGGATTCCGAAATTTTTGGAAGAGTTTCATGCTACTCCTCAAAGTGGTCATTCAGGGTTCTATCGTACATACAGAAGAATAGCAGCAAATTTGTATTGGAAAGGAATGAAGAGAGATGTCCAACAGTATGTTCAAGCTTGTGACACGTGCCAAAGACAAAAATATATTACAGCAGGCCCTAGTGGTCTTTTGCAGCCATTACCAATTCCGGAGAGGGTCTGGGAAGACATTAGTATTGACTTCATCACGGGATTACCAAGATCAAAAGGGTTTGAAGCAATCTTGGTGGTTGTAGATCGATTGACAAAATACTGTCATTTTGTGCCTCTTAAACATCCTTATAGCGCGAAGACTCTTGCTGAAATTTTTGTGAAGTAGGTAGTGCGGCTACATGGAGTTCCGAATTCTATTGTGAGTGATCGAGACCCCTTATTTATGAGTGTATTTTGGAAAGAGTTTTTTAAAATGCAGGGAACCAAGCTGAAAATGAGCACAGCCTACCTGTGATGCCCGGATACGGATACAGATACGGACACGACACGGACACGGATACGGAGATACGGCAAAATTGAAAAAGTATAAGACACGGACACGGCAATATACATATTAAAATCTAATAATTTTATTTCATAATAAAAAAAACATTTAAAATATCATAATGTTTGAGGCTTATATATGTTAATCTTCATCAAAAAATACAACTTCTAATTCTGGTTCATCGAGAGATAGGCTAGCAATATCAAGAATTTCATTATCATCCATTGAAAAATCATCTCCAGCAATATCCCACAGGCTAGTTTCCTTTTCCTTGTATTTTGAAGAGTTTCTTGAAAGAAGACGAAGATTACTGTGGACAAATACTAAATCTTCCGCCCTTTTAGGTGTCATCTTATTTCTTTTTAAAGAATGTATAAAAGAGTAGGTGCTCCAATTTCTTTCACAGCAAGAAGAAGAACATGGTTGTCCAAGTAGCTTAAGAGCTATATTTTGAAGTATTGGTGCATGCGATCCATGAATAATCCACCATGACTTTGCATCCATTTTGCCTCTATCCCTTAAAGAGTCCTCATCTGCAAAATCTCCCAATTTACCTAAAAAGTTTGCGAACTCTATATTCACTTCTCTCCTCACATCAGCGTCATCAAAGTATCTCTTAAAACATTTTTTCCTTTCTTGAGTAAGTTCAAAATCTTTATGTGGGGCACGTCTTTGTGGGTCTTCATTTAACCATTCAGGACTGTAATATCTACAATTTTAAAAAAGACATAAAGATATATTAACATAATATTATAAATTTTAATAAAATATAGTCATAAAGTAATTGAACTACATAATTACCTTGGATTTAAAGAATGAGCAAGACAATGAAGAGATGTGCTACTTTTAGTCCAACGATCAATCAATATTGAATTTACCACCTCAAAAAAGGATGAATGTTCAACTTCTGTCTTCCTTTCATGTTGGTATATGATCTTTCTAACATTTTCAATCATTGAGTCCCACATTTCATATACCAAGTGAAGAGTAGCCATATCTGTATCTGTTTTTCTGAGAACATCATAAATAGGAGCAGTAAAAGCAAGTATGTAGTCAACCTTCATCCACCAATTATCATTCAATAAAGTTTCTTTCACAAATTATGCACTGTCCACATTGTCCTCTTTATAAGAAGACCAATCATCACTAATAACCATCTCTTGAAGTCCTTTCTTCAAACGTTGAAACCTTTTGAGCATGATAATGGTTGAAGCAAATCTTGTAGAAGCAACAGAAAGCAACCTGAATGAGTTGAAGGTATTGAACATTGACAATCTCATAGAGTGCCCCACAATAAAGTTTTTGATAAATGTAGCATCATCAGCAATTTGTGTGATCCAAAAACATTCTTTATAAGTATCACTATTTCTTTCACAATTTTTTGCTGCACAAATATTTTTCAATGCAAGATTCAATGTATGCACTACACAAGGAGTCCAGTAGATTGAAGGAAATTCTGCTTCTATAAGCATACCTGCTGCCTTACATACAGCTGCATTATCAGTTATAATTTGTACCACATTTTTTGATCCAACCTCCATAATTACATCTCTCATGTGTTTAGCAATAAAATCTTTGTCCTTTATCTCACCAGATCCATCTATTGACTTTAAAAACATTGGACCACTCTCATTGACAGCCATAAAATTTATAAGTGGTCTTCTTTGAGGATCAGTCCACCCATCACAAACAATTGTCACACCTTTATCATTCCATGAATCTCTTATGGGTTGTAGAAGATTTTCTACGTGACTTCTTTCTTTTGCAAGTAAAGGACCTCTCAATTTATTATATGTTGGTGGTACATATCCACTGAGATTAGAAGTACTGGCAGCATAAGAAAATGCACTCCTGAAGTGAGGATTTTTTGCTAGATGAAATGGTAGTCCTGCAGAATAAAACATCCTTGCAATTTCATAATCAAGAGTATCTCTAGCTTGGATATTGAAAGAAGCTTCTAAAGGACCTTTGTGTTTTGGATTAACACCGCTATTCGTCTGCTTTCCTTCATTAGATACAGATGGTAGAGAGACCTTTTTCTTCTTTGAATTTTCTATTTTCAATGCTGCTTCATTGTCTAATCTTCTAAACTCAGCAAGTTTTGATGTAGTCACGTTTGGACAAATTCTAACTCCTGCTCCCGTAATTTTTAGCAAATGAGATCTTACTCGAGTGTAAGATCCATTGAATGATAAATCACACAAACTGCATTTAATCATATTATTTCCACCACCAGGAGTTTTTCTTAACTTTGTAACATATCTCCATAAAGGTTTCGTTTCATCTTCTTTTTCGATGGCATGACTAGGTATACTCATCTTAATTTCCTATAATAAAATAAATTTTCTATTAAATTAATTTATTTGGGTATAAAAAATAATAATATCACAAACTAAAAAGAAATTATATAATTTAAATGCGACAAATATTAATTATAACAATAAAAAACTAATATTTTAATTTAAATGGGACAAATATTAAAAAAAAATATAATTCAAATAAAAAATAAAAGTTTAAATATAAAAAAAATTATTCGCTCTATGTAGATTTGTTTCATTTTACTTTAAACTTATCTTTTTTATTTGAATTTATATCTTAACATTATATAAAGATGTTTTAAATAATAAAAATATAGCAATAAAAAACTTCAAAACATAAAAAATGTTATTTTTCTTCTATTCTAGTTAATTTGATCTTATAAAATTTCAACAATAGATATATTATTCCAGCAATTATACAATTAAATTACATAATTTTAAATTTAATATAATAAATAAATTATAAAATACAATAAAACATTATTTAATAAATACTAACAACATTAACAAGAAAATTGTTCAGATATACAAATATACACTGTATAAGAAAAACTACGATAAATTATTTTTACATAAAAAAAACTAGGGTTAAATATATTTTTGGTCCCTCAAGTTTCAGCGAAATTTGGAATTAGTCCCTCATCAAAACTTTTGACCAATTTAGTCCTTCATCTTTCAAAATGCGTGAATTTAGTCCTTTTAACCAAATTTTGTTAAGTTTATCTAACGTTTCGAGCGCATTTCATGATAGTATTTAAGTTAACATTGAAGCAAAAATGTGTTAAACAGTATAAATAATTTAAATACTATTATGAAATGCGCTTGAAATGTCAGATAAACTTAACAAAATTTGGTTAAAAGGACTAAATTCACGCATTTTAGAAGATGAAGGACTAAATTGGTCAAAAGTTTTGATGAGGGACTAAACCCAAATTTCGCTCAAACTTGAGGGACCAAAAACATATTTAACCCAAAAAACTATGAAGGATATTTATTTAAATTATAAAAAAGAAAGTTTATAAAGTTACCTTTTGTAGTCTTTCTTTCTTCTTCCTTTGGTTCTGCAACCGTAAAGCAACAACTTTCTTTCGTTCTACAACTGCAAAGCAACAGCTTTCCTTTGTTCTGCAATTGCTAACAAGTTTTCTAATTGTATTTCCTCTCAACTCAAGAACTCCCAATCTCGATTCTTTCTTTTGTTTTTGTTACTTGTGATTATAACATCTCATTTTACTCTAATTTATAGAATAATTTATCCTCAACTCAAGAGCTCCCAATCTAGAATAATTTATTTTTGTTTATCATCTTGATTTTATTTTATTTTAATAGAAGATATGGAAGATTATTTTTTATCTTTTTATTTCCATTTTTATTTAAATTTTTTTGGATTTATTTTAATAGAAGGTATAAAAGATTATTTTTATCCTTTTATTTTCATTTTTATTTTAATTTTTTTAGGTTTATTTTAATAAAATGTATGGAAGATTATTGTTTATCCTTTTATTTCCATTTTTATTTTAATTTTTTTGGGTTTATTTTAATAGAATGTATGAAAGATTATTTTTTATTTTTTTATTTCCCTTTTTATTTTAAATTTTTTGGATTTATTTTAATAGAAGATATGAAAGATTATTTTTTATTTTTTATTTCCCTTTTTATTTTAAATTTTTTGGATTTATTTTAATAGAATGTATGAAAGATTATTTTTTATTTCCCTTTTTATTTTAAATATTTTAAATTTATTTTAATAGAAGGTATAAAAGATTATTTTTTATTCTTTTTATTTTCTTTTTTATTTTAAATTTGTTAGATTTCCCTCTATTCTCTAAAAAACAGAAAAAAAAAATATCATACCAATCAAATAAAATATTTGAGTAATAAAGAAAAAATCAAATAAAATATTTGAGTAACAAAAGAAAAAATCAAATAAAATATTTGAGTAATAAAGAAAAAATCAAATAAAATATTTGAGTAACAAAAGAAAAAATCAAATAAAATATTTCAGTAATAAAGAACAATCAAATAAAATAATATAGTGACATTAAAAAGAGAAGGGCGTGAAAAGGGCGTGAACAGAGAACCATCTTCCTCGCGAGGTGTCCGCCGCGCATCCGAGCAGCTACAGGTGTCCGCCGACGCGTGTCTCCGACCTGGCCGTGTCTGATCCAGAGAGAAGCCTCCGACACCGTGTCGTGCAGGTGTTCGCCGCGCCTCCGCGTCCGTGTCCGCGTCGGGAGCGGGAAGCGGCGTCCAACCACCGTGTCGGAGCATCACAGCAGCTTACCATCCTCAAACGGATGGACAAACGGAAGTAACCAATAGGTGTCTTGAAACGTATTTACGATGTTTCATCACTGATCAACCTAAGACTTGGGTGATTTGGATGCCTTGTGTAACACCCTCTATTTTATATTAATTATATTTAACTTTCTTGTTTAAATATATAGAATGAAGTAATTTTTATGATTTCATAAGTAAATTGACAAAGGGTTTTATACACTGTAAAAGATGATTTATTTTTTTGTGCTAACTTCTTATTTTGAGTTGTGTAAGTAAAAGTGTGATTAAGGTTTCATTAACCATTGGATTAGGCTGAAATTTTTATAGAGCATTCTTAAAATATAGTTCTTCAATATGGACGGTGAGATTTTGAATTGGAGGTGTATGCAAGGAACAGTTACTTCCGCACTTTAGTGTAAAAGTAAGGTCTCCAGCTGCTGTCCAGTTCTGAGTTACCTTAGTAAATATTTTATTCCCGCTTCTTTAGCCGTTGGATCAAGATGAAATTTTTATACAGAGTTATTAAGACATAGCACTAAATTTTGACCGTTTGGATTTGTATTTCGAGGTCTGTGGTGATAGAAATAATTCTTGCAGTTTGAACTAGCGTCAGTTACGTCCTGTTTTGGGTTATTTTAGTAAAAATTTGATTCCAGTTTTATTAACCGTTGGATGGAGTTCCAATTTGTTCAACCTGTTCTACAGACATAGGTCTTTAGTTTCACCGTTTGGATTTACAAATAGAGTTGTGTGTTAAGAGATATGAATTTTACACTTTGGAGTGAAAACAAGTCTTCTAGAAAGTCAACAAGTCTTCTTGCAACTACCATGAAGTCTCCTACAATGAGAATTTCGACCAAGCTTCTCTATATGGTCAAAATAAACTTATCCTCACTAAGGAATCTCATAAATTTACCATCAATACATCCTTATCCCTTTGTCCAAGATTTTTCCTATAAATAGGACTTCACTTTACACATCTTCTTCACAAAATCCAAAACAATAGAGAAGGAAAGGTATAAACTCTTGTGAAAAAAATTGAAGTTGGAGAGGGAAATCCAGAATCTTGAGGTCTTCATTTTCATCTTAGAGTATATTTAGCATCTTCAAGGTATGGGGGGTCTATCTCAAATCTCTAAGTCTTTATCTTAGCAAGTTTTCTTTAAGTATACAATCTATCTTCTTGATTCTGAAATTTTTATACATTATCTTGAAATTTTGAGTTGAAAAATGGATTCCTTGGGTATGAAAACCTAGGGTTAGGTTCAAGAATCATCTTATTTGGAGTTTTACACAAAAAGTTACAAATAAAACAAGTTTGCTATTTTACTTATAAAATTTTATACGGAAATTATGTTTTAATTATGATTATTGTTTTGATTAATTTTCTGTAAAGTTATTGTGAAAGAATGATTTATGCTTGGTTGTTTTTACTATTTTGAAAATTGTGACAAATTAAAAATGCAGTTGTATATGCTGCCAAAATTTTGTGAAAGTCTCAAGAATTATAAAGATAATGCGAAAGGATGATTGTAAATTAAAGTACAGAAATAAAGAATAAAAAGGACTGTATGGATAGTACAGAGATACACTGGGTATAGAGTCCAGAGAAAGGTCTGATAGACCTAGGAGAATCGAGGGTGGTGATATAGATACCCTGGATTGACGTATACAATTAGCCGGGTATTCGAAAATTCACAAGCCTCACACTCTATTCTTGACCGTCCTCTTGACTATACTTTAAGACCAGGAAGGTGGAATAACGTTCACGTTGTATCCGTGAGAACGTTTAGCCTGCTGGCACTATCCATATTGGCATAAGACCATTATGATTCGGAAAAAAATCTAATGGCAGTGTTTGGGACCCAAAGTATATAAAGAAAGAATATGAGATGAATATACTAATGAGTTGAAACTCGGAATTATACAAATATGATTATTAAAAGATTGATAATGAGGATTTTGATATCCTAAATTTAAAACATACGGAAATGATTATTTTATTGATTAATTTGATTTTGATATTTTTGGCATGGTTAGTTATGACATTATGGAGATTTTAACTTTTGTGAAAATGTTTCATTCAATTGAAAGTTTATTCAAATGACCATACTTTGAAATGTTATGATGAAGTTTTGGAGTTAAGGGAAAGACTCACCCTTACTTTCTTTATTTTTCAGAGGAAGAAATTGGAGACCTAGAATGTAACAATGAGATTGTCTAGTTTAACTTTTCTTGTAACTTTGGATTATGTTAAAGCTACAACTGATATGGTGTAACTTGTTTGTGATGTATTTAAAACTAAAAGTACCTTTAGTTGGTTGTAAAAGTATAAACACACTTCTGTTACAAACAGTTATATGTATGTTAACATTTTATTCGCATAAATATCATGTATGTTTAACAGATGAAACATTCGAGTGATGTATTATTATATTTTTTTGTTTGGTATTTGTTAAATGAATACAAATAAATTTTTCTTACATAAGTAAATGATACATTAGACAAGTAAAGAACATCTAGTAGCACCAAATTTTAGTTGGGGTGTTACATTAGTGGTATCAGAGCAGTTCATTCCAAGAGGACTGGGTAGGGACTAAGTTTGCTTGTGATGTGTGTTTCTAGATTCTTTAGGAAATAAGAATGTAGAATATTGTTGTAAAAGCTACTTGTTAATCTAAGTAGGAACTATATGATTTATTTATTGAAAATATGTTTTCTTATAAAATGGTAAGTAAGTATGGTATTAGGTTGGCCTGAAGAACACAAAGTTAAATAAGCAACATATATGCCGACCGGGGAGACAAAGGATTGTTGAAGGTGTTATCCAAACAAAACTTACCACATGGACAAATAATAATACCGTGAATATATTGTACAAGTATGGAGATAATTTTAAGTTAAGGTAAGTAGTTTCATGTTTTTGTTACAAATGGAGGTTGATAATGAGAGCTAGATAAATGGTATGTTAATAAGCAGAAATTTACAAATGGCTTTTCAAAGAAAAATTCAAGGTTACATCCCAAGATAGAAGTAAAGTTCTCTTTGGATTTGGTGTTTGGAAGGGAATTAGAATTAGTGACACTTATGGAGTAATTTTAGTTGAGAAGTAAAGTTTAAAGTTGGTGGTTTAACATAAGGAACATGATCATTAAGTTGGTTCATTTTATATTTTTGAATATGGTGATAAGATTCCCACTAGACATTAAGATAACAAGTTATCTAAATGTGAAGGTGTACTTCAAAAGGCTAAAAGAGAATGAGAGTGATGGATTGGTTCAAGAAAACACACAAAATGGACAATGTAGCTTCAAAATCAAAGTAAAAAAAAAAGAAAAAAAAAAGAAACAAGCTATAAAATGTAAAGTGGATGATGGAAATGGAAGGTAGCACATCACTCATAGGTGAGGACCAAAAGGCCAACTCTTTCCTAGAGATGAGTGATGGATGTCGCCACTTGCTATGCAAGATAAGGCCAAGGTGAAGCCTCTACTCATTAGAGAAAAGCTCAATTTTTGTGGTTGAAAAACAAGTGTATAAACTCAAAATTATCAAACCTTTTAAAAGCTAAAGAGCACCCCTTGTATAGAGAGTTTTAAGGGCCTCTAGGAAATAAGCACAAAGTTCAAAGGGCTAACTAAAAAAAATATCCTACATTCTAGAAACCTCTCCTAAGAGGTAGCACAAACGTGCATTGTGGTGGGAAATCCTAAAGGAATTCGGCCAAGCTAAAAATGATACAAGGAATGTCTCTACAAAAGGCCCAAAAGGTGCTAAAGACAAAAAAAAAAGGGAGACCAAAGGTACAATATGCTTTTGCTTTATACTTTTTACTTTATGCTTTCCTCTCTCCTCCACCTAGGCTTTACATCATCTTCATTCCACCACTACAATTGCGTCACATATCCATGCTTCCTTTCGCCTAATTAAACATACAAAACATATAAACATGGATTAGCATGTTAGCTTAAGTCATGTCAACTCAAGTCAAATATAGTCAAACGTCAATAAGTCAATTAAGGTTAAGTCAACTAAGTCAACTTATGGAAACTCAAAAAAAAAAAAAATTAAAAACAATGAAAGGGATGAAGTATTGGTGAACTTCCTTTCTAAGCGTGCTTAGTCTTCTTAAGCATCATCCTAGGTTGGGCTCAATCCTTTATCAGAACAAATTTATGTTAGGTATGTCAAATTGAGAAACAACGATGTATTTGGTAAAGAAGAAAGATATGAACTTAGCTTGTTTGTAAAGTGTTGAGACTTAAACAAGATTGTTGAGGAATGATAGTTTGATGGGTTAAGTTGCATGAGGTCATTATAAGTATGTAGTGATATTGTTTTGAGAGATGAACATTGTAGGCCATATTCATAGAAAAGTGTATTGTAGTTTATAAATGACATGTTTATATATATCTTATGCTCAGGAGGTGCATGAGGGTTACTTAAGATTAGTAATAGAATTCTTGAGGAAAAATAGTAGAAATTACGAGTCTAGTTTGGAAGAAGAAGAAGTGGATACAAGAGTCAGTGGACCAACAAAAATTGACATGAAATATTAAGGTTATGTCAACAAAAGCCATATCAGAGACTTGATCTTTTTCTAGTTGAGAGAGAAACACAAATCATAATGGCAACAATAATATTAATTAGGACATAAAAGCTTTTCGATACGGAGGACCACATTTTAAGAAGGATAGCAATCAAACTTTTCTCTCTTACAATTATTATGGAAAGACATGTCATCTTGCTAGAAATTATTGGTTTGTACAACAAAATACTGACAATACGAAAAGAACAATAAAATATACACCACAAAACAATAATGGCACTAAGCAAAGAATATAGTTACAAACAGTTATATGTATGTTAACATTTTATTCGCATAAATATCATGTATGTTTAACAGATGAAACATTCGAGTGATGTATTATTATATTTTTTTGTTTGGTATTTGTTAAATGAATACAAATAAATTTTTCTTACATAAGTAAATGATACATTAGACAAGTAAAGAACATCTAGTAGCACCAAATTTTAGTTGGGGTGTTACACCTTGGGCTGAGTTTCGGTTCAACACAACTTACCATGGATCTACGGGAATGACTCCTTTTGAAGCGGTGTATGGTCGACAACCACCCAAGATTGTGCAAGTGGTTCAAGGGGAAGTGAGAGTGGAGGCTGTCCAAAAAGACCTTGTAGAGAGAGATGAAGCTTTGAGGCAGTTGAAATCTCATTTACTCAGAGCTCAGGACAGGATGAGAAATCAAGCAAATAAGCATCGTAAGGAGAGGCATTTTGTTGTGGGGGATTTCGTCTTTTTGAAGTTGAAACAGAACAGACAACATTCTGTCATGAATAGAGTGCAGTCAAAGCTGAATGCTAAATATTATGGACCTTTTGAGGTTGTGGAGAAGATAGGGGAGGTGGCATATCGTTTGAAATTACCACCATCTTCGAAAATTCATCTCGTGTTTCATGTATCCCTATTAAAAAAGGCAGTAGGAAAATACAAGGTAGAGAAGGATCTTCCCAAAGGGCTGGAGGATGACAGAGTCGAATTAATGATACCAGAGGCTATATTGGCGACTAGGAACAACACAAAAGGGGGGGGAGACCAAAACACAAGTATTGGTACATTGGAAGGGGCAAGATGTTGAGGAGACGACTTGGGAGGATACGATTACCATCCACAACCAATTTCCGGAATTCAGCCTTGAGGACAAGGCTCTATTTCAAGAAGAAGGTATTGATACAGACCCAAATACAATTGGGTTTAAAGAGCCTATGATCCAAGTAGAGAATGGTAAGAATAGGTGGGGCAAGGTGTATGAGAGGAAACGGTCTAGGAAGAATGACGTGGCACACTAGGAAGAATAAGTTGGTTAGAAGAGAGAGAAGAAAGGGAGGGAGGGGTATGGTCATTTTGGAGGAGGACCATTGTGGTTGCGTCTTAGGAGCTTGGCTCTGGGCAGTTGGATATTCCTATCCTTCTGTATTTTCTTGTTTTCAATTAAACTGGATCAGTGCATTCAATTCTCAATTTCTGGTTTCTTTATCCTTGCAATTTAAATACCTATTATTCACTCACAAGGACAACTATTGAAAGACTATGCAATATAAACTTAACCAAAATTTTGGGAGAAAGATTGCAGGTGCAGTAAGAACAACTTGTGTAGTATCCTTGTTGTTGTAGCCACAGAACAGAACAACATCTAAGACTATAGAGTGGTGATTTAAATTAGTGGTATTTATCAGTACTGCTTCACACTATTTTGAAGGGAGATTATGATGTATGTAAAGTAGCTCTTGATCACACCAAATACACCAATCACATAGATACCAAACATTCATAACCTACCCTAATTAACTAGAAAAATCCAATAGAGCATAACATAATGTATCCTACAATATATACCTATTGAGGAAGCTCTCTTTGTATCACTGACACTTGAGTTCTCTTCAGCAACATTGCTAAGCTTATCCTGGAACTAAATATCCAATTTGGTGATATCATTTTCAACAACCTCACAAACAACTTTCTTGGTGTTAAGATTCCCAAAATTAACCACCTAGCACACGCATAGTCTTCATAATGGTGTAATTCTTGCACTTGGTCCTTGATCCTCTGCAACAGTCGAGTCCTGACCATCCATTGTCTCTTGAGCATTTCAAGAATCTCATCGTGCACATACCTCGTCAAGAGAAGTGGCCTCACCTTGATGATTCTCCTCTTGCATCCCTCTCCTAACTCAAATAGAACTTCAATCTCTCCTTATCAGTCATATATGAATCCAACTCAACAAGCTTTGTCTGCTGTATCAACCCCACACTGATGTAGCAAAATCCATCGTAGACTGCCACATACTCTCGCTGAACGAAATGGGAACCCCTATACCATCAGGGTTGGTTTTCCCTTCCAAATCAACCTTCTCAAACATGCCAGAAGTTGCGAGAGTCTCCAACTCCATCTGAAGTTGCGCCTTCATGTAAACCCCACCAGACCTCAGCGAAAGCATCTTGAAGAATGAATCCTCGGAGCCCACTTTCACTCTCATGTTCCAATCGACGAACATGATCTCGAAAACCTTGTACTTCTTAAACCCACTCATTTTGTTCAATTGGACCACGACGTTTATGGGCAAGTCTTGTGAATCCCACACTTGAGAAATTTGTCGACAATAGCAGTGCACATTCTATACAAGAACCTTTTGTTTCCTCCGCAGTCGCCTCGATTTTCGCTGAACCATCCTCCATCTTCATCAGTTCCGCCACCGTCGTTGTTCCTTGTGCCTACGAGGGAGCTAAAAAGGAAGGGGGTGAAAGCATATCAATGCAAGGGAATGGAGGCAACGGAGGAGACCAATGCTGCTATGTGTGGCTGCCGATGAGACGCTACTAACGATAATCAGCGTCGCCGCAATGTGTGGCCTCAGCCGGATGAAGGACGAATGGTGAAGGGGATGAAACAAAACCTAAATTTAAAAAATAAAAAATATGCTTTCTACGAAATCTATACATAGATAATATATTGTTTTTAATTTAAAAAAATTATATAATTTTTAAATACGAACTTGTTTTCATCGGTGATATTTTTCAAAATAATTTTTATTTATTTTTTGATGATATTTATTTTCTACCCTTATTTTCGTAGGTAACTTTTGTATGAAAAATTCTCACCAACATTTACTATGTTTATCTACAAAATTTTCGTATGTATTTTTTTCTTGAGTTACTTACGAACGTTAACATTATCTACGAAAATCTTTCCTAGATAAAATGAAATTATCTACGAAAAAAATTTCGTAGATAATAAGCAATTTTCTTGTAGTGATAATAACAATAATAAATAAAAGATAAAAGGTAAGGAGTAGAAATATCCTGGGTTGAGGCACGCATAACGCTATCCTTAGAGAGAAAACGCCCCTACTGCACAGGGCTAAACAAATATATCAATACACAATCATATGTGTTTCTTATCATGTGCGTTTCTCTCCCAAGATACAACAACCCGTCAGATCGATCGAGTGCAGCGAAGGATCTTTGAACCTTATGAACACCACTATCTTAAAGATAATATAGAAAAGAAAAGAAGAACACTTTTTAGAGAACTCTAGTGTTTATTGTTTCTGTTGTTTTTGTGTCTTTCCCCATGCACCTAGGTGGTATTTATAGGTAGAAAAGGGAGACAAAGAAGTAAATAGTAATAAGAATATAGCCGTTAGCCATTAAAAACATTAACCCATAAATTAAAGGTCTATAAATACTTTCGTAACAGTAGAATTTTTATTTAATTATTTATTTTTAAATTATATTAAAATATTTCTAACAATCCCCCACATAATTTAAAAAAATAAAATAAAACAAAAAATATATTATCTTTTTAAACAAAATATTGTAGTTCAGTGTAAGGAACCTTCCGGGTCTCACCCTTACACCTAGTGCTTATAAACTTCCACCTGAGAAAATGCAAAGACTTGATTGTCTTGAACTACATCCCCTGTGACCAGGTTTTAGTAAATAACACATATAATATCGGTGTTCATTATAGGTTCTAATCAGTGGGTGCACGTTACGGCCTTATGCATGTATCTTGTTTCACGAGTGTCACTTAGAGACTTGCCCATGTCTCACAATGGCGGTCCCACCATCACACTCACTATGTAAACCCTCAAAGGGTGGTTTGTGACTCACACCCCTACAATAATTGTCATTGGGTTTATTAAGAGGTATTTTATAAAATAATTCACATACCTCAACCATTAGGTTTATTAAGAGGTATTTTATAAAATAAGCATAATAATGCATATACCTCAACCTTATTATTGTCACAATTTATAGTACACCTCGCCATAGGAATGAGACATAAAATTTAATCAAATTATTTGGTATACTTTAGTTAACAACAACTTCGTTGTTACCCATTGAACTCCATTCCATGGGATCGTCATTCATGTGGAGATGGGTGTCCATTGTTGCAACTAATTTATGGGCTATAATCTCATTCCCCTCGACGACTCAAATACTTGTTGTTGATGCATCAACCTTTTGATAAGCAGATCTGCAATATTTCTTTTTTACCTGACAAAGTCAAGAGAGATAACCATGAGTAGTTAAGTTTCTAATACATTTGTCTCTCGTTTTGATATGTCAATTTTTCATTGAAATTTTTATTAGAAACTTTAAATATGACAATTTTATTGTCATGATGCATTGAACAAATGAAATAATTTATGCTTGCATAGTAGATCATGATAGAACAACAACTTTTTAACATATTTCCATGATAGGGCACATTCATCCAAGGTTAAAACATAACCATATCCAATATTTTATATTTTGCCACTAGAATCAATATCCAATTCACACTGATATATATCATTCAATAATCTCAAAAAAATTGGACATATTGCCATAAGTAGACACAAATAATATTACATTAGATGGCAAAATAGTGAGGTATATATATTCATTCACTTTATAATATATAACTAAGATTTTTTTATTAACAAGTATGTTAACCATTGTAAGACACCCCCACACTTTGAAATATTTGAAATGTGTTTTTTTTTTTCTTTCATAACTCATAAAAAAGTTTTATCACAATCTTTTGTGTTCAAAATATGGTAAACATGATATAAAATTTCACTAATATAATTTTAGGCAAGCTAGAACTTGTAGAATAATATTTACCATATCAAAGTATTTTTTTCTTTCTTTTTTTCACTGCACCATTATATTAACACCATACACTATATAAAGATGTTACTTAATGAATAATACCATGGGTTTCACACAAAAACACTCATTTATAAAGATATGTATCATCCCTTCTCTATTTAATTAATTTTGTACCTCAAAATTTTATAATTTGAATGGTCTCTAATCAATCTTCTCAATAATTTTGAATTCATAAATTGATAACGATTATATTTATTATCGATCATTTTTCTTTTCATATAAATATCAAGATAATTTTATTTTTCTTTGCAAATGCAAAGTTTAGTTCAAGTGTTTTCCATAACACAACAATAGTTTTAGTATGACAAATTATTTTATAATTATTTTCATACAAAACACTTAAAATATATACATGATATAAAACATTTTTATCAATGGTAAGAATAGACAATATTAAAGCATAAATTAATACAACAACCACAATATTAGTTATAAACATCACAAAAAGTTATTCAATGAGCAGGAATATCATTTATCCATAATTTCATTTATTGTTACCAATAGAAATAGAAACAATTATACACATCAATTTTTAGGCTTAGTTGAAACTAATTTAATTATAACCATAAGAAACACATTAGTTCACAAAATGTGTTTTGTAGTCTTCAACTTTATATTGTTTTTAATTTTAGAATCTAATACTATATACAATTGTGAACTAACAAAAGGTAAGTTTTTCAATTAAATAACATATCTGATCTACTTCTCATTTCAAACTTTTATCTACAAAAGGAAAAAACGCTGATGTGTCAAGCTCTCAGCATTTTGAAGGTAGAAAAAAAATTGCAAAACAAAGTGAAAAACGAAAGTTTTAATTGAAACTTCTTTCTCTCTCTTTCTCAGTCTTCTCACCTTCCGCCTTCTCAATTCTTTCTCTCTCTTTCTCAGTCTCTCTGCTTTCGCCTTCTCACTTCTTTCTCTCTCTTTCTCTCTCTCTATTGCTCTGCCTTCATCATGGTTTCTCTATCTTTCTTAGCTTCTTCTCTAACATCTTCTTTTGTTCATCTTCTTCTTTTGATCGAGCTATTTTTAAATCGCAAAAAATCGACTATGGAGATGCTTTATATTTTTTTCTGAGCTTTCTTCTGTTCATCTTCTTCTCTTCATCATGTTTCTTTTGTTTACAGGCTTCAACTGAAGATTACAAACACATGCATGTGAGATTTGCCGTTCATCTTATGTTTCTCTGTCTAAACCCAATCTGGAGATGCTTTATATTTTTTTTTGAGCTTTCTTCTGTTCATCTTCTTCTGTTCATCATGTTTCTTTTGTTTATAGGCTTGAACTGAAGAGTACAAACACATGCATCTGAGATTTTCCTTTCGTCTTATGTTTGTTTTGTGGAGATCTTTTTTTTTTTGCTTTCTCAAGCGAACAAGTATGGTTCTTTATGTTTTTTATTGAGATCTAAGTGATTCTTGGCTTGATCTTATGTTTCAGGTGTTTAAATGCTTGAAATGAAGAGTACAACCACATCCATCTGTTTTAAACCGCAAAAATCGAGTCTGGAGTTGCTTTATATTTTTTTCTGAGCTTTCTTCTGTTCATCTTCTTCTGTTCATAATGTTTCTTTTGTTTACAGGCTTGAACTGAAGAGTACAAACACATGCATCTGAGATTTTCCGTTCATCTTATGTTTCTTTTGTGGAGATCTTTTTTTTTTGCTTTCTCAAGCGAACTGGTATAGTTCTTTATGTTTTTTACTAACATCTAAGTGATTCTTGGCTTGAGATTATGTTTGAGGTGTTTAAATGCTTGAAATGAAGAGTACAACCACATCCATCTGTTTTAAACTGCAAAAATCGAGTCTGGAGTTGCTTTATATTTTTTTCTGAGCTTTCTTCTGTTCATCTTCTTCTGTTCATAATGTTTCTTTTGTTTACAGGCTTGAACTGAAGAGTACAAACACATGCATCTGAGATTTTCCGTTCATCTTATGTTTCTTTTGTGGAGATCTTTTTTTTTTTTGCTTTCTCAAGCGAACTGGTATGGTTCTTTATGTTTTTTACTAACATCTAAGTGATTCTTGGCTTGAGATTATGTTTGAGGTGTTTAAATGCTTGAAATTAAGAGTACAACCACATCCATCTGTTTTAAACCGCAAAAACCGAGTCTAGAGTTGCTTTATATTTTTTTCTGAGCTTTCTTCTGTTCATCTTCTTCTGTTCATCATGTTTCTTTTGTTTACAGGCTTGAACTGAAGAGTACAAACACATGCATCTGAGATTTTCCGTTCATCTTATGTTTCTTTTGTGGAGATCTTTTTTTTTCTTGCTTTCTGAAGCGAACATGTATGGTTCTTTATGTTTTTACTGAGATATAAGTGATTCTTGGCTTCATCTTATGTTTCTGGTGTTTAAATTCTTGAAATGAAGAGTAAAACCACATCCATCTTTTTTTCTCTTTCTAAACCTAGTTTGGAGATGCTTTTTATTTTTTTCTGAGCTTTCTTCTGTTCATCTTGTTTCTTTTGTTTACAGGCTTGAATTGAAGAGTACCAAAACATGCATCTCAACTTTGTTCATGTTTTTATTTGTTTTTATTTTTAATGTTTTTCGATTCTTTCTTTAACATTTTCACAACTCTTTGTATTCTCTTCTCATGGCCACTTTCCATTTTTTACGACATTTGAAATATTTTACGATATTTGATTTTATGTAAAAAAATCAGTTCACAAATCTGAAATTATATATTTTAATTATTTATTTATTTTATTATTTCAACCATATTATTTTAATTCGTACTTTTTATTCACTTTTATATTCACAATTAATTGCAAAAATTATGATGCACGCTTCACCAGTAAGTACGGACTCTACCAAAAGGAATGACTTATCCTTTTCTCTTTCTATATATTGGCAACAGTAATGACTTTTCGTTTTCTCTTCCTATATATTGGCGACTACAAATTGACAAATCTTATTTCTCTTCTGTGACCCATTATCTTCTCTTAAAATTATTCTTCATCCCCACTCTGTTCTCAAACAATGGAATCCATGCGCACACCACAAGCCATACTTTCTGGCAAAATGCTTGGCGGATTCGTGACTATGTTTTTGAAAGACCAGGTATTGTTTTTATTCCTTCACATTCATTTGTATTCTTTGTTTTTATTTCTTTATTCTAAACTTCCTTATCTTTGAAGGATTTTGGACACGTCGACCGACTCTTCATAATACGTAATTTGAAGGACCTTGGTTCACAGTGGACCATTGTTGATCATCGTGAGTTGTTTTTTGAAGTTGAAGGTGACAGAACAAGCATCCATATCAAAGTTTTTTATCCATTAATTTGGTTTTAAATTATAACATTTTGTATTTTATTTTTGTTAATCTTCTTATATATATATATATATATATATATATATATATATATATATATATATATATATATATATATATATATATAAAAGAAGATTTGAAGTGGACTTATATTTTGTATGCACTTATTATATATTACTCTCTGTGTTTGCTTTTAAAGATTTACTATGTATGAAGTTAATTGTTTTTTTCGTTTTATGTTAACGAGTTTTTTAAACGTAATTATTTTAATTTTTAAGTTTTTTTATCAAATTGATTAAACACTATTATATTTTTATCAAATAAATCTAATACATTTAAATCTCTACTTTAAACAAAATATTAATTATTGTTAATTAGATAAATAAATTCATTCAAATTAATTGTCATTAGATATAAAATTTAAATGTTACACGTCATTAGAAGACATTAAATATTACTCATTCATTTCTTTGCAGAGAACCATTTAACGTAAATATTAATTATAAAGTATTAAAACATTTGCTTTCCAACATCATTGTATAAAAATCTTTAAATCTTTCATTTTTAATATTCAATTAAGCATTGGAAATCACAATAAATAATGCTTTTAATTAATTTAAAATCAACATGTCTATCAGTATTCCCCGCATTAATTTTTGCACTGCTTGAATAATGATGATTGAACTCCTCGATCATCTCCCACACTTATTCATTATTTGAACTGATTCAGCCGATTAAATTAATTACGATTTCGGGTTCCAAGAGACGTTTAAGTTTTTAAAACATTTTTCTCATTATGTTTTTCACTTCTCACGAGAATGATGATTGCACTGTCTGTTGCACCGTCATACCTCTCTCATTGTGCAGACTCTTCGACTGCTATACTTAATATTTTTTTTCAGGATTACTCCAATTCACATTTCAGAGCTCATTTACGTCTCCAAATTTCCACTTATCTTCTCTGCTTCAGCTTAACACCATTACACTACGATTACCAGCCATCCACTGCCATTTGAAGAAGTTCTTATCCATTACAGAAATGTATGACTGTTAAACTCTTCAATCTGTATGAAGAACACCCTTTTATGAACTATATTTCTCTTCATCTCCTATATCTTCTCGCCATCTTTCTTTCTCGCCATCTGCTATGCATGTTTTTATAAGCAGACTTTTTTATAATCGGTTCTGATCATCATCTTTGTTTCATTTTTCTAACCAGACGTTTTTATAATCGGTTATGATCATCATCTTTCTTTCATTCTTCTAACTAGTCGTTTTTATAATCATTTATGTTCATCATCTTTCTTTCATTTTTGTAACCAGTCGTTTTTATAATCGGTTCTGTTCATCATCTTTCTTTCACTTTTTTAACCAGACGTTCTTATAATCTGTTATGTTCATCATCTTCAACAATTTCTTCTACATTTTTAGAGTGCGTTTAGTTTTTTTTGCCAAAAAAAAAAAACCTATCTTACCAATTTAACAGATGACCACTAAGCAATGCAACCTTGGTGAACAATCCATACTTGCCTCAAAGTGGAAGGGTGGATTCTTTACTATTTTCATGGAAAACCAGGTTTTTCTGAACTTGCTTCTTATACATTATTTACCATTATTGTTCTCTGATTTTTGTTAACTAATATTTTTTTTATATTACTTCTATTTACAAGGATTTTGCGTTCGTCAACCGATTGTTTGTCATTCAATTAGGCCATGAACTGGGGCCACGTTGGACTATTTCTGATAAAAAATGCTATGTTCACCATGTTACCTTCAACATGAATACTTATGGTCCGCGAATTACTGATGGCTGGGTTGATATAAGATAGTTTTATCAAGTCAAACCACCCAAACTATGTTATTTAAGGCATACTAGAAATTTTGCTTTTGAAATACACTTTTACGATCACTGTTCAGAATCAATTGTCCATAAATTCCTAAGTCATGTTCGAACAAATGCTCCTCTGATAAGGTCCAAGTTAATTCATTTTGAGTTCCGACTTTCCAAGTACAATTGCAAAGCAAGCTTTCTGGTGATTTTTTTTTCTTTTTTTTGTTCATTTCTTAGAATCTGTACACAAAACTTCATGTATTCTTTTTAACCTTGAGACATAAAAAATCATTTCTTTTTGATATTACTTATTCTATTTTTTATTTGCAGGATTTAAATTCAGACTTACGTAAATATTTTGCCAACAGTCAGCTCTCAGACATTGTGCTTTACGGTCCAAAGGCACGAGTTGAATGCAAGTTTTTGATTAGAGCTAGATCAGTGAAGATAGGAAATGGATGGAAACGTTTTCGTGAAGTTCATGGACTGGAGGCAAAAGATTTAATTCTTTTTGAGGTTGACGGTGAACAAGCAAGCAAGGATGTCAATGTTCTTCTTAATATAAATGATTATTATCATCGCCTATGAAGAATCGATAAACAATATTACTTAACAGATTCATAATCTATAATTTTTGTATAAATTTTTTTGGTTTATTATTATATTATATATATGTATATGTTTAACTATTTGTATTTTCAACTTCTGCAAAGTTAACTGCTCCATATCTTCTTCCATATACGAAAATCTTTGGCATTTAATTTCTGTCAGACACAAATCATATCATATCTATGCGTTTTTAAAATTTATTATATTAATTTAAATATAACACTTTCCAGAAGATTTTTCATACACATCCCTTATAATACTTATTTTAATTTCTAAATATTTCAAAAACTTTTCAAATATGGTTTTCCAATGTCGATTGATATGACATTTTCCACTGCTTCATTATGTTTCTGTATCTTCCACCTTCCACGAGATTTTCTTCTGCTCTAACCATCCGTCATTTCATTACATATTTAATTATACTATTTATATTATTTTTTATTATAATTTTTAACGTTATTAACTTAAATAATCCAACACAATTGCTTCTCCTCAAAGATTCTAGGGCTTTTGTACAACACGATTTTATTTGACTTTTTGTAGAAATCCAACACAGTTGTTTCATCCAGACCACGTTTCACAGCCATTAATGGATTCTTATAAGCCATTAACGTTTCCAGTCATCAAAGGCATGTACTTCATTTGTTTTTATATACAAATATAGTAGTTTTGCTGTACAGAAGAAATGAAATGAGATTTGCAGTTCTGAGTTTTCGTCTAAGTAATTACGGTTTGCTATAACTTTTTTCTACATTTCTTCTTTCGTGAATGCTTTATACACCAGTATGCATTTGCAGATTTTCATTCTTTCCACATTACTAATTCAATTAATGGTTCACTGCTCAATCCATCACGCCAACAATTTATGTAGTCACTATAAAGTAATCTGCTTCATGCTTTATCTTCATCAGAATGCTTCTCTATTAATTTTCCTTTTCTATGAAACTTGTGAATAAATCAATATGAATATTTAATTTCTTCTGACATCAATAGCTGTTTTTTGTAGTTTTCACCAATATATATTGGCATGACTTCTGTGAAAAGGTTAGTACTCCATGTTTGAAGAGTCCTTATTTGAATATATTCTACTTTTTGCTTTCTTCTACCATTTCAAATTTTATCAGCGACTAACATCTGAACCTTTATTTTTTCAAAAAATGCCATATCCATGTTTTGATTAATCCTTACACTTCTTTTACTCTCCTTTGACCAATCAAAAATAGATTCTGATATAGGTGCTTTGAACCTTTTATTTGGTTCTATTTTTTTTAGTTGTATGAATTACAATTTTGTCTTATTAGTTCCTATTTTCTCTATGTGAGTATAAATATGTCACGAATCTAATACTAACTTTTTTACTTCTCATTTTTCAATATTGTTGTTATGAGTTCAACATGTCTCTCTGTGAAATTCCAAACCAAAGCCAGAACGTAAGCGAAGTAACTCCCCAGAAGGAAAATTGGAATATCATCGTTAGGGTCATTCGTTCATGGTTTGTTCCTAATTTCAATAAAGAAAGGTGTCCTTTTTCCATGGAGTTCGTTATTCAAGACAAAGAGATTATTATTCATGTTATTCTTTACATGCTTCCATTACACGTACTTTAGTTTACAAATTCGAATGAATAAAATATGTGTATGTTAAACATATTTATAGTTATATTTATATATGTTCTATTGATCTGTTTCAGGGTTCTAAAATACATGCTTCAATTATACGTACTCTAATTTACAAATTTCAGAATGAGATTTCTTTAGGCCATGTTTATGCCATACAAAATTTCAGTGTGGCTCCGAATTCTGGAATATACAGAACTACACACCACCCTTATAAGATAAATTTCCAGTTTGGTACAAAAGTTTCTTTGCTTAATGTTAACTTGGTTCCTGATATGAAACCACAATACACACCTTTGTCCTTATTGACAACCACTACCACTACATTTGATACTGATTATTTAGTTGGTAAGTTAATATTTTTAGTTCCAATACTATTCATTTTTTTTATAAACATTTATTGTTAAAGTATATGATATAACATTTATGAATGGCATTTTAGATATCTTGGGATTATTGGTCAGAGTGGGGACTGAAAGAGAATTGCAAGTTGATGGAAAGACAACAAAATTAAATGTCATAGCAATAGAAACTGATGGGTATTCTATATCTATACTATACTACATTCCTTTTATATTTCTGTTCAAATAACGATTTCACATAACATTTTTTAATCTTTAGGTATTGAATAGAATGTACTTTGTTTGGTATTTATGTGGATGAACTGAATGTATTTCTTTCAAGTGGAGAAGTACAAAATGCTGCTGTAAGTATAGAATTTGCGAAAGTCAAAACTTTTCAAGGTAAAATTTTCTTATCACTTTTACAAAGTAGTTAGTACTACTTATTCCATGTTACTCTCACATACACTATATTTTTAAATATAGATAAGGTTCAAGTTCAAAATTGTAAGTTCTGCACCCGTATTAAGTACAATGTTAACTTCAAGGAAGCATCTGAACTGAAATCAAGGTAATATTCAAATTGTTCTTCAGTTTATTCAAACTTTATAATCCATTTTGGTAACTATATTTTGGTTACTTTATAATGCAAATTATCCTTCATTTCCTCAACTTGATCTTTCAGATCTACATACATTCAATAATAGATTTATTGTTTATGAGAACAACTATATTTTGTATTCCACAAAATGTTTGAGAACAATGAATCTCCCTCTCAAGGATTAATGCAACTTTCTCAGAGTTCCAAAAATACTGTGGAAGAGGACTTTTTAACACTTACACCTAGGACCACCATTCAAGGTCTAAAAGATTGTAAAGAGGTTAGAATAATTTTTTTTATTTTTTATCAAATTTTGTTGTTCACAATAATCTCTTCATTAATCTTTTTTATATTGAAAGGTCACCACTTACATATTGTTTGGAACAATTAAGCATATTTTGGGTGACGATGACTGGTGGTATACTACTTGTGTGTGCAACAAAGCTGTTTATCCAAATTCCAAGATGTTCTTTTGTGAGAAGTGTAACAAGCATGTTATAAAATTCTTTCCAAGGTTAACTTATTGTTTATTAATATTAATGTGAATTTAAAACAACATTGTAATTACAACTTTTGTTCATTAATTTTTTTATTCAATTTTCAGATATAGGATTAAGATCCGAGTTATTGACTCTTCCGATTCAACCACATTTGTCCTCTTTGATAGGGATGCAACCACCCTTTTCAAAAAAACTTGTGCTGATATGTTAGACACTCATGATAAGGTATACTCTTCAATATATCCACTTATATATGTAATTACACAATCTTTAATTATTTTGTTTTTGTAGATGAATGCTTCTGGAAATTTGCCTAAGGAGTTTGATGAGTTAGTTGATAAAAGTCTGCTTTTTAAAGTCGAAAGTAGGAACGATCAGAATTTCAAACTTGAGCAGTCTTTCAAAGTGAAGAAAATATGTGTTGATGATGATATAATTCAAAAGTTCAATGATTCTTCCATGAAATCTGTGGTAAGATATAATTTTCGATGTAATTTGGTAGATTAAAAATTTCAGTTATCTTTGTCTTTTTTATAATCTCATTATTTGTACCTATTTGAAGGATATTTATGCTGGGAATGGTGAGTTTAGTAGGGGAAAAATGCGTGTAGTCAATGAGTCCATCGTTGATATTGCAGAGGTATACAAATGATATAAATTTTATTTTTAATGACATGTACTGTAGGATTTATTAGTCCGATTTACCAAAGAAACAATTGAGTCTGGATCCCAATCACCTGAACTAATCGAAGATAATCCAACTAATGATGATGCTAACAGTTCACATAAGAGAGAATCTAGAAAGAAGGCTGCATCACTTGAATCCATCGAAGAAGACAATGTTCCATTGAAGCTTTTAAAAAGAAATATTAAGAAGGAAAAAGCAGTGAATTGAGATATGATTTTAGTTATTCTATTTCAAGACAATTTTTTTTATGCCTTTCATTTTGGGACTGTAATATGTCTACGCATCGTTTTGTCTTTAATTTCATATGAACTACAACTTCTATGTTCTATTTGATGATAACTATATTATGTGCTTGTGGGTTACATTATTTAGAATTATATTTCTTTCATACGATGGTCCATAAGATATTGTTGACATTTTTCAATTTTTGTCAACAAATATGACTGCCAACTACATCAAAACTTATCAAAATTGATGTTATTTTGTAGCATGATGTAATTAAAGTCATAAATAACATATATTTTGTGAAAAATATATTTTGTGAAAACTTTTGTGACTCATAAATAAGATATATCTATTTTTTCTGAAAACAGAATTTATAAATGTCGATTTTTTATAAAAATTCCTTTTCATAAATAAGATAAATATGGCAAAGCAATTATCTATTGACAGATTTTAAGTTGTCACAACAGAATTGGATGCCATATACAATTTTGAGTCACTTATCTTCTGTTAATTACTAACTTATTAAATATTGTACATTAAAATTTTGATATTTATATATATATATATATATATATATATATATATATATATATATATATATATATATATAAAATTCGAATGAAATATTATATTTTTACTTAGTACCTCGATTTATGGTACTGTATTATATTATAAAGATTTTATGTTATATATAAATATCTAAATATCTAATCTTCAGAGGTTAAAATATAGTTGGAAAATTGTTATTATTATATATTACATATATTATATTATGATATTTTATAGCATAATAGAATAATTTAATATATGTTTAATAACGTTATATCTTTGTAATGTTATATTCTTTTTTAATCGTCTTCCCGTTTTCCAAGGCAGTAATAATTACATTACTGTTTGAGAATCTATTTGTAATCGTCCCGTCTTTTCATGTGTCATTTATCTTCTATAAATAAATATTCATCTCCATTCTACCATGAAGATCAAACTTAAAGATCAGTTCAATCATATTCTACATTCTTCCAACTTTTTCTCTACTATCTCTCTTAAAGTCCAAGCAAATGGAATACAACTTCAATGAAGAAGACGTTATTAATAGAATGAGTAGGTACCGGTTCTCTATTATTCACCTTCAGGACGAGGTACGTTCTTCGTCAATTTTTTCATACATTTTTTCTTTTACAAGATTTCTTCTACTCTTTTTATTTGTTTGACGGATTTGCAATCAATATACTCATTTTAACCTTAACTAATCTATGTTTTTGTTAAAAAAATTCTATCTTTGGAGGCTGTTGGTTTTGTGGATCGTGCATTTGCCATTCTTTATGATGACGATCTTGAGCGTCAATGGACTTTAACAGATGAAGAAGGGAATAGACATGTGGTCACTTATAACAAGAATTTACAAAAACCAATGCTAATTGGAGGATGGACTGAATTAAGGCACCTTTATCAACTACACGATTTCCATACTATTTATTTTGGATATGTCGGTCATTCTTGCTTCCACATCACTGTTTTTCCCAATAAATGCATATCTTTGTCTATTGCACGGTTTCTTAAAAGAATTGAGGCAGATGAACCCCTTTTCAATGGGCCGAAGTTGCATTTCTTCATATTTCTGAATCCAAACCAATGCAATGCTAGCCATCTGGTGAGATTCATTTCAATTACTAAATGGATGTTTATTTCATATTTATACTTATGTTTCCAAATTATTTAAAACATTGAATCCATATATTAAATTGATTATTACTTTATGTATGTTTTAGGATTTGCCAGCTGATTTTGGCAATTATCTTCGTCAAGGAAGATTTAAATACATTTATCTTTATGGACCGCGTAAAACAATCAAGTGCAAACTAATGTTGAGAAATCATCCCAAGAAGTCTAGCAAAATTGGAAGTGGCTGGAAGGAATTTTGTATTGCTCATGGATTTCATCAAACTATTGACTTGGTGTTTGAAGTGGACCACATGAAAAGCAATCAGAATGTCAAAGTGCTAACATATTGTAATTTTTAATTTACAGTTAGTTTTTTGGTGTTATTTGGAACTGCCGAGTATAAATAGTTTTGTTTTTATGTCTGCTACTTATGTAGTTGTCAACCTACAAGTTTTTATATTTTCAGCAATGCATATGTATAGTTCTACCTTCTTATGAATGAAATCTCTTTGAAGCTTCTCTGAAATTCTATGAATGCAAATAGAAATTTATTAAACATTTATTTAAAGTGATACATGTTATGGTATGATATTCATAAATAAAATAATTTAGTTTTATAATTCAAATGAAATATATATGATGGTATTGAAAGATGAAAAGTTCGACGATGGATTTTGGTCTGTTCTATATAATTATTGTATATTTCATTCCTATATTAACATATAAGTAATATTAATTGAACTTCTTTTATTGTAAATATTCAACTTCAATTCCGATTTATGTTTTTGTTGTCTGTTATTATATTTTTAATACTTATGTATCAGATGTATGGATGTATGTTGCTTTATGTCAACACCCAATTTCGTCCGGGTAAATGTGCTTGTTTGGTTAAATAATAATAATAATAAAAATAAAAATAATATATAATATAATAATAATAATAAATAATAAAATAAAATAAAAAAATATGTTTTGATTGATGGTAGGTTTTTAAACTTTAATTCTACCGTGGGAAGAAAGAAAAAAAAAAGAAAAATAAACCAAGAGCAGGAGAATCTAATTTATTGTTAATTATCACACTCTTTTCGTGAGCCCAAATGTTTTACATATTTTTACCCCCATATTTACACTCTTTGCATGACATGTCAAAAAATGACGTTTCATAATTTCCGTTTTTAGAGAAGTGTATAATATTAGGAGCAATATTTTTTATAATAATTTGAATAAATATCGTGCACTTACACTTATGTGTCTCTTTGCGTTGTCAGTCTGGGAAGATATTATTTTAATTAGAATCAAATATTCCCGATAATAATGCTTTTAGATAATGGTATGATTTTAATATTTAGAAGAAAGTATTTCTAGTAATAGTTAGAATCAATAATATGAATAATATGTTATGATTTGATCACGATCTTTATGTGACAGAAAATATGATTCTAGTAATTATAGGCAATATTTCGTTAATAATTATAATCAATACCGTGGATATTATGCAACCATATAACAAGACCAATTCTTTCCCCATATATTTTATTGTAATTAAATACTAGGATCTCAGTGGTACCCAAGAGGCATATATAAGCACAAAGTTTCTTCAATGCCAAGGGGAGAAAAAGAAAAATTTCAAAAAACTCCTCTTTTTTTTATTACAGAGCACACACATAAAGGGGGTCACCTTAGGTAAATTTTCTTTTGCTCCTAGTCTGTTATTCATGATTCTCTTATAACATCAAATATATGATTGTTTGAATGTTTGAATTGTTGTATGATCAAATCTGTTCGGGGTTCTCATGTTAGATGATTTTGGGTTTGACATCGATGTGCTCAGCCTTTCTCTTTCCCTCTATTTTTATCTTGTTAATTAAAAAGGTGCTTTTTTTTAGGTTTTAATTCTCTAAAAAATAATAATAACAGTAAACAAATAAAATAAAAACTACTTTTTTTATAAGTTTTAAATGTCATGTCAAGTCTCGGACTTGCTTGATAATCAAAACGCTCTTTCATAGGCTTTTAATTTTTTAATTAAAAATAATAAAAAAATATATAAAATCATTTTAAATGTCATGTCAAGTCTCAGACTTGCATGATAATCAAAACGCTCTTTCATAGGCTTTTAATTTTTTAATTAATAATAATATAAAAATATAAAATCATTTTAAATGTCATGTCAAATCTCGGATTTGCTTGATAACTTTTTTTTATCATGTAGAATCTCGGGTTCTCTTGATATTTATAAAATATATATATATAAAAAATCTATAATTTAGAACAAAGCAAAATAATAATATGAAGCAACAATTTTTTTACAAAGAACTACGTTATCCCTGATTTTCCAAATGGAAATACGTAGGAGCGAGGTACAATCCTTGTCGGGCTAAAAAAATATAAAAACTAATTTTTTTTTTTAATCTTTATAATTTTTTGTATGTGTTTTTTTTATTATTTTATTTTTTTAGGAACAACAAATAATTTTAAACATCAAATTCTATTTTACACACTTAATTAAAGAAGGAACCGTATTAAGACGGGCGTTGTAGGGGTGCTAATACCTTCCCCACACGTAACTAACTCCCGAACCCAAATTTGGATTTCGAAGACCATTCTTTTAAGGTTTTTTCTATAGTTTTCCATAATAAACTATGGTGGCGACTCCTCTGTACCTTTTTTTTTTAAATCATTTTCGTCGTCCCGCCACGATCTTGGTTGCGACACTTTAATATGTGTATACATTGATTGTATGTTATCATTTTCACACATAATGAGGTTAAAATTGCAGATACTTCCTATGAAACAGTCCTCTTTGTTGTACTATATATACTAGTGCATAAAAAAGACGTCTAATTGTACCTACATAAAAAGCAAATGTTTTGTTAGTTGCAAGAACAAATCAACTCTGAAATAATTGTTATATATATGAATGATTCTGATGTATTAACACTCAACAATGCATGCTCTTTCTATTTTTAATCTTTGTCTACTGCTAAAAACTTTTTGTACTCTTACAAGTGTTTCCTATTATAATTACAAATATTTCTGTTTCCACAATTATGATTAGAGGTACAATCTACACCAAAAAGTTTAACAAAGACATTCACCAATATAGTAATAAAACAGTAAATACTTTTGCATCCATTGAGTCAACTTACCTTTGTTTTTGCTTCTTCCAATGTAACCTTTGAAACTATTCCATATTATTTTGGTACTGTAATGGAGCAAAACGATTGTAAAAATGCAAGGCTGAGAAGGAAGTTGTTGCTACAACAAAGGTTCAATGCAAGAAGTAATCAAGATTCATGTAAGTCACTAACATCTTACTTAAAGCATTTATTTTGCCAAATTCTTCATAAAAAATTTATTTACAAATGATGCATTTGTATGTTTGTATGTTTTTTTATGTTGCAGATGATAAAGAAGAGAATGCAAGAAAGAAAACTAAATTTGCAAACCATTCTTCTCAAAGTAACAAAATCTCAGGATTTCTTTTTATAATTATATTTGTAAATGTATGTTTTGGATCGTAACTTGACAACACAGATGCATAATCAAACATCTTTATTGTTTTAATCACAGATCAAACAACTGTATCTGAAAAATCATTTCAGAAAAATATACACAGGAAGTCATTACAACAGTTGGATATTAGTAAGTATTCTTTTTCTAAGCTATATCTTTACAGATTGTTGTTAAATGAATCACTGAAGTATTGTTGTTTATTTTGTTAATAACAATGCTTCTATAATAATCCATTTCAGATGTTGACAACAACAACAATAACCTTCAGAATATGAATTCAATATTTCACAGACAAATTGGTCAGTTTTCAAGTTCTTCTAGTACTTTATTTTAACATTGTTTTTGAATAATATTAATTCAATCTCACTTTAAACTAAGCTTCATTTCAATGCAGTACCTGTCAACAATATATCAAGTTGTTCAAGTACTTTACTTGAACAACAAATCACTTCACAATCTACAGCTTCTACTTTAACATACAATAGTCCTTTCGGTATATTTCTACATTCATCTTAATTTCTTATATACCTATTGTAATTGGATGAAACTGACGAATTTTAAATTTATATCAATGTTTTTGAATGACTACAATTTTTAACAATAACAGTCAGTTATGGACAAAATAATTACAATTCCAGTGCAGGTAAGTAGGTTTTTATTCATATATAACAATATTCATACTCACAATGCCAATGAAGGTAGGACAATTGTTTTCTCTTATTTTTCATAGGTGGCAGACCAGAGGTTGTAAATGATTCGCATTTTGTCTCTAAGAATAAAGTTGTCAAATATCCTTTTCAAGTCATACAATCACTTGAAAACAGATTCAATCTTGATGATGAAATAACAACACAACATAATTGTTCAGACACAACAAATGATGATTCAGCAACGATAACAGATAATGGTAATTCAGATATTCAACTTATTGATGTCAATAAAAATTTCTTTGAAATCATAAATTAATTTTCATTTTACAAATATTGAAGCACATACTACAAGTACTACAATTACAAACGAATTGTATTGCAAAGGAGAGTTATAAGGTACATAATCTCACACAGAATTGTATATAACTGTAGATAAAAATATATGCATTTTCATGCTAATGCTTTTTAATGATGTTCAGAACTTCTCAATATTGGAGAACCTTGCTTGGAATGCCAATACTGTAAAGCTGAACTTTGGTATGAAGAAAGAGCAGAAAAATGTAACACCTCAAAGGAAGTTCAATTCTCATTGTGTTGTCAAAAGGGAAAAGTGCAAATTTCACTATTAAAATGACCACCTAATCTTCTTGAAGGTTTGTTAAATGCTGAAGATCAGAGAAGCAAATCATTTCTACAAAACATAAGAGTATACAATAGCATGTTTTCATTTACTTCAATTGGTGGTAAGATAGATAATTCAATGAACAATGGTTCTTCTCCACCACAATTTATTCTTAATGGACAGAACTATCACCGTATTGGCAGTTTATTGCCAGAGCATGGATCAAAGCCAAAGTTTGCACAACTGTACATATATGATACCAAAACTGAAATGAGTAACAGAGTGAAGCATTTCAGGTCAGTGAATATATGAACTAATTTGGTTATATGAAATATTTAAATACATCTGTTGACATGTATTCTCTTTATTATGTTTTAGGTCAAACACCAAGGAATCTGTTATAGATGAATCATTGGTTGTTGATTTGATTGAAATGATTGACAATCACAATGTTCTTGCGAAATCTTTTAGAAGAGTAAGAGATTTGTCACTGGAACATATGGAATCAGATTTCACGCTAAGACTATTTAGAGGCAGAAACAAAGACCCTAGAGTCTACAACACAGCTTCATGTGATGAAATAGCTGCACTAATAGTTGGTGATTTTGGCAATATGGATGTAGGCAGAGAGATATAGTGGTAAAAAAATGTTATGGTGAATTAACAAGACTGCATGAAACTCACACAGCTTTCATTCCACTGCAATATCCTCTCATGTTTCCATATGGAGAAGATGGTTATCAAGAGGATATCCCAATAAGAGAATATCATTCAAGAACTAAATCTAGGGTAAGAATTAGAATTTCTTTGTGAGAATTTATTGCCTTTAGAATACAACAAAGATCTGTAGAAGCAGGAAATATTGTGAATGCATGCAGATTGTTCCAACAGTTTCTGGTCGATTGCTATACAATGGTTGAAGCATAAAGGTTGTCTTTCATAAGAGTTAATCATAAGTTAATTCGCTGTGATATTCTTAATGGATTACAAGAGGCTGTTAATAGAGGAGAGACAAATCCTTCTTTAATAATAAGACGTATTGTCTTGCCTACTTCATTCATTGGTTTACCAGATACATGGCAATTTGTAAAAAATTTGGATATCCTGATTTGTTCATTACTATAACATGCAATGTGAATTGGAGTGAAATAAGAGAATTTGTCTTAGCCAAAGGGTTATCAGCTTCAGATAGACCCGATATTGTATGTAGAGTGTTCAAAATGAAGCTGGATGAAATGATGACAGATTTTTAAAAACATGACTTCTTTGGAAAAACCACTACAGGTATGTTATATATGAAGTAATATACATTATATAAATGTTTATTAAATTAAATTCTGACAACTATTTTTCTTATTTATTTATATATGCAGGAATGTACACGGTAGAATTCCAAAAAAGAGGTTTACCTCATGCACATATACTTTTATGGTTGGATGGAGAAAGCAAATTGAAGAATTCAACTGATATTAATAAAGTAATATCAGCTGAATTGCCCAATGCGGATTTGTACCCCAAATTGGAAAAAGTTGTCTAAGTTACATGATTCATGGACCATGCGGACCTACAAGATATAATTCACCTTGCATGAAGGAAGGAAGATGTTCTAAATTTTATCCTAAAAAATTCACATCTTCGACTTCAATTGATGAAGAAGGATATCCATGCTATAGAAGACTTGATAATGGTAGATTTGTTGAGAAGAATGGAATTAAGCTGGACAATAGAAGTGTTGTTCCTTACAATCCACCACTTCTAATGAGGTATCAAGCACACATCAATACAGAGTATTGCAACAAGACCAATTCAATAAAATATTTGTTCAAATATGTGAACAAAGGTCCTGACAGTGCAGTCTGTCAAAGAAAAAGAATGGAAACCAATGAAGAAAGGCTACAACATTGGTAGACTTACTTATATTCCTCCTGGGTATGGAGAACTTTATTATTTGAGGATATTACTGACCATTCAAAAAGGTTGTATTGATTATGAAAGCATTAAGACAATTGATGGAAAATATTATGAAACATACCAAGAAGCTTGTTATGTTTTGGGATTGTTGGCTAATGACAAAGAATATATTGATGCAATAAAAGAAGCAAGTGAATTTGCTTCTGGGTATCAACTTAGAAGATTATTTGTTACTTTGTTCAGGGATACCAAATCATAAACTGAAGTTGAAAACAGGTATTCCAATTATGCTCTTGAGAAACATTGATCAAGCGAAAGGTCTATGCAATGGCACAAGATTGCAAGTGAACCATTTAGGCAAGAATGTTATCTCTGCAACTGTAATTACTGGAAAAAACATTGGTGACAGGATTTTTATACCAAGAATGGATTTAGTGCCATCTGATTCAGGGTTGCCTTTCAAATTTCAAAGAAGACAGTTTCCGATATCGTTATGCTTTGCAATGACGATTAACAAAAGTCAAGGACAAACACTTTCTAGAGTCGGCCTTTATCTTCCACAACCTGTATTCACACATGGCCAACTATATGTTGTTATTTCTAGAGTCAAAACCAAAAGAGGGTTGAAAATACTTATATTGGATGAAGATGGAAAGGTAACAAACACAACTAAAAACGTTGTGTACAAAGAAATTTTTGAAACTCTTTGAAAAAGAATAAATTATAGGTATGTCATTTGTAATTTTTTTTTTCATTTCAAAGCTGTTATAAATATATATCAACTTATTTATGTTATTCTCTGCCATGTAGGAAAATCATGGTACAAAAAAGGTTGAACAAAGAAGTCGTTGTGTACAAAAGGAATTTATGAAGTTGATTACCAAATGAGACATTCTAGGTATGCAATTTATTCTTTTTTTATTCTTATTTTAACAAAGTAGTGTATTAGTCATATTTTTGTTGTTGGTGGTTGAAGATAATATTCAATGAAATCAAATATTAACTTGACATACCATTTTAATTACATTCTAAATTGTTCTATTCTATTGATACACTTCAACATCTTTTAAAAACATTAGATTCTCATCATATAGATTATTAAATATCCAAAAAAGCATTGCTATTACCACAAATATTACATGTAAAAAAACCCCGTGCGTTGCACGGGTAGAAGGACTAGTTGAATACAAACGAGTAATCAAAAAAATAGAAATAACAAGATAAATTTTTCTCTCTAAGAATGTTAGAAAATGATTACTCAAATAATACTAATAATAATAAAAATATAAAATGATATAATAATAATTATTAGATCAATGATAATACTGAGACAATATATAAAACAATGAATATTAATCAGAGATCAACAATTATAATAACAATAATAAATAAAAGATAAAAGGTAAGGAGTAGAAATATCTTGGGTTGAGGCACGCATAGCGCTATCCTTAGAGAGAAAACGGCCCTACTGCACAGGGCTAAACAAATATATCAATACACAATCATATGTGTTTCTTATCATGTGCGTTTCTCTCCCATGATACAACAACCCGTCAGATCTCCGAATCTTATGAACAGTGGCGGAACTTGGACAAAAAATGTAGGGGAGCCAAATAGATTTGTTATATATAATTTTTTTTAGCTAGAAAAAAAGTTCTTCATCTTTTCTCTTCATTTTCCCTGCTTAAAATAAGCACACATAATAGTAGAATTTTAAAAAAAAATATTACTATCATTCACTATTATATCATGCTATTATTCTATGATACCAAATTATGAATACCATTTTAGATAAACCCTTCGTACCTTATCAATTTGATTTTGTGATATTGTCAAATTTGAGACCGTTTTTCTCGCGTTGTAATGAATTTTTAAATTCATTATATTATAACTCTAAGAACTTTAGATATTTGTTTTTTATTGTCTTGAATTCTTGGTTCTCATAAAACCTACCTCTTAAAAAAAAGAATCAATTTTTTTACTTTTTATCATAATCTTTCTAATATAAATTTATCATCTCTCACCTATCTAAAAAAAATAAAATTTATATTCACAAATCACAATCATCACAATGCAAAACATAACAAAACTCATACCACTTTAATTAAATAAGCAACACCGTATGAATTCAAAACTTTAAAAAAATTTACCATAGGCAACAAAAAACACAAAATCCCTAAATTTCACAATTAAGGATTATAATAATATGGGAAAAATTATAACTAGGGTTCATACCAATTTCATAAAAAATCCCTAAAATCATAATTAGGATTTTATTAATTTGGGATCAACTTAATTTGGGATAAACATTCTAAAAAAATCATAAATTTAACATACATAAATCATAATAAAATATTAACCTTGATCTGAGAGATCATGCAATAATGTATACTTCAATCTTAATTTATGTGTTTTTCAACCTCTATTTACCAATCCATCTCTTTGTATTTATTTCTCTTCACATACTTTCATCATAATTTACATGGTGGAAAAATCTTATGGCGAAAAAAAAATCCTAATCTCTTTTATAAATCAATGTCTCCATTAAATTTTTTTATTTTATCTTTTATTATAATTTTTCATAATATAAACTTAATATAAATAATATATAAATATAATTTAAAAAATATATAAATATATATAAAAAAATCAAAAAAAAAAATGGGGGAGCCACGGCTCCCCCCTGTCACCACATAGGTCCGCCAGTGCTTATGAACACCACTGTCTTAAAGATAATATAGAAAAGAAAAGAAGAACACTTTTTAGAGAACTCTAGTGTTTATTGTTTCTGTTGTTTTTGTGTCTTTCCCCATGCACCTAGGTGATATTTATAGGTAGAAAAGGGAGACAAAGAAGTAAATAGTAATAAGAATATAGCCGTTAGCCATTAAAAACATTAACCCATAAATTAAAGGTCTATAAAAACTTCCGTAACAATAGAATTTTTATTTTAATTATTTATTTTTTAAATTATATTAAAATTTTCTAACAGAATGAAATCTTCAAGAAGGAGAAAACTGAAGATCTCTTCAAAGCCAAAGGCAAGGCTATCAAGCACGAGTAACGTTCTTAAAAGGTTTATTTTTCTTCATTCTTATTTTTTAGATCTCAGTTTCAAAACTTAATGTTTTTTCTACCATCTTTTGTTTCACGGGTAAGATTTTATCAGGATGTGTCTTCAGTTTACCTCTTCTTCTTTTCACATCCATGTCTTCTCACATCTATGTCTTCTCACATCCATGTCTTCTGTTCTTTCGAGTTTGATTTTCAATTTTCAGTTTGTTTTTTTATTCATTTTTTGTTTAATCCATTTAAGTTTCGGCTTGGATCATAACTCACTGTTTTTGTGTTCTTCTTCATTGATTTGTCAAAGTTGAAGTTTTTCATTATTAAGATTGTTGCTTTGCATTAAAATCAACTTACTATTTTTTTATGATTTTCTCCAATCTTTTTTTTTCAACTACTATTTGTTTAAGTTATGTTTTTGTTCTTTTCTTCCATCTTCGAATATGTTTTTTTTTTTTACTTTTTGTTTAACCCATTAAAGTTTTGTTTTTTATTATTAGGAGTTTTCTTTGCTTCAATGTTTTTTTTTCGTGTTTTTTGCTTTTTTTATTTATTTGTTTTTCTTTTGTTTTGGGTTATGCTTTATGTATACATCTCCTATGATTTCTATTTTTTTGTCTTTTCACATACCACACTTGCAATATTTTTTTAGATGGATGAATATGGTGGGTGTTTGAGAAGAATGAGGGAGCCTAAAGGTGTTTGTTGAAGATGCAAACATTTATATAATTGCTAAGAACATAAGAGCACATAGGCCTATGTGGGAAAATTTAATCTTGGTAGAACATTTATGTTTGGCATATGTCATAAAAGCACACAAACTAATATAGGAGATTTAGTCTTTGATCAGAACAATTACGGTGACAAAGGTTGGAAATTATGTGTTGGAGAAGACATGTATTGGAATATACAACATTCATTTATTGGAGTAAGAAAGTGCCATATCCCAAAAAAACATAATTGGTGGTCTTCATAATTAATGTTTTGGAGCAGTAAGTATCATAAGATGACATTTTAGGAACCTTTACAAAGTTTTTTAGAGAAAGTAACTACTGTTTTTAAAATAAATTAAACAAAAATGGTAATACAATAAATTAGTTAGGATTTGGTGTGGAATTTACAAAATATTACACGATATTTACCGAAATGTTTGGTAGTCTTGAGAGTGAATACTTTCAAATATAATTTTCATGTTATTTGATACAATAATATTTATTGTTTAAGAATTATAATAGTGAAGTAAATGGAAATCATAAACTACAATTTATTTTTAAAATAAATGCAAATCGAGGTAAAATCTAAATTTTCTAAATTTTTCAACAAACAAAATTGAAATAAAGCTCATGCTTCAATAAATATTTATTAAAGTTTAATAAGTTAAATCCATGAATGAAATATATTCGTTTGCTTCCTCATTCCAGGACTTTGTCCCACGTCTTAAAAATTTCAAAGTACAAAAAAGATTTATAATTTAAAATTCAAAGAATACATAATGATAACTAACAAATATTTTTATATAAATATTAATAGTTTCTCCTTTTTTATAGACAAAATTAGTTATTTTCTAATTTTTGTTTTAAAAATAATATTACATATTACACATTTTTTGAAATTATTTACTTTAAAAAATGCAAATAAAATTATTTACTTTAAATACATTTATTTACCAAATTAAAAATTAAAACTTTTTTTTACTTGGCTTGCTAGATATGCTTTTTATACTTTTCAAAAAATACTTTTCATCTTCCAAGAATTAAAAGATGTTGAGGAAATTAAAAATAACTTTTTAGTTTCTTTCAACACTACTTTCAAGATAAAAATTTGTCTCTTCCAACACATATTTATAATTAATTAGCATTATTTATGAAGAAACCAACAACTTTCTTAGTGTCTCAATACAATTTTATATTTGAATTTATTGTATTATAATTTTAAATGGAAAATATTTTAAAAAATCTACATACCTTCTTGAAAAAGTTTTATACGGGGTCCAAAAATCTTCTCACATTCCCATAGAGTAAAAGTCATTTTGAATGACCAAAATCTCTAATAGTATCTAATCTAATATATAATTATATGCAATTGCAAAGCTAACAATATTGTTTTGAGTTCTAATGTGCATTGTCCCAAAATATGCATAATTGGTAGTCTTTATAATTAATATTTTGAAGTAAATATGACAAAATAACAACTTTAGAAACTTTTACAATGTTTCTTGGAGAAGGTAGCTAATTTTTATAAAATAAATCTAATTAAAAATTGTAATATAATAAATTAATTAGGATTTTGTGTGGAATTTACGGATATTACACGACTAAAATGTTTTATAGCATCAGGAGTGAATACTTTAAAATATAATATTAAATCTTATTTGATAAGATAATATTTACTATTTCAGAATTTTTATAGTGAAGTAATAAACTACATTTTATTTTTATAATAAATACAAATTATAAAGGCATAATCTAAGTTTTTAAATTTTTGAACAAACAAAATTAAAATAAAGTTCTGACTCCATGAATTTGTCTCATTAATGATAGCATAGACTTTTAAAAAGTTCAAAGTAGAAGAAAGATTTATAACTAACAAATATTTTTTATATAAGTGTTAATATTTTCTCCTCTTCTACAGAAAAATTATGTATTTTATTAATTTATTTTAAAAATAGTCATTACATATTACACTTTTCTTAAAATCTGATCAGTTAATAGTTTCTTAATAATTAATAACAATATTAATAAATGCAAATACAATTACTTACCTTAAATATATTTAATTACCAAATTAAAAATTAAGACTTTGTTTTTTTTACCTAGCTTACTGAAAAATATATTTATATTTTTCAAAATCTACTTTTCATCTTCCAAAATATAAAGATGTTAAGAAGAATTAAAACAATTTTCCAGTTTTTTCCAACACTACTTCCAAGGTATATTTTTTCAACCTCTCAAACAACTTTTCGGTTTCTTTTAACATACTTCCAAGATATATTTTTACTGCTTCTCAAAGATGAATGTCTTTGTCATTAAATAACATTAAGTATTAGAAACCAACAACTTTTTGTGTTTCTCATTGCAATGTTATATATGAATTTATTGTATTTAATTTTTAAATGGAAAATATTTAAAAAATCTACCTACCTTTTTAAGAGAGCTTTATACAGTTTTCAAAAATCTTCTTAAATTTCAACTTAGCTTATTGAATAAACTTTATAAATCAACACTTATGTCTTTCAATATAAATGTCAAAAATATAAAGAATAAATGGAAAACTTTTCATCTTCCAAGAATTTTGCATTTTGAATTATGACTATTTATTATGAACAACAACAATCATGATTTGTGAGACTCAATGAATCATGAAGTATTAATCAAACACATAATTAGAGTTTAAGACATTCACGAAAAATATTATTTATCAATTTTAAGTATATAAAAAATATAAAATTTTTATATAATCATGTTGTTTTTTGAGATGTTATATGCTTCTTTATTTATCGCTAAATGATTAATACAAAATGCAAATTCTTCTTCTATTAATATGCTTGAAAACCGATTGATCTAATATTACTTATTATGGTTGTATTCTTAACTTTATATCAATTATGGTTTTAAAATATTGCATTGGAAACCAAAATCTTCTTCTATTAATGTGTTTGAAAACTGATTGATCTAATAATATTGATTATGGTTGTATTCTTAACTTTATATCAATTTATGATTAAATTTAAATATTAATTTAAGAATAAATTTATATTTATGTAGGATTAATATAATATTATCATTTTATATTTTTATATAATATTACATTACATTGAATTTACATTGGAAACTATTTTTTTTTTTCATTTAATGTCTTTCGAAACTGAACTTTTCTTATAGTTGATTTTTTTTAAACATCAAGCAGTAGATAATATTAGGTAATATATTCCTTCCGCGTGTTTTTAGAATAAATTTCAAAATTAATTCATCGAAAATAATATCATTTTTAACTAGTGAAAAATTAATCATAATACATATAATAATATTAATAAATTTTGGATTCAAATTTGAAATCGTAACAGACAATAAAGGAAAAAGAATATGATAACAAAAATTAAATTTAACATTTAAAATGAAAAATATATACAAAAAGTTAATTTTTGTAATAAATACTTTAATATTTCTGATAAAAATATATAAATTCAGATATTCAAAAAATTTGATGACCCATAATGATATAATAATATATTATAAAATATAATGATATGTAATAATGTAAATATAAAATCTAATAATATTAATATAATTAAAATATAAGGTAAAAAATAAAAATTATAAATTTTATAAACTTTTAAAGATATGGAAATAATTATCTATTTCAATTTCAATATTATTGTAAGATTAAGATTCATATATTGTGAAAATTGGAATTCGAAATATATAGAGTAATATTTTCTCTAAAAGCAATTACCAAACTGAAACTTTGGAATGAAAGTGGTACTATTTGACTAATTAAACCAAAAATATACCAATAAAATTTAAATTTTAACATTAAAAAAATTGTAAAATAGTGTAGCTTTTTCAATAGATTCTTATAATATTTCTAAACAACTTTCAAATATTTTTAATTTATAAGAAATGTTCGTATTTTATATATTATTAAAATCTGAAAAATGATAAATTAAAAAAATTTAATGGAAATACATTAATATTTACAATTAAAAACAATAAAAGTTAAAAATATGATATAGAAAATAAACAAGTAATATAATATTTAGGAACAAAAGCTCTATGGTTCTTAATAATATAATAATATATTAACATATTAGTCCTAATATAATAATAATAGTAAAAATAATTAAAATATGGTGTAAAATAATAAATAAATAATTGTAAAATTTAAATATGAAATTTTAAATATTTTTAAATAATTTTCACATATTTTTGACATTTTACACAAACTTAAACAATAATTTAAAAAATATTTTTTATAACAGACATTGGTATATCATTACAAGTTAAAATTATACATTCTTAAAATTTTTAAAGATATAAAACTTACTAATGATCTCAATTTCAATTTTTTTTTTCTAAATTAGAATATATATTGTCAAATTTGAAATTCAAAATATATAGTAATAAAGTTTGAATTTAAATTCTAAATTTTAAAAGCTATAAAATATGGGAGCAAAGTTAAAATTTGAAATTCAAAATCCAAAAAAATTGTGAAAAAAGGACTCCAATAGAAGAGTCGATCAAACGTCTAACCTTTGTATTTTTGCATAGTGTACTATTTATATTTGTCTACATAGTCTACATTTTGTAAGTTTTGATCGTTTACTATTTATATTTTGTTTGCAGTCTAACATTTGTATCTTTAAAGAATCTACTATTTATATTTAGGTGTAATTAGTTGGATAATACTCACTTTTGTTTGGATATGTCAGTTTCATACTCACTTTTAAAAATGTGTCAATTCGGTCCTAACTTTGAAAAAGATGTCTCAATCAGGTCCCTTTGAGAAAAAAAGTATTAACGCCATTAATGATATCGATATTTAAAATGACTTACAAGAGTGAAAGGAACCTAACTGAGAAATTTTTTTTTCAAAAGTTGGGATTCGATTGATACATTTTTAAAAGTGAGTACCAAACTAACACATCTGAAGAGAGTGAGTAGTATCTGACTTAATTAAACATTACATTTATATGCACGATCTATCATTTGTAGCTTTATATCGTTTACTCTTTACATTTTTTGTATCGTCTAATGTTTGTATCTTTATTAAGGCTACTCAACAATTTCTATATCGTCCATTATTTTTATTATTAGAGAAATAACTATTATATTCTTCTACATTTTTTACTCAATATTTCATTCAAAATTAAATTTGATTTCTTAATTTTAATTAACTAAATCTTAATATATTATTTAAAATAGTTATATATAATACATTTTATTAAAAATATATATAAATAACTTAAATACATTTTTATTATAAAATCAATTAAAATATTATTATTGAATTTTATAAAATAAATTTATATTAAATTTAATTATACTTTTATAATTTCAAATTAATTTAATAAATATACTATAATTTTTAATTTTAAAATTTGATATCCCATGTACGGATAGAAATACTAGTTTATTTACATTACTTGTGGTAACCACTTACTACGTTTTGCGTTAGATTCTTGTAATTCAGATGGCCATATCTGTGATGCCATATCCATTCAGTTTTGTTCTCAGTAGCAGAGTGATGCTTCAAAGCATTCATTCCTACTCTAAACGTTCTGTTCTTAGATAAGTTGGACTGTATGATGAGTCTATTTGATTGATTAAATACATTAAAGCAATTATCTTTCATTGTCATAACAAATCCTTTCTGCAGCAATTGACCTAGACTCTGTTAGAGGAAGAGGTGATATTTAGAAGAGATAACTCAAATTTGCTTGATTGAAAATGCCAAGTACAACGAGATATTTATAGGAGCTAATGGAGAGATCTAGACTCATTTCTAGGAGCTTCTCTAATTAATGCTCCACTATGGAATTTTCTACATCCTTCATTAATTAGGACATTCTAGAATTTCTAGACCTTACTTAGGAAAACTAAGAGACTTCTAGATAATTCTTTATTTCAAATTACAATAACATTTCTCCCCCTTAATTTGAAATCTTCTTTTGCACACCAATCTTTGCTCTTAGCCTTTGAAAATCTTCAAACTTTAATGGCTTCGTGAAGATATCTGCAACTTGATCTTGAGTCTTGACATACTTGAGCTCCACCTCTTTTCTAGAAATACATTCTCTTATGAAATGATAACTTGTGTCTATATGCTTGCTTCGATCATGAAACACTGTATTCTTTGCTAGTGCTTGTGCAGACTTGTTATCTACACATATCTCCGTAGCTTCCACTTGTGGTAAATGAAGTTCTTTCAATAATCTCCTTAGCCAAATCGTATGACAAGTACATGAAGTTGCTGCCACATATTCTGACTCACATGTTGAAAGTGTGACAATGGGTTGTTTCTTTGAACTCCATGAGAAAGCACATCCTCCCATGAAGAATATAAAGCCACTAGTGCTCTTTCTATCATCGATATCTTTGGCATAATCACTATCACAAAATCCATGGAGTTTGAAATCATTAGAAAATGAATAAAATAACCATAGTCAAGAGTACCTTTTAGATAATGGAGTATCATCTTAGCAACTTTCATATGAGTAGAAGTGGAAGTCTCCATGAATCGACTCACTACTCCAACCGCATACAAAATATCGGGCCTTGTACATGTTAAGTATCTCAAACTTCCCACGAGGCTTTTGAATATAGTGGGATTCTCCTTTTCTCCATCTTCAAACTTGGATAGCTTCATCCCACTTTCCATGGGTGTATTCACTGGATTGCAATCAAACATTTTAAATTTCTTCAAGACCTCATTTGCATAGCATTCTTGAGAAATGAAGATACCTTCCTCTAATTGTTTAACCTCTAGGCCCAAATAGTATGACATGAGCCCTAGGTCTGTCATCTCAAACTCATATGGCATCACCTTCTTGAATTCTTCAAACAAGCTTGGATTGCTACCAGTGAATATGAGATCATCCACATAAAGACAAACAATCAAAATATCTTCATTATCAAAAGTTTTGATATAGAGAGCATACTCGTTAAGACATCGAACAAAGCCATTATCTTGGAAATACTTGTCAATGCGACTGTTCCATGCCCTTGGTGCTTGCTTTAATCCATACAAAGATCTCTTCAATTTTAGAACCTTATCTTCATGTCCTTCAACCACAAAGCCTGAAGGCCGCCAAAGAAATCAACAAACGGATCATATCCATGCGAGCGACAGGTGCATAAAATTCATCATAGTCTACTCCATGCTTTTGCTTGTAGCCTTTTACAACTAGTCGTGCTTTGTATCTTTCCACCTCTCCACTAGCATTCTTCTTAGTCTTGTACACCCATTTCACTCCAATTGCTTCATGACCTTTGGGAATATTGTTAAGTCCCAAGTGTCATTTTTCTCAATTGACTTGATTTCCTCTTCCATGGCATGTCTCCACCTTTTATCTTTCACAACTTCCTCAAAATTCAATGGCTCACAATCTATTTGAAGGCAATATAGTTCTTCAAGATTACACGTGACTTCATCATACCTCTCATAGATGTCACGTATGTCTCTTGTCTTCCTTGGCCTTTTGCTTGTACTTTCTTCTTCTGCATGAGATGTAATAGATGGAGGGGGCGAATGAGGAGGAGTGACATCTTGAATTGCAGTTTCTTGATCTTCTTCCTCTTCTTCAAGATATGGAAGAAAATCGTACGTCTTCTTTTCTTGAGCCTCCCAATTCCACACAACTTCTTCATCAAATTCAACGTCACGACTTACTACCACTTTGCCATCGCTTGGATTGTATAATTTGTAGCCTTTAGATTGAGCATCATAGCCAACAAAGACATATTTGGCACTTCGATCATCGAGCTTGGATCTTTCTTGTTTCGGTACATGGGTGTAAGCTATACTTCCAAAGACATGCAGATGATTAACACTAGGCTTCCTTCCACTCCATGCTTCTTGAGGTGTTTGATCTTTTAGATTGGACGTTGGGGAGCAGTTAGATAAATAGACCGCACAAGAGACAGCTTCAGCCCAAAACTCCTTGGGCATATTTCTTGCTTTCAGCATGCTTCTAGCCATGTTGAGAATGGTTCTGTTCTTCCTCTCGACTACTCCATTTTGCTGTGGCGATCTAGGAACAGTCAATGGACGACGAATTCCATGAGTTGCACAAAATTCATTGGACTCCCTTGAAGTGAATTCTCCTCCACGATCAGATCTCAAAGCTTTGATTTCAAAGCCACTTTCTTTTTCAACAAGAGCTTTGAAATTCTTGAAAGAAGAAAATACTTCTGACTTTTGTCTGAAAAAATACACCCACATTTTTCTACTGAAATCATCAATGAAGAGTAAGAAATATTTATTCTTACTGAATGATGGTGGATCGATTGGACCACACACATCGGCATGTACAAGTTGAAGAGGCTTGGTTGCTCTTGAAGCAGCTACTTTCGGAAAGCTTTTCCTCGCATGCTTTCCAAGAAGACACGCTTCACACAATTGGTTGGGACTGTTGGTTGCAGGCATCCCTTTCACCATCTCCTTTTCTCCCAAACTTTTAAGAGTTGCAAAGTTTAGGTGTCCAAACCTCATGTGCCAACACCATGCTTTATCTTGCACGCTTACCTTCAAACACTTTGCTTCAATGGTTTTTAGATTCAAGATAAACATTCTATTTATTGACATAAGCACCTTAGCAATCAAATTTTCATTTTGATCTTTAAGCCATAAACATTTATCTTTCATAATGATCTCATATCCTTTTTCAAGAAGTTGGCCTAAACTCAAAATATTGCTTTTTAATTTAGGCACATAATAAACATCATTGATCACCTTATGACTGCCATCTTTGGAAGAGATTAGGATTGTACCTTTTCCTTCAATTCGAACTTTGGACGAGTCTCCAAAGGACACATTTCCACTCACATTCTCATTAAGCTCCACAAACTTCTCCTTGTAGCCACACATGTGGTTGCTAGCACCATTGTCCAAGTACCACGAACAATTGACATCTTTATCTTCACCTTTTAGGGTTAGCAACAAGGTTGACTCTTCTTCTTCATTAATAAGATTAGCTTTTTCCTCCATTTCATTAAGACGACATTCCCAAGAGAAATGACCAAGCTTATGACAATTGTAACATTCAACTTTAGATTTGTCATACCTTCTTTCGTTTTGAGAATAGCCACAAGCTCTTCCTCTTGCTCTTCCACGGGCTCTTGATGATGAGAAACTCCTTTCTTCATTGTTTGAAGCATTGTTACCATTTCCTCTTCCTCCATATGCATGAACATGTTCTCTTTCTCCACGACCATGACCTCTTCCTCGTCCACGTCCTCATTGACTCCTAAATCCTCCATTATTCTTCAAAGAAGCTTGAGCTTTAAGGGCTTGCTCCAATGGCTCTTCTTGTCTCCTCTTCATTCTTTCTTCATGAGCTTGTAGAGAACCTTCCAACTCTTCAAGACTCATGGAGTCAAGATCTTTAGATTCCTCAATCACACATACCACATAATCGAACTTTGGAGTCAAGGAACGAAGGATCTTTTCCATCACACGAACATCTTCTATTTTATCTCCATATCTCTTCAATTGATTGACAATTGCCTTTACTCTTGAGCAATAATCCGATATTGATTCGGATTCCTTCATCTTCAAAGCTTCAAAGTCACTCCTTAGTGATTGAAGCCTTATCTTCTTCACTTTGTCGATGCCTTTGAGAGATTTTTCCAAGATCTCCCAAGCTTCCTTCGACGTAGTAGCATAGGCAACTTTCTCGAGCATATGGTCATCCAAACATTGATGGATGAGAGTAAGGGCTTGTTGATCCTTCTTCCTTGTCTTCAACAAATTCTCCATCTCTTCTTGAGATAAGCTTTCTTCATCTTGAGGCTCTTCATAGCCTTTTTGTACAATATCCCACGCACCTTGAAAGCCTAATAACGCTTTCATACGAAGACACCATTTTTCATAATTCTCATTTGTAAGACGAGGAAATTGGAAGGTAGTATACCCATTGCTTGCCATCTCTCAACTTTCTCTCTCTCTTTCTTTTCTCTTAACACTCTTTTTTTTCTCTCTCTCAACTCTCTAGATCAAACCTAGCTCTTGATACCACTTTGTTAGAGGAAAAGGTGATATTTAGAAGAGATAACTCAAATTTCCTTGATTGAAAATGCCAAGTACAACGAGGTATTTATAGGAGCTAATTTGAGAGATCTAGACTCATTTCTAGGAGCTTCTCTAATTAATGTTCCACTATGGAATTTTCTACATCCTTCATTAATTAGGACATTCTAGAATTTCTAGACCTTACTTAGGGAAACTAAGAGACTTCTAGATAATTCTTTATTTCAAATTACAATAACAGACTCAACAGATTATTTTTCAAACTTGGAACATAAAACACATCCTCCACAACCACTTCTCTGCCTTCATAATCTTGCAACACAACTCTCCTAGTTCCTTGTGCAGTCAAGCTGTTGTTGTCAGCGAAATGTATTTTGCCATGAGTGGCTTACTCCATTTTCACGAACCAATCTTTTCTACCAGTCAATGTGTGTAGAAAAACCTGAGTCTAAGTACCAAGAAGCTTCTTCTTTCAGGTCTGAACACATCTGAGCCATCCACATCACTGCTTCTGAGTCAGATACTTCATCTTGTGCCAAATTAGCATGATTCTTCTGGTTCGCCAGGGTGTTAAAGGTCAGGTCTGGGGTTCGACCCTGACTGGCAACAACCTGCCTTGCGAAGTGAGGGGACACTTGGGGCGAGGGGTTGGGGTGTATTGGGTTGCAGACCTGACACTGACATTGCTGGGGTGGGCCAGGAGGTGTTATAATATTAAGAAAAAATATATAATAGACAAATAGTAAATAAATTTGTAGGTAATTTTAAATTATATTCTTGCAAATAATTTATTATAAGAAATTTTTCAGGTATTTAATGCAAAATATATTTCGCTACAAAAGTTTTAATTTTTTTTGCACTTATATTTTGTATCAAAAATCAAATGAATTTTATGCAAAACAAATTAAAAAAAAATGCACGAATTTCTTGCTAATATGTTTTTATAAAAAATTTACATGTGATGAGTGGTTTTGTAGTCCTGTGTGACTAACATGAACTTATCGAAAAAAAGAAAAAGAAATTAACAACAAATACAAACCATATTTAATCTTCAAGGATGATTTTATTACCTGACTAACAACCCTCGTAGCATCCCTAATAGGGGCGAATTGCCATGGACCATGTAAGAACCCTTTTTCTTTTTTTCAGCCCTAAAGGTTAGTGGGCTGCCCCTAAGTGGGCCTGATGGTTGGCCCAGTGTATATAAGCCCTAGGTCTGCCCTAAACCTAGGGTACCCTACACTTTCAGAGGCACCTTGTCCCTGCTTGGAGCTGCAGCCGTCACCCCTTTCCGCTAGGGTTCCGTTCGACTGTCACGTAAGTAACTCTAAACCTCTCGTACTTACCTCCTAAAGCTTGACATTCGTTTTCCACCGTTTAAATCCGAAAATAATCGTGTCCACCGCTGTTCCGCCACTTCTTAGGTCCATTACTCGAACTACTGTGCTCCAAGGTCCCGCGTCGAAGTTCCGTTGGCTCTTTTCCAGGTACGGGAAGCTAGGGTTCTAGTTTCGAGTCTCTTCTGGAACTGTTTATGAGTTATTTGTTGATTGTACAGTTGGATCTGTCGTTTGGATGTGTATAAGTACCTTGCATGTGTTGTTATCGGAAAGCATGGCTGTACAGTGAAGAACAGTGGCGAAACCTATTAATCTCGCCCAAGCGAGTCAATCTCGCCTAGGCGAGATGAAACAGGGAGGCCCCTGCACGAAAAGTCGCCCAGGCGACTGGCTCAACTTTTGAGCGAGCAGACAACTCACCCAGGCGAGAGGGATCTCGCTTAAGCGAGATCCCGCGTTGCCCCTGCACCTGCCTTTGTGCTCTCGCCTAGGCGAGGGGGAGGCTCGCCTGAGCGAGCACGTCTCGCCTAAGCGAGACCCCTCAGCCTGGGCGAGATGCTGGGCGAGACTGTGCTATAATTTGGACGTTTGATGTTTCCTGAGTGATCTGTTTTGATTGGGTATGATTGTGTGATGATGGACATGTATATAATGGAGTATGAAATATATTTTTGGCATGATTCATGAATTGTGAATGAGTGGGTTGGTATGAGACTTAACATGTGAAATGAATGAATGCGTTGGAACTAAAGGGATACGTGATTAATATAAGATGAGATCCAGACTCATAGGGGTGGTGATGATCAGAGGTATGGATTTGAGATGTAATTGAGATGAGGATTAAACTTCAAGGGTTGATATGGAATTGAAGAAGATATAATTAAATACTCTCTTGTTGCTGATTTATGAATGTTGGTCCGTGTCAGCGTGTAATTCCTTGGGGTCTCTAGGTGAGACCTCCGGGGTCGCGCTTTAGTGGTCGGGACGTAATTCCATGGCCCCTGCTAGTGGGTGTTCATGGTGGTGCCCCATCTGTATAACTAGGTAAGGATTCAAGGTAAGGTTGCATCCTGACGCTCCGAGGAGCCAGTTAGTCTCACTTAGAGCGGACTGACTCTTGTGGTGGGAGTAGCAGGAGGCCTGAAACTCATTAAGGGCTAACCTTGTGGTGGGAGAGATTTTGATTCATCATAACACATGTATTACAAAGCTCAGGGATCGAGCAGCTCAGGTTCGAGCAGAGGTACCCACACAAGTGCAAGCATCCGCTGAATCCGACCGAGTTATACGTATCCGGATGAGTCGAGTCGAGTCGTAGTGTATTGAATGAAGAGTCATAACATGTTTGGTTGCTATGTGAATGGAATGATGAGAATATATTTGATTGCATGCTGAATATGTTGATTGGCTCTAGCTTACCCGTTTCGTTACATGTTTGTGTTGTATGTGGCCGTTTTTCCTTGCGATGATCATCAACTTGGTTGATGGGAGCAGTTGGGCGTGGTTCTCATGGTCAACAAGCGAATGGGGATTCCGCAGCTTAGCCATCTGGGCTGGAGTTTTCTTGTGTTTTATTTAGGGCTATGGCCCATGTATCTCTTTCCGTATTTCTACGCTACATTCTACGTTGTATTCGTATTCAGCTTTCCTTTATCGGCATCGTGGTGTGCCTAGTTTCGTAGGGGTAATGTTAAGGACCCCAGGACTGCGTTGTTATGCTTTTATCACGTGACGTTTCCTTTCATTTTACGTATTAAATTAAATGGGACGTTACATTTATGGTATCAGAGCGGTCATTCCTTAGGTCTGTGGACTTGGATGTCCGCTTAGCTTTCTCTGTGTCTTCTGAGTGTTCTTAGTTAAATTCTTGCCTTTATCGAACCTAACCAAGTGATTTTCTGTGTGCCAGTGGATTATGGCACCTCCTCGCCGAGCTTCTCAGTCATCCCAGGGGGACACACCAGATATCGCCAGAACTTTAGAGGCGATGGTAGCAGCTATGACGCAGCAGAGTGCTGCGATGATGCAGCACCACGAGGCATCTATGCAGCGACAGGCGGCGTCGCTTGAGCAGCAGCAGGCAGTGATGCAGCAGATGGAGGCTGCAAGGGTAGCTGCTGAGGATGCTCATAGGCAGCATATGGAGGCCCTCCGCCAGATGGAGGAGAGCAGGACGACGACACCTGTGGTTGGTCCTGAGCCACGACCTGCGGTCAGGGAGTGGAGCTCGGAGGACTTTTTGAAACACCACCCGGCGAAGTTTGATGGGAAGGCCAGTCCTGACGCCGCAGACCAATGGCTGAAGGACCTGGAGCGCATCTACGACGCCAAGATGTGCCCTGCGGAGGACAGGTTGGCGTTCTCGATTTATATGCTCACGGGAGAGGCAGAGCATTGATGGAGCAGCACCAGATCCATCCTAGAGGAGAGGGATGAGCCAGTGACGTGGGAGACTTTCAGGGAGAGATTCCTATCCGAGTTCTTTCCTGACAGCATCCGGTACGCCAAGGAGGTGGAATTCCTCCAGTTGACCCAGGGAGGGAAGACAGTAGCAGAGTATGCTGAGAGGTTTAAACACCTCAGCCGTTTCTACACACTGCCGCTTGACGAGGAGTGGAGATGCCGTAAGTTTGAGAACGGCCTCAGAGGAGACATCCGCTTGATGGTGGCACCCTTGTCCATCAAGGATTTTGCTGCTCTGGTAGAGAAGGCCAGGGTAATGGAGAAGATGAAGCGCGAGGTGGAAGGCCAGCGCCCACCGCAGTCACAACCGCCCCAGAGGATTGGTGGACCATCTGGGTCCAGGCCCAGACATGAGGAGCGGAGGAGACCGTATGATAGACCACACCATCAGCCTTAGGAGTCTAGGAGCTTTCCTCCGCAGCAGGGTCGAGTTCGGTGTTACTCGTGTGGAGGACCCCACCCGAGGTATGCGTGTCCACGTAGGGAGGGTTACCGTCGATGCAACAACTGTGGCAAGGAAGGCCACTTTGGGAGAGATTGTCCCAACCTTGCTAGGGCAGCGACACGCCCTCCAGTTCAGACACCCCATCAGCATCAAGGGAGGGACAGAGGCAACAGGCCTCAGGCTACGGGCAGAGTGTACGCCATGTCAGGGGCGGAGGCATCAGGCTCAGGTAACTTGATTATGGGTAGTTGCATGATAGCTGGTTCTTCTTGTTGTGTGTTATATGATTCTGGAGCGACACACTCTTTTGTTTCAAATGCATGTGTGGAACGGTTGGGTCTGCCGGTGCGTGAGCTGCAGTGTGAGCTTGCGGTGTCTACTCCGGCGTCGGGTTTGGTCAGGACGTCGTCCTTGTGTGCTAGGCTTCCAGTGGAGGTAGAGGGGCGCAGGTACAAGGTGAACTTAATCTGCCTACCTCTACAGGAGTTGGAGGTAATCTTGGGGATGGATTGGCTCTCTGCCAATCGCATTCTGGTAGATTGTCGGGAGAAGAAGTTGTTGTTTCCCGACTCGGAGGAGCATGAGTTGGTATCCTCCCAGGATGTTATGAGGGAGCTAAAGGACGGTGCGCAGTGCTACATGATCTTCACGCATATGGAGGTGGAGAGGGGAGAGACGACGTCTGTGATACCAGTCGTCCAGGACTTTGTGGATGTGTTTCCAGAGGAGGTACCAGGGTTGCCTCCCAGTAGAGAGGTGGAGTTCTCTATTGATCTAGTCCCAGGAACAGGCCCGGTCTCGATGGCCCCGTATCGTATGGCTCCGGTAGAGTTGGTAGAGCTCAAGAAACAGATAGAGGATCTGATGGAGAAACAGTTCATCCGACCCAGCACTTCACCTTGGGGAGCACCAGTGTTGTTGGTGAAGAAGAAGGACGGAAGTTCGCGTCTGTGTGTGGACTACAGGCAGCTGAACAAGATGACCATCAAGAACAAGTATCCGCTCCCGCGGATTGACGACTTGATGGATCAGTTGCATGGGTCATCGGTGTTCTCGAAGATAGATCTGCGATCGGGTTATCATCAGATTTTGGTAAAGGCCGATGATGTACAGAAGACAGCCTTCAGGTCGAGGTATGGCCACTATGAGTATGTGGTTATGCCGTTCGGCGTGACCAACGCTCCGACAGTGTTCATGGACTACATGAACAGGATCTTCCGACCTTTCCTAGATAAGTTTGTCGTGGTCTTCATAGACGACATCCTTATCTATTCCAGGACTCAGGATGAACATGCAGAACACCTGAGGTTGGTGCTTGGTGTTTTGGGAGAGAAGCAGTTGTATGCCAAGTTGTCCAAGTGTGAGTTCTGGTTGGACGAAGTTCAGTTTTTGGGGCATGTGATATCAGCACAGGGGATTGCAGTGGATCCAACGAAGGTCGAGGCAGTGGTAAAGTGGGAAAGTCCTAAATCGGCCACAGAGATCAGGAGCTTTGTGGGGTTAGCAGGATACTACAGGAGGTTCATAGAGGGATTCTCCAAGATTGCGGCACCTTTGACTTTGCTTACCCGGAAAGACCAACCCTTCACCTGGACGGATAAGTGTGAGGAGAGTTTCCAGGAACTAAAGAAGAGACTGACCAGTGCACCGATACTTGTGATTCCGGATGTCGGAAAGCCGTTTGAGGTCTACTGTGACGCCTCCCGCCTTGGACTTGGATGTGTTTTGATGCAAGAAAAGAAGGCAGTGGCGTATGCTTCACGACAGCTTAAGGTGCATGAGCGTAATTACCCCACTCATGACCTTGAGTTGGCAGCGATAGTTTTTGCCTTGAAGATCTGGAGGCACTATCTGTATGGTGCTCAGTTTCGGGTGTTCAGCGACCACAAAAGTTTAAAGTACTTGTTTGATCAGAAGGAGCTAAATATGAGGCAGAGGAGATGGATGGAATTCCTGAAGGACTATGAATTCGAGCTTCTATATCATCCGGGAAAGGCAAATGTAGTGGCAGATGCTTTGAGTAGGAAGACGGTACACACAGCACATCTCATGATAAAAGAGGCAGAGCTACTAGAGAAGTTCAGAGATATGAGGATACAGGTGGAGTTGGGGTCCGGGTCCATTAGGTGTAGTACCCTTACTATATCTAGTGACTTCTTGGGCTCGATCAGAGAGAGACAGTTGTTGGATGCTAGTCTGAACAGAGTTAGAGAACAGCTTGGATCAGATGAGGCTAGAGACTTTGCTGTGAGTGATGATGGCATACTGAGGTTTCGAGGCAGAGTATGCATACCTGATGACGCTGAGTTGAGAAAGTTGATCCTTGAGGAAGGACACAAGAGTCGTCTTAGCTTGCATCCTGGCATGACTAAGATGTACCAGGACCTCAAGGAAACTTTCTGGTGGCAGGGGATGAAGAAGGATGTGGCTCAGTTTGTATCCGCTTGTCTGACGTGTCAGAAGGCGAAGGTGGAGCATCAGAGACCCGGCGGCGTTCTACATTCGTTGGAGGTACCGGTGTGGAAATGGGACAGCATCTCCATGGACTTTGTAACTCATCTTCCACGGACTTTCAGGGGACATGACACCATCTGGGTGATAGTGGATCGGCTGACCAAGAGTGCACACTTTTTGGCGATGAACTTGAGAATGTCTATGGCCAAGTTGGCCCAGCTGTACGTCAAAGAGATTGTTAGATTGCATGGAGTACCTTCGGGCATAGTCTCCGATAGAGACCCACGGTTTACATCCCGGTTTTAGCAAACCTTGCAGGGGGCTTTGGGAACCAAGTTGACTATGAGCTCAGCTTATCACCCTTAGACCGATGGCCAGTCTGAGAGGACGATCCAGTCACTAGAGGATTTGTTGAGGACTTGCATATTGGACCATCTGGGTGCTTGGGACGAGGTATTACCTTTGATAGAGTTCACCTACAACAACAGTTTTCATGCGAGCATTGGCATGGCGCCATACGAGGCTCTTTATGGCAGGAGGTGTAGGACTCCTCTCTGTTGGTATCAGGATGGAGAGGCAATGTTGGTTGGACCGGAGTTGTTAGCACAGACCACCGAGAAGGTGAGGATGGTGAGAGATAGGATGTTGGCTTCGTAGAGTAGGCAGAAGGCTTATGCGGATCGCAGGAGGAGGCCTTTAGAGTTTGCAGCAGGAGATCATGTGTTCTTGAGGGTGACCCGAACCACGGGCGTGGGAAGGGCTCTCCGCTCAAGGAAGCTTTCACCCAAGTTCCTTGGCCCGTATCAGATCACGAGGAGGATTGGACCAGTGGCTTATAAGATAACTTTACCCCCGCAGTTGGCGAACCTTCATCCAGTGTTTCATGTGTCACAACTGAGGAAGTATGTATTCGATCCGGCTCACGTGTTGGAAGCTGAGGATATACAGATCAGGGAAGACCTCACAGTGGAAGTGCCACCCATCGCTCTTGAGGATAGCAAGGTTGAGGAACATCGTGGAAAGACCGTCAGTCTTGTCAAAGTCATCTGGGATCGGAGGACAGGTGACTCGACTTGGGAGTTAGAGGAGGACATGAGAAAATCACACCCACATTTGTTTGCCTGGTGAGTCTTTATTTTCGAGGTCGAAAATTTTCTTGTTGGGGAGAATGTAAGAACCATTTTTCTTTTTTTCAGCCCTAAAGGTTAGTGGGCTGCCCCTAAATGGGCCTGAGGGTTGGCCCAGTGTATATAAGCCCTAGGTCTGCCCTAAACCTAGGGTACCCTACACTTTCAGAGGCACCTTGTCCCTGCTTGGAGCTGCAGCCGTCACCCCTTTCTGCTAGGGTTCCGTTCGACTGTCACGTAAGTAACTCTAAACCTCTCGTACTTACCTCCTAAAGCTTGACATTCGTTTTCCACCGTTTAAATCCGAAAATAATCGTGTCCACCGTTGTTCCGCCACTTCTTAGGTCCATTACTCGAACTACTGTGCTCCAAGGTCCCGCGTCGAAGTTCCGTTGGCTCTTTTCCAGGTACGGGAAGCTAGGGTTCTAGTTTCGAGTCTCTTCTGGAACTGTTTATGAGTTATTTGTTGATTGTACAGTTGGATCTGTCGTTTGGATGTGTATAAGTACCTTGCATGTGTTGTTTGATCGGAAAGCATGGCTGTACAGTGAAGAACAGTGGCGAAACCTGTTAATCTCGCCCAAGCGAGTCAATCTCGCCTAGGCGAGATGAAACAGGGAGGCCCCTGCACGAAAAGTCGCCCAGGCGACTCGCTCAACTTTTGAGCGAGCAGACAACTCGCCCAGGCGAGAGGGATCTCGCTTAAGCGAGATCCCGCGTTGCCCCTGCACCTGCCTTTGTGCTCTCGCCTAGGCGAGGGGGAGGCTCGCCTGAGCGAGCACGTCTCGCCTAAGCGAGACCCCTTAGCCTGGGCGAGATGCTGGGCGAGACTGTGCTATAATTTGGACGTTTGATGTTTCCCGAGTGATCTGTTTTGATTGGGTATGATTGTGTGATGATGGACATGTATATAATGGAGTATGAAATATATTTTTGGCATGATTCATGAATTGTGAATGAGTGGGTTGGTATGAGACTTAACATGTGAAATGAATGAATGCGTTGGAACTAAAGGGATACGTGATTAATATAAGATGAGACCCCAGACTCATAGGGGTGGTGATGATCAGAGGTATGGATTTGAGATGTAATTGAGATGAGGATTAAACTTCAAGGGTTGATATGGAATTGAAGAAGATATAATTAAATACTCTCTTATTGCTGATTTATGAATGTTGGTCCGTGTCAGCGTGTAATTCCTTGGGGTCTCTAGGTGAGACCTCCGGGGTCACGCTTCAGTGGTCGGGACGTAATTCCATGGCCCCTGCTAGTGGGTGTTCATGGTGGTGCCCCATCTGTATAACTAGGTAAGGATTCAAGGTAAGGTTGCATCCTGACGCTCCGAGGAGCCAGTTAGTCTCACTTAGAGCGGACTGACTCTTGTGGTGGGAGTAGCAGGAGGCCTGAAACTCATTAAGGGCTAACCTTGTGGTGGGAGAGATTTTGATTCATCATAACACATGTATTACAAAGCTCAAGGATCGAGCAGCTCAGGTTCGAGCAGAGGTACCCACACAAGTGCAAGCATCCGCTGAATCCGACCGAGTTATACGTATCCGGATGAGTCGAGTCGAGTCGTAGTGTATTGAATGAAGAGTCATAACATGTTTGGTTGCTATGTGAATGGAATGATGAGAATATATTTGATTGCATGCTGAATATGTTGATTGGCTCTAGCTTACCCGTTTCGTTACATGTTTGTGTTGTATGTGGCCGTTTTTCCTTGCGATGATCATCAACTTGGTTGATGGGAGCAGTTGGGCGTGGTTCTCATGGTCAACAAGCGAATGGGGATTCCGCAGCTTAGCCATCTGGGCTGGAGTTTTCTTGTGTTTTATTTAGGGCTATGGCCCATGTATCTCTTTCCGTATTTCTACGCTACATTCTACGTTGTATTCGTATTCAGCTTTCCTTTATCGGCATCGTGGTGTGCCTAGTTTCGTAGGGGTAATGTTAAGGACCCCAGGACTGCGTTGTTATGCTTTTATCACGTGACGTTTTCTTTAATTTTACGTATTAAATTAAATTGGACGTTACAGACAAAAAATAATAATAATAATAATAATAATAATAATAATATTATTATTATTATTATTATTATTATTATACCTTAACATTGCATTGAAAAATCAAGATAATACAGCATATTCCTTGTTCTTATAAGAATACGGTTGAAATTTATTGGAAATTACAAAGGAGAATCGTAATATATATTAGAAATTACAAAGGAGAATCATACTGTAACAGATAACTTTTGTAACTTATAATCAATAAATATTAAAAAGTCCACTGAAGATGAAATGTTCACTGGTCTTTGTAAAAGAGGTTTTGAGTTTTTCATCAACGAGGTTCTTTAGATGCTAGTTTTTCATCAATAATGGTTTCGGAACCCAAGTCGCTCGGTATGGGTTCTGCACGTCGAGATGCTATTTTGCCATTTACAATGGTTTCGAAACTAAAGTCTTCCCAACTGGATTGTCTGCTACGGTCTTTAGAGCCCAATTTCTCATCAACAATGGTTTTGGAACCAATGTCGCTCGGTCTGGGTTCTACGCTTCTAGATGCTATTTCGTCATTCACAATGGTTTCGAAACCAAAGTTTGCCCAACTAGGAGGTCTGCGAGGGATATTAGGAACGACCGGGACACCCGTGCTAGTCCTGTTTCCTCCATTGTTGGCCATGGGAATTCCTTGCTTAGATTTTATTTGACATTTACGAGGTTTATATAGACAGCAATGTTGTTGCTAGGTTTGACAACTGATCCATCATTTGAAGCTTTCGAAATGGCAATGTGAAAGCCATCTATTCAGTATTGTCCACTACCCCACCTACCAGCAAGTTGAATTCTATCCTCATTAATACAAAACTGAAACACATGCAGGGATTTAAAACCAAATATCTCTTTCATTTACGCCACTCTTATTATTTTAAATTCTCCTTTTGGTCATGATTAGGGGTATTAAAATATTTAATAGATTAATCTTCCTTAAACACGTTTCTAATACTATTGATATAATATTTTTTTTTCAATATATAAACTAATTTGAGAAAAATCAACAACAAAATTAAAATGTTATCTCTTTTTTTTAGGTCGAAGTTTATAACATATATAAGGCAATTAGTTATTACTAAGTCACTCTAACTTTTATATTTAACATAATATTTGTTTAGTTAATGCTAAGTGGTGGAACTAATTATTTATTCTGTTATAGTGTTAGTTTGATCGACATTAAATAACATTTTAATATTTGTTTTATAACTTGCATTTTGTTTAACATATCTTAAGTTGGCGCTAATTATATATTTTTTAAATAATTTAATAGTGTACAAAAAAGGACATTTGTTTATGGTTATTGTAACAATGTAAATTATTCTAACACCCCAACAAGAGAAAGTTCTATTTACAAGTTGCATACATCATATATATTGTTCTCGTGTGTAAAATCAATTATACTATGCAAAGATTTCCAAAGGTCGTTATTGTCCTCTCATGTCCAAAATGAGGGTTAATATACCTCGAGTATTGTGCTACTTATACCACGATTATGATTCCTTATCTGGGTGGACTTGATGTATATGATTAGTTACCTTAATTAACTTCTAAGTAGTTGATGATGTCATATTTATACCCTAATTTAATATTTAATTATAGATTTTAATTGAATTTTGTTATTAAAAGGTTGATTTAATTAGGATTTTTTATAATTGAGTTTATTGAGCATGAGATACAAAAATATATTAAAAATAGTCTTTTAGTTGCATAAATGTTCATTAGATATTTTGAGATCTATTAGTACATTTGCAGCTAAGTTGAGTACATGGAAGTGTGAAAATAAATTGATTAAAACTTCATGACACCTTAAAGATAAATCCAAGAATATAAAATTATAAAAATCACATGTTCATCAGACTTTCTACAAGGTATTTATATGTGTGCCCTCTCGGATGGAGAAGATCTCCAATAAATCGAGGTATTCAATAGACCAAGGAATCGGACGACAATTCTAGTCAGAAAACAGGTCTCCAATAGGTCGAGGTATCATAGACAATCCCCAATAAGCCGAGGTCATAACAAGATGTCAAGTGTTAGTCTAATTTATAAAGGATGTCTCCCGAGGACATAACAAGATGTCACGCAACACCCTAATTTATAAAGGATGTCTCCCGAGGACATAACAAGATGTCACACAATAGCCTAATTTATAAGGTATGTCTACAGTAAGTCGAGGTCACAATAAAAAGTCACGAAATGGTTTAAGTAATGGAAGGATCTCTCCATAAATCTGAGGTCACAGTAAGAAGCTACATAATAATTTAAGTAATGGAAAGATGTCTCGATAGAGTCGGGGTCACAGTAAGAAGCTACGTAATGGTTCAAGTAATAGAAAGATGTCTCCATAAAGCCGAGATCATAGTAAGAATCCACATAATGGTTCAAGTAATGAAGGATGTCTCCATAAAGTCAAGGTCAGACCAAGAAACCACGTAATAGTTTAAGTAATGGAAGGATATATTCATAAGGCCGAGACCATAGCCAGAAGTGACATAATATTTGAAAGAAGTCATCGGCAATCACAATTTGAATCTAATATAAAGAAAAAAGAGTTAACTTTTTTTTTTTATTTCACGGCATATATATATATATATATATATATATATATATATATAAACTATTATTTTTTATTATGATTCAGTAGGTATATATATTTAAAATGACTAAACGTAGAAAGGGGGAAGAAATAATAAAATATGAGAAAAATACATAAACAAAAAAAAAAATTGTTAAAGGAATGTGTATTCTCCGGTTAAATTAATAAGCCTTATTTAGGAATTCAATTGCAACCATGTGACTTTTGATCTTATAAAAAAATGTGCTATTGTTATGATCTTTGGTTTGACCGAAGATGATAGCACAATTGGGGCTAATTGATTAATTTTTTTATGCTTTTTTTGTGTGTTTTAATACATGCTAAAATTATGATTTAGACTTAATATTCATTCAATTTTTTTCAATTTTAAGTTTTTAAAATAAACTTAATTTTTTTATCTTAAAAAATATCTGCGTGTCAAATCAATATCATATTACATGTCATGGTCAATTTTCTCTATTCAATTTGGTCTTGATATTCATTATTCTTTTAATTGGTCCCTTTTTTTTTCTTAAATTGAATAATTTTGTTTTTCTCCAAATTGAAACCAAGTTTAATTTTTAAACCCTACACATAATATAAATAATATAACTTATTAGTATAATGTTTATGTGATTTTTAATACTTCATGAGATTTTTAACCTCTTAAATTTTGAAACTAGTGGTGTTATTTTAAAATTTTCGTTCCATTTTTAAACCTTCTCTAACCCTAAAAAGAATATTTAATAAAAATGTGAATTTTGAAAAATATCAATATAACATTTATATAAAATTTAAATTTGGTCTCAATCTAGAGTAGGAAAAAATTTATTTGTGATATTTCAATTTTGTTTTTGTCAGTTTTAGTTGGTTGATTTTAATTTCAGTCGGTTGAATGTATCAGTTATCTGTTTTTATTCTCTATTTCAGTTTCCTATTGGTTGTATCATGTTCTATTATCAATGAAATGTTATCCTCTATTTGTTTTCTTAATGCATTACTCCTATTTTATGAATCCAAAGGGGGAGAAAAATTGAAATTGATCAAATTGGAACTTAAATGGAATTGAACCCATATTATTGATAAGGGAGCATTCGCATTTGTGTGTGCTTGATATCCTATATGTACTGCTTTTGGAAACACTTTACCAACTCAATGGTATCCAACCAAATTGAAGCAACTTGCAATGGAGGTTAGAGGTTGGCTTCATCAAAACATGGGGAGAATGTTGACATAAGTAGCTTGGATGATTTGGTATTTTAAGATTTGATGAAACTTTGTTGAAGGTACTTGAAGCCATTGCCTTGGAACCAAGCTTACATTAATGGAGATATGGAGATTTGATGTTATTCGTGTTGATCAAGCTTCTATTTGGATCAATCATGGGGAAAACAAGCTTGAAGATAGTAATTCATATTGTAGACTATTTACCATTGATTTGATGTATATGGTCTTTGTTGTGTCTTTTAATCTGTTGAAAAAATTTTCAACAGGTTAAATGGTGTCTTTTAATCTGTTGAATGGATTTTTAACAAATTAAAAGGTTAGTTGTAGTAGTCTTCACTATGACTTATTCAATCAATTGATTTATTTTTTAGTTAACTGATTTCACTTAAATTAAGTGAAATCAACTAATTGATTTGAAAATCAACCTGTTAAATTTTGTACGATCTGCAAAAATTAATTAATTAAATAAATAAATAATTAATTAATAAATGTTGGTAGTGAGAGCCTTTATGACATTAAATGTTAATTTTTGCAATGTGGAATGGTACTAGCTCAAATGGTTGAGATTACTTGGATGTGTAGAGAGGACTTGGGTTCAAGTCCTATGTATGTCAAATTTTGTGTTATTTTGATCGTGCATTTTTAATAATATAATTGATCATGAAATAGCCATTGAATGACCATTAAGCTAAGTTTAATAGAGGGCAACAAGGGGGGCTTCAAATTTTTTATTACTCCGTAAATTTAATTTGTAATAGTCTTTTTGCATGATGTATGTATAACTATATGATTGAGCCTTGTCTGATTCTGCTTGAATTCGTAGTTTTTTGAAATTTTCCAAAAATCGCCTAACGAGCCTTCAAAGTCGTTAGGCGACTCATATTGTTCTTGTGTGTTTTTTGGGTTCCTGGGAGGAACCGCTTGGCAGTGAGCGTTGTGTTTAGGTTGTGAACTCCTATAACTATAAGTAAAATCGCATGGGAATTGATATAATCTGCAAAAAAGGGAAAACTGAGAAATGTTGGGGCTTCACAGGTGCTGGGAAATTCTTGAATTTTGCAGGATGGTATGCACTGCCTGGCAGCACGGGGTTTGCCGCCAGGTGCCAGGGCCGTGGAAGTTGCATTGCATGTCTGTGAGGTGCAGTGGAGGAGTTGGGTTCTGTTACAGTCCAAGATAGAACACGAAGAATGGATTTAGTGATACCTTCAAATAGATAATAATAAAACTAACTAATGCATGAATTAAGGTCTTGGAATTAAACTTAGGTTGATTGGGTTTGGAGACAAAGGGATGCAAGGAAGGTATAAAGGAGGATAGTTGAATTGGGACTTAAAATAAATGTTGCACAACCTAATGTGGTATTAGTCATTCTGAGATTTTGCTTGAGTTTAAGTGTGATTAAAGGATATGGGGCAGGGGTCATAGTATATGACATGATATTAATAAGTAACAAAATAATGGTTGTAATTAGCTTGGACAATATTTAATTAAACTTCTTGTGGTATCTTGTATAAGACCTGTGAAATTTAAATTATTAAATAAATAATTATTTAATAAATGTGGGTAGTATGAGCCTTTATGGCACTTAATGTGGATTGTTATGATGTGGAAAAGTACTAGCTCAAATGGTTGAGAGTACTTGGTTGTGTTGAAAGGACTTGGGTTCAAGTCCTATGTATGACAATTGTATGTTATTTAATAAGTGTATTATTTTAATGTTATGTTTGAACATGAGCAGTGATAATGTAATCCTAAAATTATAGGAATTATCACGAAACATGTATTGGTTGGATTGGTTGTGCATTGACTTTGTAATTGGGTGGTTATGTGTGTTCAAACCTTGCTAAGAACAAATTAAACCTTTTTTTGCAAAAACTTCTTTTGTCATGAATATGAAAGGGCAGAGAAACCGTAGCTATAAGAAGGAACAACCAAGGGAGCTGGGAAAGACAACCAATAATGATCATTGAATATCCATTAAGCATTTTTTTAATTAATTTCGTTTTGGTGGAGTAAAGGGTGATTAAGGGGGTAGTAACTTAGAGAGAGAACGAAATTAGAGGAGAGAGAAGGATTGCATTTTTGTGTGGGTCTTGGGTAGAGATTTTTCAGAGAATTTGTGCTGGTTTGTAGAGAGAGTTGAGGGTGGAAGCCATTGTTGGAATGGAAGCAAAGGCTAGGAGAGTTTTGGTTTAAGGACACACACCAAACTCAAAATTTGAGCAAGGAATCCAGGTAAGGGGAACTGTTCTTGCATGTTTTTATTCGTGTTTGCTAGATTGTATTTTGCTATGATTGAATGCATGAAATTCCCTTATGTTTTATGTCATTTTTCTTAGTTGCTAGGTTTCTACATAGAAACCGCCTAGCGGTCATAAGTGTGCCGCCAGGCGACGCATCTTCTCTGCCTAATTTTCTGGGTTCTGCTATGAACCGCCTAGCGTCAAAAGTGGACCTGCTAGGCGACACACGATGATTGTCTCTATTGTGTTGTGTTTCTTGGATTTTTGTGATACTATGACTTTCCAGTTTGATTGCTAAGTCTATGTGAATGCGTGATGCCATCTTGTTGTTATCACTATGATGCGTGTGAATTAAATTGGGAATATAAACATGAAGAGTTCATGTTAAAGTGGATGAATGATTTATAATTAGGGAAATATGAGTCAATTATGATTTGGTTGGATTAGTGTGATGTCATTGGTTGATTATGTAGCTAGCAATGGAATGATTGTGAATTATTGGTTCGTGTAAGAATTACTGGATGTGAAGGGTAAACAAAATGGTGTCCAAAGGCATAAAAGAACCTGCGTTTTTTCCCAGGAACTAATATGTCGCCTGGTGGCATCTTATTGGCCGCTAGGCGATAGTGGTGAACATGAGTGGTTCTGAAACTGATTGGATAACTAAGAGAGAAAGATACCAGTGAATGAGTTGAAAGAGTATTATGCATGACAAGGAGATAAAGACAATTGAATAAGGGTTAGTGATGGACTAGGCAACACAGGGAATGCGATGGAGTGATTATGGTAAATAAATGTAGGGATTTGTAGTGAATACTTGGTAATGGTATAATAATCTAAAATAAGGAAATGGATAAAAGGCGGATAACTAAAGTGGAAATGTGGGTTCCTATGTTTAAGGAGTTGGGTGAATTTATGTACAATGATTGAATGATGAAAAGATCTATTACAATTTGTTAATTATAAGATTTGGTGATAAGCTGAATTTGGTTACAAAGATTGAGGTAAGAAATTGGTTTTGTTATGAGTCTTAGGTAGCCTATTGTGGTGGTTGTTTTCCCAATTTCAGTTTAGAGTTAAGTTTCATTGGAGGAATAAAATGGGTGTGTAATCGAGACTGAATCCTAGATGTTAGTATGATATTAAGAATCAGGTACCGTGAATTGGAGGTGCGTATTGCATAAGATAAAGGGTAAAGGGAATGTGTTAGGGTGCTAAAGCAATAATGAAATCCCAATTTCTGGTGTAGCGCGTAGCAGCGCAAGAAAGGCCGCCAGGCGATAGGACTAGTAGGGGTGTCCCTGCAACGTGTGGGCCTGGCCGTAAGGTGTGACCCAGGCGATAGACCCTGAAATAGTGGGTTTGGGAGAGGTTTGGCACCTGGCGATAATGGTGTTCTGCTAGGCGGTCTGCACAGGAATTTCACCTAGCAACGCTTAGGTTGTGCCAGGCGATAGTGTTGTAGGCATTGGCTTGCATGTGTTGCTTGTATGCAGTAATGCGAGACTTGGATCAGGAGATGTTGTGCCATGAGCAGGTAGGTTCATGGATGGTAGTGAACACATGATGATATGAGCGAGGAGGTTCATATCCTATTACTCTCGTGTGGGGATACAAGCGGGGAGGTTCGTATGTTCCGTGCTCACACTTGAGAGATGCTGCGAGCGGGGAGATTCATAGCTGATGGATCACATGTGTTGGACTACGAGAGGGGAGGTCCGTAGAGTAGGACTACGAGCGAGGAGGTTCGTAGAGGTAGGACCACGAGCAGGCAAGTTCGTATGAGTATCATAAATCCTGAGTCCATGGTCAATAATTGTATGCATTGAAGGTTGAAAAGCCTTGGGGTGTTAAGGTCTTGGCCAAGAACTAATTAGAATAAAATAGTTGGGTGTATTTTAATATTATTAACTTATGTGTTAATTATTTATGAGCTCACCCTTTCTGTTTGTGTTTGGTGATGATCGTGTGACATATCACATGAGAGCAGATGATATTCCAGGTGATGTTGTTGATGCATAGAGACGGAGAGAGGGCTAGATTGGGGGACTTTGACCTAGGGATTTTATTATGTTTCTACTATTTTGTCAGATTTTGGAACTTGTAATAACATTATTACTTTAGTTTGTTTAAATTATGGCACGTTGAATAATGTTTCAAATTTTCCCGCATTTAGGATTAATAAGATTTTGAAGTTTGATTTTTAATTATTAAATATTTATTTTGATTAAGTAATTTCCAGTAGGGACGTTACATCTTGGATTTGGTTATAGTTCACAACTAGGTAGTGGCGGGGTGAAGGTGAATTATGGGTTTTAGTGCATGATTGGATTACTTAACTTAGAGAGCTAAGTTGATAGGGAAAGGGTTAGAAATTGGGAAAAGTACTATAGGATTTAAACAAGTAATCTTGTGTGACACTTGGCAGTAAGGGGTGACCCGCCAAGCGATACCTGCCGAAATAGTGGCAATAGAGGCGCTTGGTCCCTAGTGGCACATGTCCCCCGCCAAGCAGTCTGGAAGCCAGATCTACGAAGCACCAGACAATATTGCATAGGCAGAAACTATGTTTTGATTGCTGAAGATGTGCGTGATCTACAAAGCTTTGGGGATACCTCGAAGGTCGGCTTGCTGGTGTTCCTTGAGTTGTGGCTCAGAATGTATCCCTTGAGTTGTGGCTCAGGATAGGGTTTAAGCACGTGGAATTCCTTGAGTTATAGCTGGTTTCCCGCACGTGTTCTATAAGTTGTGGCTTATAGGTGAGGCAACAAGACATCTTGAGGTGTTCATCTAGAGACGTAGATCATGGATGACATGGTGGTGGTCGTGTGATTTAGAATCAAAGGATAATGTTCCTTTGATGTAATTGTGTTAATATATTTGAATTATATATGTTTTTATATTGTTAGCTCACTTTATCTGCTTGTGTTTGGCGATGATCGTGTATTGCGTTACACGTGAGCAAATGATGTTGCAGTTGGATCTGGTGAGGCATAGAGCTGGAGCGTGGGCTAGCTTGGGAAATTATTCATCGGAGTTTTATGATTTTCTGAATTTTAAGAATTTTGTAATCATTTGGATTATTAGACTTATCTTTTGTATTCTGAGTTTTTAAAAAATTATGGATTTGAGGTATTTTATGATGAAATAAATGTTTTAAATTTTCCGCGTTTTTGGAAAATGAACTAAATTAAATGAGGTATTATTTGTATGTCTTATTTTATTATTAAAAATCCGTAGAATTTGTATTATTTGTATGATAAACATGAACGTATTGTGCGCGTGATTTTTTAGACTGTGATAAGTTTCTGGAAATTATCCAGAAACCGCCTAGCGGGCCTTCAAAGTTGCTAGGCGACTCATGTTAAAACAACCCAGTTTCTGGGTTTTTGTTAAGAACTGCCTAGCGATGTAGAGCTTCCGTCAAGCGATGCATGCTGGTGTTCTTTTCATGAAAACGCTATTTTTCGTATTTTCGTGCAACAGGAACCACCAAGCGTTGGTTCTATACCGCTAGGCACCAGGTCCCTGAGTTCCTTATAACATGAATGGTTCATATTAAACCAAGTATTGGCATGGTATAAATGCATGAATCCTTGTTTAAAAATATATGTGCTTGATTCTTATGATTGGTGGAATGTGCGTTGAGTTTTGGTATATGTATCAACATGTTGTTGGTGTTCTGGATTCTGTGTGGGTGATTAGGTTCGTTAGAACTTGTTATGGAGTGCCAAAAACCAGTAGCATTGACGCTATTGGTGTGATGCCTAGCGACACGGGGTAAACCATCAAGCGATAGTGGGTATAGGCAGTTAGTGTTGGAATGTTGCCTAGCGGCGCTTAGGCAACGCCAGGCGATAGCGTAGAGAGTAGTGTGCTCTCTTGGTTTGCATTTTACATGTTTGTGATGTTGGGCTTGGACTAGGAGATGCTTGACTGTGTCATGAGCGGGTAGGTTCATGGCTGGTGGTGAACACATGATAATATGAGTGAGGAGGTTCATATTATGATGCTCTCGTGTGAGGATACAAGCAAGGAGGTTTGTATGTTATGTGCTCACACTTGAGGGTTGTTGCGAGTGGGAAGGTTCATAGTTGTTGGATCACGTGTGTTAAAGTATGGGCGGGGAGGTCCGTAGAGTTGGACTATGAGTGGGGAGGTTCGTAGAGGTAGGACCACGAGCAGGCATGTTCGTGGAAGTATGTATATCTCTAGTCCATGCTCAAGTAATTGCTAGTGTGATTTGGATGTGTGTGGTCTACAAGGCTTTGTGTGATACCTTAAGGATGAACTTTGTTGTAGCATTCCTTGAGTTGTGGCTCAGAATGGTATCCCTTGACTGCCGGCTCGGGATAGGGGGGTAAACACGTGGCATTCCTTGAGTTGTAGCTCGAAATGGCATCTCTTGAGTTATGGCTCGGGCTGGCGGATGAACACGAGGAATCCTTGAGTTGTGGCTTGGATTGGCGAGTGTTGCCAGTGTTAGTGTGCGAGTTGTGGCTCGTATGGATGGGTCCAGAAAGATTGCCCTCCTTGGTATTTAGCCGACGAGTTTGGTAGTCTTTGGACATTAAGAACTATGTTCCGTATTGGGAACTCCACCTAGCGTTACAGAGTGTGGTCCGTAGTAGATTTTCTGCACGTGTTCTACAAGTTGTGGCTTGTAGGTAGAGGTGGCAAATGGTATCTTGAAGTTACCATCTAAAAACGTAGAACATTGATAACATGGTGCTGGCCATGTGGTATGGAATCAAATGATAGATTTCCTTTGATAGGTGAATGCATATATATATTCGTATTGTCTATATGTTTATTTGTTACCTCACCCTATCTGCTTGTGTTTGGCGATGATTGTGTAATTCGTTATGCGAGAGCAAATAATGTTGCATGTGTTGCTGGTGAGACATAGAGTTGGAGAGGGGCTATATTCGGAAGGCTTTTACATTAAGGATTTTCTTTTATGTTTTTGTAAATAGTGTTTCAATCGATTTATGAACTTGTAATGATTAATGGAATTTATGGATTTTAATTATACGCGTTTAATAAATGTATAACTTTTTTTTTCGCATTTTTGGGAAAGACGTTATAATAAATGTGGTTTATATTTCAATATTGATTTTTTTTATTTAAATTAGTAATATCCGATCGAGATGTTACAGTTTTTGCAATTTTGCATTTTCCTCTCTTTTGTGGCCTAACTTTGATTTGTATGTTTTGTAGAAGGTCTTGTTAGGGTAAATGAGCATTCCAAGTATTTATTTTATTACAAATCATTGATTCAAGTTTGTTTTTACATGCACAGTGTGTGGCATGAATAGTTTTGGAAGATTTGACCATGGTGAGAATTAAACATAAAAGTTGCATTCTTATGTGTGCATTCATTAATAAAAATGGTATTCTAGACTTTGCTTGGTTCCTTTTGCATAACTGGTCATAGGTCTGTTGCAGCAATGAAGAATGAAGTGGACCACAAGCCATACAAGGCTATCACATGAAGGATCTCTGGATGAGTGACTTAGAGCTGCTACGAGCCAACTAGATTCCCCACCTACTACAGCAGGTCGTGGATGTTCAAGCATCACCAAACTTGAACAAATGACCTGAAGAAACCGAGACAGTTGCTGGAAAACCTGTCACCTAAATTACAAGTTGTTATCTCAAGTAGTTAGTAGTAAGAAGGGTAGTTTAGTTAGTTAGTAGAACTTATCGAACCAGTTGTAGGTTATATATTTTTTATATGTAGTACCAAAAACACATTCAAAAGAGTTCATTCACACCATACACACATCATCCATTCCATCCATCACACGAACCACTTGCTCTCTCCACCGCAAAACCACTTTTACTGATCTTCTTCACTTTTCTTTAGTGTTTCATGCATATTTTGCTATTGTCCTACTATTCTTGTTGATTGTTGAAGTTGTTTGTATGCCACTCTTTTCATGTCACCGGATACAATTTTTGTAAGCATGTTTCTCTATATTAGATTTGCATTTTTCTTTCATTTTCACTGATTAATTGCCTTGCACTTTCACAAAAAAGGTCTTTTCGAGAATTTTCCATAATTGTGATTTCTATGTTTTTTGAGTTTTAATTCATTTCCAATGGTTCAATTGTGTACCACTTAGGTATTAGAAGCATTTTGCGTAATCCAATTGCATTAGGATTCTTACATTGAATAATCATACATAGACACACTTAGTTAGCTTTAGCCTTTCATCAAACATTTTAGGTGCATTGTAGTTCATTTAGTCATTTCATCGAACAATTTGTTTTTACACACATTCATGGCATTTTAAGCTTGATTCAGTTTTAGTTTTAATAGATTTTATTAGATTTCCTCCCGTTTCGAAAGGCAAGTTCAATACATCATTCATTTTCCTTGCCTATCATTCGGATTGATCTCGGCTGTCCACTTTGCTACACTAGTTAGCTTTAGTTGAGGAAATTGAGTTTTTGTTAAATCTCTACACGACAAGAGGTTTATTAGTCCGACATCTCTCGCTCCTACTGCTTGACTGCGTGTGGAAACCATCTTGAGAAATCTCTGAATTGTGCTTTGCAAGATAATGGTTCAGGGTCCCATGATAGCAGCCAATTGTTCCTCCATAGACAATATGAGATTATTATGAGACTCAAACCATATCTTACCATAGTCTTTGGATTCCTCAAGTAGGTTCTCAATGTCTTATCCGTCTATAAAACGTCTATCATTTTTTGTTTTACATAGCTCATGAAACAGGATGGTACATGTAAAAAGGGGATCCGACAATTAAGTCAACAAAAGCTCTCAAAAGTCAAACCTCATATTAGGATGCTAATGAATTACATATCTTTAATTATTTGGGTCCACCTATACTTATAGAGATCCAATTGACTTTTTATCACTTTACTCACTTTTTATGGACCCAAACTTTGGGCCTTTGATTAAGTCTAATTGGGTTTGACCAGGTTTAAATGGGTTTGACCAAGTGTAACTAGGTTTGCGTTGTAGGCCCAATCCCTTTAGGACATGCTATGCTTGGTTTTGTATTTGTCTATGTTAAGGGAGGTTCGCAAACATATCGGTATACCATTTTACCATTCATTATCTATTTACTTATCGTTTGCTGATGTGCCAATTTGACATTCGTGTCCACTTACATTTTGGTTGATGATTCTAAATGTATGACCAGATCTATTGTGACACAGGCGTCCTTTGGTATTTTGTACTTCTAATAATTCGGGAAGTTCTAGACTTTCTTAGTTTCTTGAGTATTCATTTTTGTTATACTAGCATATATCCAATGTATTCTATTTGTGGGAGATAAATTGGCAGCCTATTTGGCCCCGATAGTAAAATACTAATTTGTATGTAAAATTTAAGTTATCTATGAATTATAATCAATATTTTAAATACAAGTACTAATTTGTACGTAGAATTTAAGTTATCTACGAATTATAATCGGTGTGCAATTATCCGTAGATAATTATAATTTTTTTGTAGATAATTATAATTTTTTTAGGACATATGAAAGTAGTTGGTTGCAATTAACAATAATCCAATATGCTTTTATCTAATAAAACGTAATTAAATCAAAATTTCATGAAAATTTAGGAAAAATCTTGAAATCATATAAATAAAATAAAAAATAATAATTTTATTAGTGTCAACAATAAGAATTGAAGAATTAATAAGAATATTATTACGAAGTTCATAATATTATTCAATTTTTTTTTTATAGTTAGGGAATATATAATTAATGAGCTTAGCCATAATTAATTTGTTTTATCTGGAATTTGATCACATGATTTTGTTTCCACATTTCGGGGTGATGAGACTTTAATCAAAGTAAATTAACATAATAATCGCGTTCACACCTTAGTATTTATTTGTTGATGTCAATATCACTTAGGACCAATCTAAACGCTTAACCAAAAATACATAAAATAAGATAGTGTCTTGGGAACTGCACCCCTTTTTTAATTTTTTTTTATATAGGTTTATAACGTTGTTTGTGCAAATAAGCTTTAAAATAAACAAAGATTATCTAACAAATCATAGTTGTACGCAATCCTTCAAGTGAATTGTCCTCAACTTCACATGTGATTTAGATTTTAATATCAACCAAGACTGGACGTGTATAATTGACTTTCAATGTTCTCACGAGTTTCTTTATAAAATTTTGTAAGAGAAATAAAAAAATTTAATTTTTCTGTTTAAATTAAAATAAATCTATACACAAATTAAAATTTATTTAAAATTGGAAGAATTTAAGATTAAATATATTTCAAGTGCTTGATCTTTAATACAAAATTAAAATTTATTTATTTTTGAAATTTTAATATATTTTGATTCTAAAATATAAAAAATAAATAAAAATAAAAATTTTAACATAATTATATTAATTGATTTTACATGTTAAATATATTTCATGTTAATATTTAAATTGTTTATTTTGTTTAAAACGTCTTCATTTTAATATCATTTGGAGAATGTATTTAAAACATAAAAAGAATTAATATAATTGGGTTAAAAATAATTATATCTATTTAATTTTAAAATTTGAAAACCAAATTTTGAAATTTCGTACAAAAGACAAATTTAATTTCGCGTTCGGCAAATCTATATTGAAACTTCTACGCATAAATGTGTTCATAAACTAATTTTAAGTTGTAAAAAAAAATCAATTTAATATTATTTTTTGGAAGTGTTGTAAATGTAACCTGTTGGTTTATGATTAATGTGAACACGATCTGTTATAGAATTGACTTCATTAGTCTCTTTTTTTTTGTCGGTCTCAATTTGTATATGGTGAAACTGTACCTCGGAAAAAAAAAATACTTAATTCACATTAGTTTGTATAAAGTAAGTGAGTTTTTAAATTTAACTTTTTTATAAAAGCTTTACTTTTATCTGTTTTAAAATTTGAAATTTTCACTTTTGCTTATTGTTATATAACATTTTGTGTTAGAAAGTCAATGACGTATATTAATGTGAGTATTTGACATCTTAAAAAAAAAAATCGAATATAGAAAATAAATATTGTTTATTTGCTTTCAAATAAATATTAGACATTCAAATTTTGTAAAATAAAAATTAAAAGAGAAGTTTACACATTTTATACATAAGTGTGAGTCAAAGTCTCACATTGGATAAAATAGACAAAGTCAAACATTATATAAAATGAAAAACTCATAATCTCATTGTCTTAAAATTTTGGAATAAGAACGATGTCAAATATCTTATATATGTAAGATCAATGTAATATATATATATATATATATATATATATATATATATATATATATATATATATATATATATATATATATATATATATATATATAACCATAATCTCTTAATAACTATATACACACTATATAAGACGAAAGATACTTAATTTTATTATCTCAAAATTTTTGAATAAAAATGGTGTTAATTATTTTATATGTAAAATCAATATCACATGTATATTGAACCAATGACTATAATCATATGTAAAAATATATACAAATCCATCATATTAAAACTGACGATTTTAAATTTAAAAAAGAAATAAATTATAAGGACTGAAATGAAAGCGTACTAACTTTATTTATACCAAAAATATGATAACTAAAACAACTTCCATAGTTTTATTTCTATATGGATCTAGAAAAGGCTGCATAATGAATACGACATCTTCTGCCCGTTTTATTTCTGAAAAGTATTTCTGGTGTTCCGCCAACAATTTATGGTTATATTGTCATGAATGTTTTGCACCGCAATTGCATACACATTAACAAAGGCATGATGGTATTCAGTCGCAGATATTCACAAAAATATCGAGAAGTCAAAATAATACATTAAAAATTTATATATTTAATTATTATCACTAATAAAATAAAATTAAATACATAATTTAGTATAACAATGACTAAAAAAAGAAATCACACATCTAAAAAATTGTCAAAAGAAAATTCAATAATAATCAAACCACACTTAAAATCTAGTTATAAAAAACACAAAGTACAATTTTTTTTCTATTTTCATAAAATAAAAAATTAATATACAAGAGGCTGATTAAACTAATATTTTACTATCAAGTGAGACAAGAAAAAATTACCTTCTTTTTTATTTCTTCAAGAATGGAAGAAAATCGCTGAGAGATGAGAGCAAAAATTATAGATCTTTTTCTCTTCAGAAACAAAAGAAGATAGGTGAGAACAATTTGTGAGAAACTCAAGACATATAATGGAACTACAACTAAAATTCAGTTACAAAAAAAAAACACACAGTATAATATTTTTTCTTCTATGTTCATAAAATAAAAAATTAATATAAAACAAACTCATTAAATAAATTATTAAACTAATATTTCACTATCAATTGAGACCAAATAATTACCTTCTTTTTTCTCTCTCGAGTATGGAAGAGAACAGAGGAGAAATAAGAGCGAAAATGATAGATTTTTTTCTCTTCAAAAACAAAAGAAAACAACTGAGAATGAGATATGAGAACAATGTGTGAAAAACCCAAGACATATAATGGAACCACAATAAATATTCGGTTATAAAAAAAACACACAGTACAATATTTTTTTTCTATATTCATGAAATAAACAATTAATATAAAAGAGGATCATTAAATGAATTATTAAACTAATATTTCACTATCAATTGAAACCAAAGAATTACCTTCTTTTTTACTTTCATGGGAATGGAAGTGAGAGGACAAAGGATAAATAAGAGCAAAAATAATAGATTTTTTTTTCTCTTCAAAAACAAGAAAAAACATGTGAGAATGGAATATGAGAACAATTTGTGAGAAACTCAAACCAAAATAAATAAAAAAATATCTTAAAAAAATCTTTTTATTCTTTATTTTCTATTATGTTTAATTTTATATTTTATTATTTATTAACATTAATTGTTATATTTATAAAAGAAATAAAATATTTGATTTAATTATAATATATTTTTTTAATATCTATAATATAAAAAAAAGTTTAAAATATATATAATATAAAAAAAAAATTTAAAAATTTAGGGGGGCCATGGTCCCTTCCTGCACCAACAGTGGTCTGCCACTGCTGGTATTCGACTAAAATAAAAGTATAGGTTAAAGTCATATAGGATTAAGAATATATAATTTTATTTCCATAAAAAATTTAAATATTTTTAGTTTTTTGACTTTCTAAATTTAATAGTTTACTTTAGATATATTTTAATTTTTATAAAAAAATTAAAATTGAAAATTTTACTCTTATTATTTTCTAGAATTCTTATAGAAAGAAAAACTGTACCTTAATTCATCCACATCTAAGTATAATATTTCAATTATAATAAAGTATTTCAATTAAAATTAAAACTCATATTTAAGAATTATTTCTATACAATGAATTATTTCACCTGAAAATTAAATTTGAATTTCAGTAATTTTTTATATAATTAAATTATAACTTTGATTAAATGCATTGTTTTAGTTGGAATTTGTTCAATTTGGGTCACCTAAGCTTAAACTAAAATCATTTATTAAATTAAACTTTTAAACCTTGATAGAAGATATCAGACATTCCAAATAGATGAAAAATTGGTGCGCTCATACGAGCCTAATTAGATGACATAATATGTTGAACTTGACTAGATGATCTGATGGATCGTTTTTGAGTTGAGTTTTTATGATAAGTGACTTAAATGTTTGATTGTGTACATACATGTTGACCCCATGAGACAATATCTACTTGGGTTGCATCGATATGCCAAGTCACTATAATCAACCTTAAATAAGGCAAATATAAGGTTAATTAACTCGCTCTGATTAATAGGTAATTATGTCAACTAAATCAAATCTTAACTAGGTCAAGCCTATAAACCCTAGTATGAAAGGTACACTTTACGAAGTACATGATTATGTTTTTGCTCTGACATTGATCATTGATACCTCAGATTGACTTTGACATCAAAGTGTCTTCTTTAGGTAGCTGCCCCCTCCTTTGTTCGTGACTAGAAGACGAGATACCCTTGAAGCTAGGACCGTGGAGCTTTGAAGCTTGTTCACAAGACTTTATGGGATATATTTCGACCTCTTTTGAACAAATTATATCACACTCTCACCCATGCCATCCAAGCTATTGACCCATTGTATGTTCCAAAACCACAACATGCAATTATCAAATCATATTACCACCAAGTAATATCAAACAATATGACAATCTCTCAAAACCAACCAATATAATTTTCTTTTGCAACAATGCCTCTTGGAAAGAGCCTTTACCCTACTTTCCATATACTTACAAGCAACAACCTTACCCACTCAACAAAGCCTTGGGTAAGAGCACTCTTGCTCAACTCATGCCAAAGCCTTATAGTTGAAAGAAACCCTTTTACCATACTCAATAAAGCCCTTTGGATAAAAGAACCATCATAGCCTTATGATTATGAGAGAATTCATACTGTCTCACCACATGCGTACACAAATACATGTCATATCACATCAAATAATCAACCATACATCAACTTATTATGTGCAAACATCCAGTATATTCCAAACAAGGACCTATCACAATTTATCACGACAAAAGTATCAACACAATACAATAAGAAAAGAAAAAAAAGCAATTGTCTATGGCATATATCTCCAACTACAGACCTCCAAATGAAGATCACAATGGTCAAACTCAATAACAACATGTTATTGATAAACTGTCAAAATCTTGTGCGTTGTTCTTGTCTCTATCTCTTATCACTTTGTATTGCACTTTAAAGTTTAAAGAAATTTGAATTAAACCAACTTTTTGATATTCTTGTGTGTTCTAGTATGATCTGAAGCATTGCTACTATTTGTATGGCTCATAGGAATCAATCTTTTTTATCTTTCATGTTGTTTTTCGTTTAAATCACAAATTCGAATTTCTGCAGTTTGCCCAATTTTGCAATCGACTGTTTTCGTGATTTAATATGTTGATTCTATCAGTACTGTATCTGTTTAGTGAAATCAATCAATTGTCTTTACTTTTGATTAGTTGAAAGTGTGCAATTCAGTAACTTTTGCATCCTCATTTCTTGGTTGATTTGATTCAAGTTATAATTGTTTTTGGCTTTTAAAAGTCATCTTATTTTTTAATTAGCCAATTCAACCCCCCTTCTTGGCATTTCAACCATTTCAATAATTACACTATATTCTACAAATAAAGGGAAATCTCATAGATTTGGGAAGATTATCAAAAAAATAAGTGGAATATTGAATAGTTAAAGATTATCAACAATATCAGATATCCACAAAGTTTGTTACTCAAATTACAAGTCAGAATAATTGAAGAATAATTCAAAGTATGGAATCTCTTACAATTTATTCAAGTACCAAGTCAAATCTAAATTTTAGGCTCAATCCAATTATGAAAGTTTATAAATTGATGGTCTAGCATAAGCACAACACATACTAGAGAGAGAAACTTGATATATCTACATTTGAAGGTAGGAGATCATTCTGAAGGCTAGAGGCATCCAATTTCAACATCAATCTTATTTAGTTTGTCTAGGAGTATCTAACTCCCTCATTCACGAGGGTTAGGCGTGTAATGTATTTTTAATTCTCTGTGAATTCATTAATCAACATAATTCTTTTCCATCACTCTTGTGTTCTATTCTTGCTTTAGGTGCATGATAATTATTGATTGCATATTTGTGGGTATTAATAATTGGACACGATATTAGAACCTAGACTAGAATAGATAACTAATTGATTGTGCACATCATTTGCCACTACAACAGAACCAATTCAACCAAGACTAAATTCAACCAATTTAGAAAAGAGTTACTCCTAATATATTCATGATTTAAAACCCGAGAAATTTAATTAATTAAATAATTAATTAATTAATTAATTAATAAATGTGGATAAATAAATCCATTTCAATGCTATCTTATGTTTTTTCCATAAACCATAATTAAGGCATAATAAAGGGTCTAATTAAGAGTATTAGAGGGTGTTTTGGTGTCTACCATTGTTGAACGCTGTAAGGAGAGAAAATTCAGAGTGAATCATAGTGCTTTAGTAGGTGAAAAGGAGGGCTGAACTACGGGTGGACAAAGGAAGGTTTGTGGATCAAAGAGTTAACTTAAGCAATCCCTATTTGAGCAAGGAAACCAGGTTAGGGGAGTTGGACTGATGTGATCCCAAGAAGGCTTATAGCTTGGGACAACGCCTAGGCCCAAATCATGCTCAAGGCCCAATCCATGGCCCACATCCATCTCAATCCCAAAGCCTACCAGGAGGCCCAATAACAAGGGGCATGCTAAAAAACAGATCCAATTGGGCTTCATCCAAGATGGCCCAAACCCACATGGGCTTCTCACACTCTTCAGATGGGCCAAAGAAGATGTGAAGATTTGAAGAGGTGTATCAAAGAGCAGTAGAATATCAATAAGATTGGCCCATTGTTTAGGCCTTGTTTTCTAGAATAATAAGTCAAACAATGTGTAGTTGAATTGATAAAATTGGGCTTGACTAAGCCCAATAGGAGATTTGGCCATGAGCTACCAAAGGTCCAAGGTGGACTAAGTGGAAGTCAACATTCCTTCCTACACCTCATGGATCCAATGCATCCAAGGGCTAGGAATGCTTCCTCCTTTTCCAAGGCATCATCCAATGGCCATGAGCCTTGCTCCTTTTCCAAGCCATCTTCCACAACCAAGATTCAATGCCTTTCTCATCCAAGGGCTAAGAGTGCTTATGTGTATTTGTTTTCATATAAAAGCCTAAGTTTTAGGCTATTGTAATCACTCTTGAAATTTCTAATAGAATGTTTGTGTTGAGATCACTCCACTCTTCTATTATTTTGAGAGCACCTAAGCTAAAGGTTTACAACATTTCCTTTAGCCACCTTCCACTAGTCTAGTTTCTAGTCTAGTTCTCCTTTCACCGCTCCAAATTCCATTTCTACAAGAGCCTTAAACACTTGTCTCCATGCCATTTTTTGTTGCCTATGGAGTTCCTACCAACCACCATAAATTGGAACTCCATCATGGACCCTACGTTTTTTTGATTTGTATTGCTCTTTTGTATCATTGTATGTATATTTGAATATGTTAAACTGTGCATATATGCGTCTATTCCAGTTTTTTAAAATTTCCAAAAATCGCCTGGTGGGCCTTCAAAGCCATCAGGTAACTCATGCCTTTGTTGTGTAAATTCAGGGTTCCTAAGAGGAATTGTCTGGCGGCATGAACTGGTCATCAGGCAACGCAAGATTTCCAACCCTTTTTCTGGGGTTTTGTATGAACCGCCTAACAGTGATGAACACCCACCGGGTGACACGAGCCATTCGACTCAATTTTGATGGTTTTGGGTTTCTAGGTTGATTCTGATCAGGAAAAAATGGAGTTTTATTTATGGGTTGATTGATGAATACTAGGAATTGTTGAATTACATTGTTAATGGAGGTTGATTTGAGAAAAATGTAGGAACCCCCTTTTAGGGTTTGGAAATTGGACGTTTTATGTTGAGATTAATTGATGTATGATCACATTTAATTTGATAATTAGAGCCCCTGAATGTTTGATTACATGACTGGATTGCATAATTAGGCAGAAGAAGGAATTTTTGGATTTTAGGGTTTTTGTAGCAAGTGCAACAGAATCTGGGTTTCTTAGAAACTGATGTGCCGCCTGGCAAGACGTAATCTACTGCCAAGCGACAGTGCATGTCAGAGTGGTAGTTTTGCTTCTGGACGTGAGGGGAATAGGGGGAAATCAATGGTGCATTCTAGAGAGAGTAGTACGAATAAATTAGGGCAATGATAGATCATGAGTACCTTGGTGTTGAGGAGGAAATACATGAAAGTTAATAGGAATTAATCTGTGATCCGAATGGTAAATGGGGAAATTGTGATATTAAAAAATGATACAGAATAGAAACTAAACCAACATTAGGAATGTAGTGCCTATAACATGAGACTTAGGAAATTATGGTACCTTTGGGTGGCCAAGTTAGACATGGTTCAATTCAAATGTTATAATGTGATATAATGTGGGAGAATCACTAACACAAAAAAGCCTTTTAACGTCCAATATTTTTGACCTTTGACGTTTGCCCAAACACCGACGTCATACTAGGTGACATCAAAATAACACCAGAAAACAGAGTAGACGTCACTTAATGTCGAGGTAATAGGGGTCCGACGTTATCCAACATCGAGGCCAAAAGCAGTAGACGTCAATTTTCATGCTAAATGGAGCCCAAAAATAGAGCAATTTGACTTCTGTTGGGCCCTGACAAACGTTAAATAGCGTCGGCCGTGGTAAGCTCAGACGTTAAATAACATCTGTCAGAGCACCACCAGACTTCAAACTGCTATATTTGTTTTTAATTTGGTTGTTTTTACAACATTCCCACATATGAAAATCAGCAAATTCCCAGAACAGTTTCATAATAATTTCATCACAATTTTGGAGTTACAGTTATATCTAATAACACTTAAGTTTCAACATATATTCTAAACTAATATAAATAACACCAAACTAAAAGTTTCAACATCATATTTTTATACAATAAAGTTTTTGAAAGGAGTTCTAATTCCTGTGGTATCAACTCCATCTTTCCAATAGATATGTTGTCCACTCCTATCTTAGTGTGTGGATAATGTCATCTGGTAGAGGTGCTGGATTCTTGAACCGCTGAAAAAGTAATACAATTTCATTATGTATGAATATCATTCTTGAAATTTTGATATGATTTATAACATGTGAAATATATATATATATATATATATATATATATATATATATATATATATATATATATATATATATATATATATATATATTATTACCTCTATCCATTCATCTTTAATTGCAGCTCGAATGATTGTTCTTATCCAAGACATGACATAATATCCACACACTAGTGCAGGGAAGGGAAATGACAGCGGTTATTTTCAGCTTTTGGCTTCGGGTCCGCAACCGCTGCATATACGACCGAGGTAAAAAGCCAGTAGTTTATGCCTCGGTTACAACCCGAGGCATATAAAATATTTACTGCCTCGGTTTCCGCCCAACCGAGGCCTAATGCGTACCAGAAATTCAAAAGGTGCAGCGACGGTGGTGGTTGGTCGAAGAAGAAGAAGAAGCCGCGGCGGTGCGGTGCTACGACGAAACGATGCCCTGGAACGTCGGAGGTGTGCGGGACGGTGGCGCAGAGCTGCGCTGGTCGTCGGAGAAGGGCGGAGCAGTGCGGTGGTGGTTGGTCGAAGAGGAAGAAGCCGCGGCGCTGGAGCGTCGGGACGGTGGCGCAGAGCCGCGCTGGAGCGTCGGAGGTGCGCCGGAGGTGCGCCGGACGATGGGACCTGTGCGTGAAGGTGGTGCTGGTCGTCGGAGAACTGAAGGTTGGCCGGAGAAGACGAATTCGCAGAACACCGGAGAAGATGAAATCGCAGAACAACGAAGGATTTGGGGTTTTTTAACCCTACGAAGAGATACTGCCTCGGTTATTCGAAACCGAGGCATATTCTACACTTACTGCCTCGGTTATTACAGAACCGAGGCATATATTACACTTACTGCCTCGGTTATTACAGAACCGAGGCATATTCCTTCAGTAAAAAAAAATAAAAAATTCAAATTAGGGGTCAACGCAGTGGTCAAATTTTTTTAGCACTATATGCCTCGGTTATTATGACAACCGAGGCATAAAAGTTCAATTTAATTACAAAACTGCCACCGCGTGCTTTTATGCAGCGGGTTCGCATGAACCGAGGCATATACAGCGCTGTAAAAGCTCTAAAATGCACTAGTGACATTCCCATGAATCTTCTTGCTTGTTACACTAAACATTACAAATAAAACAAACATATATCAAAGTCATAAGTTGACATACATAAATTAATAACTTTAAACCTTTGGATATGATACTTTAAGTTGTTAATCTCTAGGCTTACCCACAATTCTAATGAAATTTTGGAAACATAAAACATATGTTAGTTTTTATAACTAAGTAGATACATAGGTTAGGATTGAAAAAAAGTAATACTTACTCTTGTAACATGCTTTTCAAAGCAGGTGGAATCTTCCTATGGCATAAATAAAACCATACAATCGTACATTGTCTTGGAATGATGACACATAGTTACCAATGATACCTACCATTAATCACAAGTACTTAGCAGAAATAATTAATAATACTTTATAAAATATTACTAGCAAAAACACCTACGCATCAATGTATGGCACAAAGTAGATCTCTATATTTGACTCAACCATCCATGTTTGCAAATAAAGTTTGATGTGGTCATGTGAGTTTCCCGAAGGTTGAATGGTTTGAGGTTCAATGAATCCATAGACGGAAGATCAACCTTGGTCCACAATGAACCATAATAAATCTACATACATAAAATAAAAATTAATGCAACAATCATATTAAAAAATCAAATACAATTAGTCCAATTTTACAAATAACAATAAATATAATTTTATTTCCTAATTTTACAAATATTATTATAAAAATTCAATTAAAAAAAGAAATAGGCCAAAAAAAAAATATAGTCTAAGATAAAAATTATAATTGCAAATACAAAAATACAAGCAAAGTAATCTCAAAACGATGCAAATGGGAATGAAAACACATAATATTCGGTTGAAAACGCCTAAAATCAATCCACAATCAAATCCCAACCAGTTTGGTGGTGAAAAATGTTCGAAACTCACTTAGAGGAGGTCGGAATAATGGTCGCTGATGGGAAGGATCGCGAAACACTGTAAATGGGAATGAAAACGAAAAATATTTGGTTCAAAACACCTAAAATAAATCCACAATCAAATCCCAATAAGTTTGGTGGTGAAAAATGTTCGAAAATTACTTGAGGTGCTCAGAATGGTGGTCGCCGGCGGAGAAGCTTCGCAAAAAATTGGTGGCGCGACGAAACAGTTAGGGTTTTTGCGTTTCGCGCAGAGGAAACCCAAAAATTGATGTTAGGGCTGCGTGGTCAGACTTTACTTAACGTCGGTGCAGAGGGGGTCAAACGTTAAATTAAGTCGGGGCATAGTGGGTCAGACGTTAAATTACGTCTGTGTTGGAATGGGAAAACGTTAAAAAAGTCAAATAATTTTAAAAAAATGCCACTGAGTCTGATGTCGGGCCACGAGTTCGATGCTGGACAACGAGTGTGATGTTAGACCACAGTCTGATGTCGGACCACGAGTATGATGTCGTACGACGAGTTTGATGTCAGATCATAGGTCTGATGCCATATTACATGTTCGATGTCAGACTATGTACCGGATGCCAAGCCACACACTTGATGCCAACTACATATTTAATGTCAGGCCAAGTGCTTGATGTTGACCTATGCTTAGATCACATAACTACGAACATAGTCTGATATTGAGAGATTGCCTTTTTGCCAACATGTTAAGTACAATTGATTATAAACGGTCTGATATTGAGAGATCGTCTTTTTGCCAACTTGCTAAGTACAGTTGATTTTAAATAGAGTTTCATATTGAGAGCTCATCTTTTTATCGACCCACTCAGTACAATTGATTTTAAACAGTCTAATACTAAGAGCTCGTCAACTAGATGACCTACTCAATTTACTGGATTGTAGTTGTTTGATGTTGAGAGCTTGTCATCCAGTCGACCTATTAGTTCAATTGATTTTAGCTACTTGATGTTGAGAGCCCATCAACTAGCAGACCTACTTAGCTTAATTAATTTTAGAAGTTTTATAATGTTGAAAGCTCACCAAACAATACCTCACTCAACAGACAACCTATTTAGGTAATGTTGAGAGGTTACTAAATAGACGACCTATTCAAGATCAAGTAAGAAGTAATGATGAAATATGGGAAATTACAAACGAAGGTTACTAAAAGAGCAGCTTTCTCGCTCCTATTGTATAATGATAAAAGCTCAAAAGTTGGAGAGTTGTGTGACCTCCCGGATGGAGAAGATCTCCAATAAATCGAGGTATTCGATAGGTGAAGGAATTAGGCGACAATTCAAGTTAGAAAACAAGTCTCCAATGGGCCGAGGTATAAAAGGGAGTCTCTAATAAGCTGAGGTCATAACAAGATGTCATGTATTAGCCAATTTATAAAGGATGTCTCCCGAGGACATAGCAAGACGTAATGTAATAGCCTAATTTATAAAGGATATCTCTCGAGGATATAGCAAGATGTCACATAATAGCCTAATTTATAAGGGATGTCTGCAATAAGCCGAGGTCACAGTAAGAAGTCACTTAATGGTCAAATAACTGGATACGATAAATATCTCAAGGTATATGGGAGGGTCTTAATTAATAAAATATTATGCCTACAATATTTGATAAATATAAACCAAATTAGGGGATGTTATCATTATTTGTTAGTCATTATCTTTTAACTTGATTATTTAGGAAAGATATGATTATTTGTATCTACTTAAATTGTAACCAATTTACTTATAAATAAGAGTGTTACTCCCATAGCTAAGGAAGAGAACTAGTTTGACGTGAATGTTATTTACTAAGGTTGAGGTATGTCTTTACTTTTAATTTCAGTTTAAAGTTCATTTACACCTTTACCAAAACAATTTGAAATGACAATTTGAGAACATCAATGTTCTTAAGTACAATACTAACATAAAATAAGCATGTGTGAAAAAGAAAATTAACAATGAATTTAAACCTTTTTTAATCTTCAACAATGAGATTAGAACCGGACTAACAACTCTGAAAGAACCCCTGGTAGGAGCGGATTGCCATGGACTAACATATTATTATTATTGCACCGCAAATTATTGCATTGAGAAATCACGATAATACAACATATTCTGTGCTCTTACAAGAACACAGTTGAAATTTGTTGGAAATTACAAAGGAGAATCATAGTTTGTAACAGATAACTTTTGTGACTTATAATCAACCAATATTAAAGAGTCCACTGAAGATGAAATCTTCACTGGTCTTTGTAAAAGAGGTTTTGAGTTTTTCATCAACGGATTTAGATGCTAGTTTTTCATCAACAATGGTTTCGAAACCCAAGTCGCTCGGTCTGGGTTCTGCACGTCGAGATGCTATTTCGTCATTCCAATGGTTTCGAAACCAAAGTCTTCCCAACTAGATTATTCGTTACGGTGTTTAGAGCCTAATTTCTCATCAACAATGATTTTCGACAGCAATGTTGTTGCTAGGTTTGACAACTGATCCATCATTTGAAGCTTTCGAAATGGCAATGTGAAAGCCATCTATTCAGTATTGTCCACTACCCCACCTACCAGCAAGTTGAATTCTATCCTCATTAATACAAAACTGAAACACATGCAGGGATTTAAAACCAAATATCTCTTTCATTTACGCCACTCTTATTATTTTAAATTCTCCTTTTGGTCATGATTAGGGGTATTAAAATATTTAATAGATTAATCTTCCTTAAACACGTTTCTAATACTATTGATATAATATTTTTTTTTCAATATATAAACTAATTTGAGAAAAATCAACAACAAAATTAAAATGTTATCTCTTTTTTTTAGGTCGAAGTTTATAACATATATAAGGCAATTAGTTATTACTAAGTCACTCTAACTTTTATATTTAACATAATATTTGTTTAGTTAATGCTAAGTGGTGGAACTAATTATTTATTCTGTTATAGTGTTAGTTTGATCGACATTAAATAACATTTTAATATGTATTTTATAACTTGCATTTTGTTTAAGATATCTTTAGTTGGCACCACTATTGCAGAAATTCCTTTTTATCTCGTCTTATATGCCTCGGTTACCTAGAAATTGAAGCATATAATGGCGCACTGACATTTTTGCAATTCCAGCCAAGTTTTATGCATCGGTTCACCTAACACCCGAAGCCAAAGAGAGTTATAGGCCTCGGTTCGCTCAAAACCGGTGCCAAAGAGAATTATATGCCTCGATCCAACATTACCCGAAGCCAAAAGGGGACAACATTTTTGAAAAAGTGAACTAGCCGTTAGGTGTTTGACCTCAGTCCAGCAAGACCCGATGCCAAAAAGGGGTATATGGCTTCGGTTGTTAAAGGAACCAAAGCCATAGGGTTTATTTGGGGTTTCAATTTTGGGAACCCCCTTCTTCTTCCCTGCACCTCTGCAACTCTTTCCTCTTTCTTTCTCTCTCTCTCTCTCTCTCTCTCTCTCTCTCCACTGCTGCCACCAGAGTCTCCGACCACCTCCGACCACTGCAACCACACGAACCCTCTCTGTGCTGCACCTCCCTTCACCGTCGCGTCACTCTTTCTTTGCCACCACGATCCTCCAGCCACCGTCGCGGCGTCGTTTGCGCTGGTGTTGCACCTCCATTTCATGCACCTCCATTTTGTGCACGGCTTTCCTTCTCGGTTTTTCTGGCAAGTGTTGTACAGTGGTTCCTCCAAGGTAAGTTTCTAACTCGTTTTTGTTTCATTTTCCATTTTTTATATATTAATTTTCGATTTTGATTATTGCAAGTATTGATTTTCATTGGAATTGAAATTGTTTGTACATACTATGAGTTAGCCTTAGTTTCCCACTTGAGATTAAATATGAAAATTATGTATTGTCCCCGAGTTTTCATTTTGAAAAAACTACATTTTTTTTAAATTAGATATAAGGGGATACAATACTAATAATTTAAATGTATTGAATCTTGAATTGTCCGATTGGACAGTTTAAGAAGATTAATCAATTTCTAGTAATTTCTTAGTGCATATATATTTTAAAATACATATCTTAAAATTCTTGAATATTTTTCAATTGTGTTTTGTATTGATCTTCGGGTGCATATTTGATTGTGGTTTATAATCACTTTCATTTCGTGTATCCTGAAGGCCAGTACGAAATGCTGGCAAAATTTCGTGAAATTTAAGATATGTATTTTAAAAGTAATATGTACCAATAAAATAAAGGAAGTGAATCTTCTTAAATGGGATAGGGTCACACCTTGATTACGACATGAGCATTGATTCAAAGATTACTGAAATTGTTCACGCAATTTCAGTATGGTTCAAGATTGGATTAATTTACCACGTATTAACGTGAGTATGAGAATGAAGTAGAAGAATTTATAAAATTTGTGCAATGTTATGAAGGAGAAGTGATGATGAGGTGAAGTTCAGGTGTCCTTGTGTCAACTGTTTGAATGGAAGAAAATTGAATGCAACTCAAGTTAGAGAACATCTTATTTGTGATGGTTTCCTTAGAAGTTATACAATATGGACATGGCACGGCGAATTAATACACATTCCAACTGTTTCTCGAATTGAACATCTTGTCGATTCCTCCATGAAAGAGCGATAGGAAGAGCGATGTGAAGAGTGAGTAGAAGAAGACAATATGGAGGACATGATACGGGATGTTGGCACAGAAGCTTTTGCACAAGCGCATGTGTATGAGACAATGTCTGTTGATTCGGAAACTTCGTTGTATGTTGGTTCAACTAAGTTCACGTGATTATCAGCGGTTTTAAGACTTATGAATTTGAAAGCGACCAATGGTTGGACAGATAAAAGCTTCACAGAATTGCTCGTGCTCTTGAATGAAATGTTTCCCGAAGGAAATACTCTACCCACTCAAAACTATGACACCAAGAAAATTCTTTGTCCGATGGGTATGAAGTATAAAAGGATACATGCATGTCCTAATGATTGCATATTATACAGTAAAGAATTTGAAGATTTGAAAAAATGTCCAAAGTGTGGGTCATCACAGTACAAGCAGAAAAGAAACAGTGAAGATAAAGGTCAAATAGAGAAGGAAGGATCTACTTTGAAAGTAGTCTAGTACCTTCCAATCGTGCCCAGACTTAAGCGTTTGTTTGCAAATCCTAAAGACGCTAAAAACCTTAGATGGCATGCAGCTGAGAGAAGATGTGACGGATCCCTTCGCCATCCAGCCGATTCAATGCAATGGAAAAATATTGATCAAGAATTTTCCAAGTTCGGTGAAGAATGTAGAAATATTCGTTTTCGCTTAGCTACCGATGGAATGAATCCATTTGGTAATTTAAGTACAAACCACAGTTGTTAGCCCGTTATATTATTCATTTACAACTTATCTCCTGGACTCTGCATGAAGAGAAAATACATGTTGTCTATGATGATATCTGGTTCAAAGCATCCTGGAAATGACATAAATGTATATCTCAATCCTCTAGTTGAAGACTTGAAGTTGTTATGGGTTGATGGTGTTGAAGTATTTGATGTTGTTACTTCTAAAACTTTCATGATGCATGCAATGTTATTTTGCACCATTAATGACTTTCCAGCTTATGGTAATTTATCAGGGTACAGTGTCAAGGGTCATAAAGCATGTCCTATATGTGAAGAAAACACAACATCTCATCAGTTGAAAAATGGAAGGAAGATCGTGTATCTGCGCCATCAAAGGTTTTTACAAGCTAATCATCCTTCGAAGGATAAAGAAAGCATTCAATGGACATCAAGAGAATGACAAAGCACCAACTCCATTAACTAACATTCAAATTCATGAAAAAGTTAATGAAGTACATCATGTATTTGGTAAAACGTCCAAGAAGTCATCTGCATCGAGCCCTTGGAAGAAAAAATCAATATTCTTTGACCTTCCATATTGGTCGAAGTTAGAAGTTAGGCATTGCATAAATGTCATGCATGTAGAGAAGAATGTCTGTGATATCTTGATTGGTACACTACTTAACATTCAGGGAAAGACAAAAGATGGAGTAAATGCTCGTTTGGATTTGGTTGAAATGAAGATCCGAGAAGACTTGGCACCAAGGGAGGTTGTTGGCCTAAAGTCTCACGATTGCCACATCTTAATGCAACAATTGTTACCTGTAGCTATTCGTGGAATTTTACCCAAAAATGTTAGACAAACTATAACGCATTTGTGTGCATTCTTCTCTTCAATTTGTAGCAAAGTAATTGATCCTTTAAAGTTAGATGAACTTCAAGCCGAAATTGTTATCATCATGTGTCAGCTATAGATGTTTTTCCCTCCATCATTTTTTGACATCATGGTACATTTACTTGTTCATCTGGTGAGAGAAATCAAGTTTTGTGGACTAGTATACTTAAGATGGATGTATCCCATTGAACGTTACATGAAGATTTTGAAAGAGTATGTGAAAAATCAATATCGTCCAGAAGCTTCAATGATCGAAAGGTATATTACTGAAGAAAGTGTCGAGTTTTGTTCATATTACATGGCAAAAGCAAAACCGATAGGAGTTCCTCACAGATCATGGTTGAACATGTGTTCTATAAGTAACAACATTTGAGGTGTGAGTGTGGTTACCAAAGATCGTGAAGAGTTGATGCAAGCACACCTATACATATTGAACAACACAAATGAGGTAATGCCTTACTTATCTGCACACAAAGTCATTGTGAAAGAGAACAATCCAAGACAATCAGAGAAATGGAATTTGATGGAGCATAATAGAACATTCATGCCTTGGTTTAAATATGAGGTTTTGAAAGATTCGCAATGTTTTGAGACTTTGATGTGGTTAGCGAATGGGTTGAAATTTGATGTCATCTGTTGTACAAATTATGAAATCAATAATTGCACATTCTATACAAAGGCTCTGGATGATAAAAGCACAATACAAAATAGTGGAGTCATTCTTGAAGTTGAGTCGCTACAATTTTCTACATCTAAAGATCAAAATCTCGTAGTAGGATCAATGACATACTATGGTGTAATACAAGAGATATGGGAGGTTGATTATACCATGTTTACTATTCCACTGTTCAAATGTAAGTGGATTAACAATAAGAGTGGTGTCAAAATAGATGAATTAGGAATGACTCTAGTGGATTTTTGAAAGGTGGGTTATCGAGATGAGCCATTTATCATGGCACAACAAGCATATCAGGTTTTCTATGTTAAAGATCCCGCGTCTAAACATTGGTTTGTCGCTCTTCATGGAAAAAAAACAGATTGGTCCTAATGAAGAGAATATGAGTGATCTTAATATTGCTGTCACCCACCCATTTAGAAGAACGATAAATGTTGATGAAATCCATCTAGTTGATGATGTACATGACCAATCAATAACTTTATGTAAGAATTTCATATTCTTGTTAAAATTTAGGTGTTTTGTTAAATAATGTTTTATATATTATTTTATATGTTGCTTATTAATGTTTTTTTATGTTTTTATTTCACAGATACATGGTTGAACATTATACTTCATTAGAGGATGAAACACCTACTAAGAGACCCACCAGAGGAGCCACTAGGTTCAGAGAGCTCTTAATTAGAAAAGCTAAAGGTCAGAAAACACATGTTGATATTAACGTCGACACTGGAATGCCTAGTGGTCGTTATGCGGTTGTCTTCAAAAGCTATTTAGGAATGTTGGCACGAGAGAGAATATCAATCCTTACGCCATCTTTTGATCATGTCACTAAAGTTGATCGGGAAATGATATGGAAAGATTTATTGGTAACTAATATTAATGTTATTATCATTATACTTTGATTTTGTTGATAATATGATAAATATTGTTGATGATATTTTCTATATTGCAGCTAACATTTGATATTCCAAATGTGGCGACGATTAAACAAAAATGTTTGTCATCGGTGGCTGAGAAATTTCGTGGTTTTAAGACCAAGTTGACGTCTAGGTATGTCTTTGGATCAAAAAGAATGAAAATCCATTGTTGAAATACACTTGGATTGATGAAGACACATGACGTCAGTTTCTTGAGCTTCGGGCATCTGAGGGATGATAGGAATGTTTATTTGAAATCATCAATAACACAATTGATAGTTATGAAAAATTTTAAGTAATTCATAAAGTGGGTTTTATATGTTACAGGTAAAGAGAAAAAAAAGCTAAAAGCATAAGTTCTCAAAATAAAAACCCACACATATTATCTCATGGTGGGTATAGAAAACTTGAAGAGAAGATAATGTCAAAAAAGAAAAATATCAGCCCCCACCTTCTGAGGGTGAAGATACTGAGCCTCCTTCACCACCATCACGTCATCAAAAGTTGAAGTTAGCCCGTTTACGCTCATCGGGCAACTACACTTCTGAATCTGCATGAGAAATCTCTGAGAAAATTGTAAGATACAATTCTTATCTAAATAGCTCATTCATGTTTTATATTGTATTTTTTTATAAATTTTTTTGTTACATTGTAGGATTCGTTGGTTGAGAGGACCTCCCAAGGAGGATTCATTCCAGAAGGTCGTCATCACATACTTGCTGTTGCAATTGGACGGCCTGAGCATCTTGAACGTTTGCGTGGTGCTGGATCAGGAGTCGGCATACGCCAATTTTTTGGTTCCTCCTCTCGTCAGTCTTCATGCAGTCATGGTGTTGATTATGAACAAAGAATGAAGGAAATAATCACGACACAGGTGAGAGAAGAACTTATGCACCAATTTGAGCATTATGGCATTCATTCTCTAGTGGATCCTCCGCCATAACTAGACCCATTTGTGCCTCCCACGGGTAAATTTGTTTTCTATAAGTTATGAATTGAATAAATGATATTTAATAAAGTAATTGAATAACATTAATAAATCGTTGACTCTAACAGGTAGAAGCGGAAAAGGGACTTATTCAGCTCCACCGAGGATGACATGGATGACACTCATCCATGTCAGCTATATATTTGGGATGGTACAGAGAAGACACTAGTGACTCGTGGAAAAGTATTTGAGGCAGCCACAATTCTTCATGGCATGGAGTTATTAGAGGATGGGGTTAAGGTCACGGTAGAAGAGGTTCTCATGCCGTTTGCTTTAGTTGTTGTGCCACCAGATGAGGTGTATACTATGGCACAGGCATTCCAATGTTTCCTCGCTTGGCCTAGAGATTTGGTTGTTGTTGAACCCCCGGTACAGACTCTTAAACCCATAAATATACTACATTTTTAAGTTTACATGTTTATTATATTCAAACTTAAATTATATTCCATTTTAACTGAAATTGCATCAATATAGGAAAAACCTCAATCAAAGAAGATTTTTCTTTCTTAGGACGATCCTCTTGGTGCATTGCTCCAACTTGCAGAAATCATAGCTGATAAGCCGATGCAGGTTCCTTGGGATGCTAACATTTTTGGGAGAGATCTAGACATCCCACTTTACTTGCATTCCCAAGATGTCTTGGAGCTTGCACGGGGACAAGAGGAACTGAATATTACCATTATTCAGTTATGGATGATGTAAGTCTTTCAGTCATTATATATAGTTATATGATATATTTATATATTTACTTATATCAAATCAATTTTATGTTTAGGTATTTGTCTGGTGTCACTGAAACTATGGGACTAAATGATGTATATGGGTTTGTAGACCCCCAACTCACTCATGAAAGCAACAAGTTTGATGACATCCAATTATATGTGACTGGATGCTTTCAACGTGGAAAAGAAATTTTTTTTGTCCCTTATGTTGCTGGGTAAGTCATTTTTGTTAACTTATGAATATAATCTGTCATTTTAATGCATAACAATGAATTTATTTTCTTCTCAGACGTCATTGACAATTACTTATGGTTTCCCTAAGGGAGAACCTTGCTGTGTGGTTTTGCTCTTTGCACCGCCCTTCCCCCAACCATCTTAGACAAGTGATAGATTGGTAAGAAACATAATCTCAATCTTATGAAAATGACATGTTATATAAAAGTATCCTAACTTATTGCCTTTATCATAGTTCAATTATTGGACATAGCATGTTGTTAGGGAGATTAACGGCTAAGGCAAAATGTCTTGCATGGTGTTCCCTCCAGGTTTGATATTTCTATCCATATATTTATAATTGTTTGATTTGATTTTCTTCATTAATTGATTTTAATTTTGTTGATATAATGTAATGTAATAGACAAACTGGCTCATATGAGTGCGGTTACTATATAATGCAATGGATGACAACAATTGTGCGTGCTCATATTACAACTAATTGGGAAACGATAATATATTTTTGAATTAAAACAATTACTTTGCAATATTCTAAAGTTTGGTATACTAAAGTTGTCTTTCTATATACTAACTTAACTTAATGTCTTATTTTGCAGACATTGAAGAGTCTTTTGCCAATTCCCACGAAGTCCATAAATTTTGGTAGGATAGCATGTGAAAAATTCATAATTCAAATGTATAATAGTATTTATTAGGATATATGCATTTGGATTGTGTATATTTCAATTATCTTTTAAATGTTTTTGGAATGTGGATGTTTGAGAAAATATTTTGTTCTAGTTTGTGCTGCTCCGTGAAAAAAAATATGCAGGTTTAAATGTGGGAATCATAATAAAACAAAAAATTTATTTAAAAAAAAAGCAGCAGAATAGGCCTCGGTTATTACCAAGATCGAAGCAAAAATGCACCCTATGGCCTCGGTTTTTACCATAACCGAGGCCAAAGAGTCTGCGAAAATTTTAATTAAAAAAAATTAGGTTAAATTACCCTTTTGGTCCCTCTATTTGTCATGAAATTTCATTTTGGTCCTCGCGTTTTTCGTTGTCTCAATTTGGGCCTCATTTTCTTAAAAATGACTCAATTTGGTCCTCACCGTTAACTTTGATCAGACGGTGTTAAAGTCAACACCACGTGCCAATTTCTGGTTTTTTTGATTTTTTTAATATGTTTTTTATTTTTTTTTTAATTTTTAAATTTTTTTTAATATTTTTTTAAAATTTTTTTTAAAATTTTTTCTTTTTGACACGTGTCACTTCACGGTCGTGCCACGTGTCAAAGTGACTCAATTTGGTCCCTATATTTGTTTTTAGTTTCAATTTAGTCCCTAAATTTATGTGTGACAAGTTATTTGATTTTTAATCTTTACCAAGTTTGTATAATATGATACACTTGATGTCTTTATATATGATGACAAAATTGTTAATTTTTGAAATTAAGTTTGGGGTTTAACTTTGTTTAATAATAAAACTAAAAAAAATTTATTTAAAAATATTTCTATAAATATTTAATAAAAATGTCAATTTTATTAAGAATATCATCATAAGTTGTATACAAAGATTAAATTGAGTCTCAATCTAAGGAGGGACAATATTGCTACATTTTTACAAAAATTGGGACTAAATTGAAACTAAAAACAAATATAGGGACCAAATTCAGTCACTTTGACACGTGGCACAACGGTGAAATGATACGTGTCAAAAATTAAAAAAAAAATTTCAAAAAATTCAAAAAAAAAATTCAAAAAATATTAAAAAAATTCAAAAAAACCAGAAATTGACACGTGGCATTGACTTTAACACCGTCTGGTCAAAGTTAACGGTGAGGACCAAATTGAGTCATTTTTAAGAAAATGAGGACTAAATTGAGACAACGAAAAACGCGAGGACCAAAATGAAATTTCATGACAAATAGAGGGACCAAAAGGGTAATTTAACCAAAAAATTATTTAAAACCTATGGCTTCGATTCTACTTGACCCGTGGCAGAAAAAGTATTATATGGCACCAGTTTGTTAACAACCGAAGCATAAAAGGGGGCATATGGCCTCGGGTAACAACCGAGGCCAAAAGGGGGTACCTTTTGGTCTTGTCCCAATATGCCTCGGTTCCAGAGCCGAGGCAAAATGACGAAAATAATCGGGGAAAAAAGCCTTTACTGCACTGACGCTGATTATATTTTTAAAATATTTTAATATTATGTACAAAAAAGGACATTTGTTTAGGGTTATGGAAACAATGAAAATTATTCTAACACCCCCAAAATAGAGAAAGTTCTATTTACAAGTTGAATACATCATATATATTGTTATTGTTGTTAGAATTAATTGACGAATTAATTTTTTTATGTGACTCATTTGAAATATTATGATGAGTCTAATTGTGATTTAATAAAATATAATGACCTATTGGTTATTAATAAAATAAAATAAAGCTTAGTCCAACTTGATGGACATTGGCTTAAAAAAGGATATTAGGGTTCTGTATCTGGTCATAAGATTCTCTCACAATAAGCTATCAAGAAAGAGAGTGTGAGAGGAGTAACGAAGGCAAAGAGATAGATTGGGGAAAGGAGGTTGAAGAATAGAGATTGAAGAACGCATTACTATTGGGTCTCTCATGGACCAGGTTAGTATCCTGTTATGATTTATGTACATGAATGTGTGATTCTGTGCGTAAATGTGTGATTATCTGCGTGAACATGTGAGAATCATGAATCTTAAGATCCTACAGTAGTTTTTTATAATGAAGTATTATTGCATGGAAACTACAAAATAATTTACACTTATGTGTAAAATCAACTATACTACGTAAAGATTTCCAAAGGTTGTTATTGTTCTCTCCAGTCCAAAATGAGGGTTAATATACCTCGAGTATTATGCTACTTATGCCATGATTATGATTCCTTACTTGGATGGACTTGATCCATATGATTATTTATCTTAATTAAAATTAAACATTAATTAAAATTTAATTAAACTTAATATAATAAAATATAAATTTAATTTTAATTTTAATTTTAATATTTTTCAAAAAACGCGTATCCGTAAGCACGGGTAGCCTTTTTCCAAAATAGTCAAAGATGTTAGATCCTTCTTTGGGCATAGAGGCTATAATAGAAGGTTCATCAAGGATCTTAGTACGATTGCCCCCTTTCAAGTCTATTAAGGATGGAAGTGAACTTCGACTTTTTGATAATTCCTACAAGCAAGCATTTCTGGAGCTGAGAAGAAGATTAATCGAGGCACCCATTGTTAAACCTCCAAACTGGAGTAGGCCATTTGAATTAATGTGTGATGCCTTAGATTTTGCTCTTGGAGCTGTTCTAGTACAATGGATTAATAAATTTCCTCATGTGATTTCATATGCTTCTAGGACACTCAATGTGGCACAAAGTCATTATACCACTGTAATGATTTGATAAATGCGAGTAGTGGGAACCTTTATAGCATTTAATGGCGAGGTTTGTGATGTGGAATAATATTAGCTCAAGTGGTTGAGAGTACTTGGTGATATGAGAGGACTTGAGTTTAAGTCTTGTGTATGCCAATTGTGTGCTAACTTAATTGTCTATTTTTTTAATAATATACATGATCATGATGAGTGATAATTGGATGTGTCTCAAAACCTACTTATGCGAAATAAGTTCCTTTTTGGCACGACTGTGAAGGACCAGAAACCCTAGCCATCTTAAGGGGCAGATGGAAGGGTTGGAAAAACTATCTAGTAATGGTTTTGAATGACAATTAAAACAATTTTTGAATGCAATCCCGTTTTCTAGTCATTAAGACTAATTAAAGTGTAGGTTTTGAGACTACCATATTGTGTAGGTTTTGAGACTACCATATTGTGAGGACTGTGGAGAGTGAGTTTTGGACACTAATTAGAGAGAGTATCAAAAGCTTAGAAAAAATTTGGACAGGAGACAAGGGCTGGATCAATTGTCGTGCAAGAAGGACTATAACAACTCCAAATTTGTGCAAAGATTATTCAAGTTAGGGGAGTTGTACCTCGTACTTAATATTTATTTACGTAATTTTGCATTGTATGATAAGCCTGGATGCCTAGATATGATTTTTCTGGACTATATTGCGTTTTGAAAATTTTTCAAAAATCGCCTGGTGGGCCTTCAAAATCGTTAGGCGACTCATGTTAAAACCAACTAGTTTATGAGTTTCATTAGTGGATATGTGGAATAGGTATTTTCATAAAAAACACACTATTTTTCGTGTTTTCACGCAGCAAGGATCTTCAGGCGCTAGTTTTGTACCATTAGGCGCTAGGTTCTTGACTTTTCACTAGTGCAAAATAAACTTTTTATACCTACATTAATATACCTGTTCAAATCTACCAGGTATAAAACAAGAGGCGGATGACAATTTTGTAAATAATGTGAGATCTTTTATGCCAATTATACTTTCAACCGGTATAAAAATTAATGCGGTGGCATTTTTGCAATATCGAAAAAAACTTTTTATACCAATTATAGCTAAAATTGGTATAATTTCGCATATATATATATATATATATATATATATATATATATATATATATATATATATATATATTTTTTTTTTTTTTCTTTTTAATTTTTAAAAAAGATATTATACTCGTTGAACTTTAACCGGTAGAGAACGTTTCTCGTATCCCATTTATTTCGTTCATTCATTTTCCTTAACACATTCCTCGTTTCGAACATAGTTCATTTTGTCGCTCCCACTTCTCAACCTTCACCGCACGCTCCCACTTCCCAACCTTCACCGTCACTGTGTGAAAAGTCTACGAAGTCATCGTCACCGTGCAAAGTCGCCGCCGTCACCGTGCAAAGTTGCCTCATCACCGTCGCGTGTTGTTTCTGCGCTCTTCGTCTGCTAGCATCACCGTGCGAAGTCGCCCACGAAGTCACTCCTAGTTTGTGTCGCCCTCACTGTCCATCTCTTGTACGCTTTCTCCATCTGAAGGTCAGCATTTGAACCCTAACCACACATTACTGTTGTTTTGTTGAATGAGTGAAATTGGTAGTTGTTCTTTTGCAGGAACAACTAATTAAACAAGTAAGCCTATATGGCATTAAAATATTGTTATTGAGCCCCGAAGTTGAAATGTATTGATTTGTGTGTAGAATTTGTATAATGTTTGTCCATGACTTTTACAGCTACATGTTGGTTTGAATGGTTTTATGTCTATTCTACAGGTGTTAGCATTCTTTGCAGGAGCTCTACTAGAGAAGCAGATAGTTTTTGTCTGTTCTAATTTGGTATGTCTTGTGGCTCAACTTAAGTCAGTAATGATATTGTGAATATTGTTTATTTTCTCTATTCAATTTTATATTAATGCTAATGTTATCTGAGCCATTGGTTGGATACCTGTATATGCCTTTTTCTCTCCCCTGCACTGTTAGAAACAATACTAACTATATTTGTACTTAAGTTACCCTTGCTCTGTTAGTTATATTTAGATTTGAATTATGATGTGCCGACCATTTTGGCCTTGCTGACATGCTCACGCGTTAATGGTCAGCTATTTTGCTACTTATTCTATAATGTACAGACATCATCAGGAGTTATGTTAATTATCTTTGGATCTTGCAAATGTGCATATCCTCTGTTTACAAATTTATTATATCGACATTGAATATGGTTAGCTATATGTGGTTTTGACCCAACCCAATCTTGGACTGGCTGATTTATAGGCTTTAATTGTCAGAAATAAGCATCTCACTTGAATTGTTGACATTTCATAATAATCCTTAATGGAAGCAATTTGATTCTTTTATGACCAGGGAATCCTATCTGCATCAGTTTTATCAGTTATTTCACTAATTAGCCATGTTATGTTATATCATGCATGCAGTGGCAAAGAAATGGGTGATGAAAGGAAAAGTGGGTTTTGAGGTGAATAGAGGAATTTTGGGGAATTTGAGGAAAGGTAAATTATTTCAATTTTATATAAAGAAATGTAGGTAAATATTCAGTCTCACCTCACATCGGTACCTATGTTTATCCCACACAGAGTAAGATGTTATCCTTTGTTAAATAAAATTCAAAGGTTAAATCCAAATTTTGGGCCTTGTAGTTTCCTTTCAATTTCATGACCAAAGTACTTTTATTCTCAAATCAGTGCCTCGGCTTAAACTTAAGTATTTTCAAAACAACTACATTATTTTAACACCATTGTTAGTTAGTTAATTGAGTTTTTCTTTATACAATAATTTTCTTTTACCACCAAGGATGTAAATCAACTAGCACGGGGATGTTCTAGCTTAACCGATAGTCTCAAATTTGAGTCCTACATATGCAACTGCATTAAATACTAAAAGTGATAGCTTTGTTGTCGCAGTGGTCCTACTTAATTCAAACGGGATTACCTTTTGTGGAGTATATCAGTGCTCTATATAAAAAATAGATGTTTCTTTATGTGTTTTTTTCCTATAAGTCATCCTCTACAGATGCTCTGTCATATTCTGGTCAGAGCTCCTACAAATACTCAACTCTACTGATTGTCTTCTTAATATTCATTGGGAACACATCTAGATGATCCTTCTTTTAATGTTAATATATTTAGCAGGGACCAAATTGATTTCGTTTATGATGAAAATGGGGGAAAGAATTACGGGAAATTATTTGTAAGTGTGAGATCAATTTTATAAAGTTAAATTTGAAAATTGATGGAAATTATACGAGTAAAGTTTTCATTTGAGATTTTGACCATTCACGACTGTAACCTTCCACAGATCAGAAATTCACTTTAGAAACATATATGGATTGCCAAAGTTAGGCACAATAAGAAGTGTCATATATGGATTGCCAAATTTAGGTCCCACACTCTGTAGCACTTCACTCGGTCTTTTTGGTCAAACCTTCCAAGGCAGTCCTTTCTAAGACACTGGCAACAAACCGATAACCACCCAAACACTAGGAGAACCCTCCCTTAAAATCTAGCCGTCAAGGGTGAGAACCAAATCCAAGTCACTTAATGATGAAGGATTATCTTGTTCCTTTTTAAGATTATTGAATATGGTGTGAGTTGATTAAGAAAGCTAAGTGAAATCCCCACTGGACATTAAGATAGCAAGCTATCTAGATGTGAAGGTTCCTTTCCCAAAGCTCAAGAGAAGAAGATGATGGATTGATTCAAAATAAAAAGGAAATGGAAAGCACATAAACCATAGAAAACCAAGAACAATTAAAGGAAGAAGAAAACATAAAATGGAAAGGAAAGGAATGGTAAAAATGTGAGAAGCACGCCACTACAAGGCTAGGCTAGAAGCCATGACAACCTAGAAGATGAGTGGATGTGTGCCGCCACTTGCTATGCAAGATAAGGCTTAAAAGTATTCACTCCCTAGGGAGAAAACTCTCACAAATGGTTGAGACACAAGAGTGTTTTTACTTCAAAATCTTCAACCCTTTTACATGTCTAGGAGCACCCCTTATATAGAAGAGTTTAGGGGCCTCTAAGCAAATAAAAGATACCTAAGGATGTCTATACAAAAACCTAACCCTAGCTTCTAGAAAGTAGGTTAAATAAGATTACAAAAATGAGAGACAAAAGAGCTAACTATGGTGTGTGCAAGGCTAATTTCGTTCTAGCATAAAAGGAGACAAAAAATGTGTCTCATATGTCTCCAAAAAGTGGCCATAGTGTGCTAAAAACAAAGGAGACCAAAGGTACATAGGTACACTTGCTTTATGCCTTTTTCTTTATGCTTTATGCCTTTGCTTTACTCTCTCCTCCACATCATTTATGCTCCCCAATCACCATGCGCCACCTAGCATTGATTTCTTATTCCTAATTAACCTACAAAGCAAATAAACATAGATTAGAATGTTGACTTAAGTCAAGTCAACTATAGTCAACAAGTCAAACCTAGTCAAAGGTCAACAAGTCAACTAAAGTTGATTCAACTAAGTCAACTTAGGGAATCAAAAATAACAAACACAAATAAAAGGGATGAAGGATTAGTGAACTTCCTTTCTAAACATGCTTAGTCTTCTTAAGCATGTGCCTCCATCCTTGGTTGGGGTCAATCCTTCATCACTTAATTATTTCGCCAAGCCATTCATACTCCTTAATGCAGGACTGAGGCACCCCATAATACCCAAGTCCCTGTCAGATTTTCTCGAACATTTAACAAAATCTCTCTTTGGCACTTTAATGTTGTTGGTGTGCTGGACTTAGGTGGTCTTGTTCTCTCTTTTTATTCATACTCTCATGTTCTCCCTAGACACTAGTTGGTTGCCTGTGCTGAAGCAAATTTTGCGTTGTTTAAATGGATTTACAAGACCTTTGGCTGTCATTTTCTAATTGGGTCATATTTCTCATTTTAGAAGCAGTTTAGGATTAAAAATTTCTGAAGACAATATAGGCTAGATGAAAAGCATTCTATAGTGCTTTCATCGTTATTATTAAAATTAGTCAACTGATTGTGAAAAAACCTATATCTCTATATATGGATGGATGGTGCATACCTTCGTGATTTTAAAATTTGCTTCAGTTAGAAGTGAAATGTTTGCATCTGATATCTTGACTTTCTTTTTGAATGGGTTGCATTCTTCCTCTGTTGGTTGGTGCATTTCTTAATTGATATTTCCAATCTTGTTAAATTTAACATGTAGACAGATTCCACATATTTTATGATTGCATTATTAATCATAGGAAGCTTGTTATGAGAAATTCTGAAGCTTTACTTCATTAACTTTTTAATATGGCAGGGTTGTTGTTGGCTTTAAAAGCATATCTGACAAGGATCTGAGAGCTCTTGTAGAAGCATTTTTTTTGTAAGGAATGATATTTGTATGTCCCTTTTTGCCTTTCACGAGCATTAATTAATTTGAACGCCCCACATAATTAATTAGAGAATCATGCTGATTCTCCTCCTTATGGCATTGATTACCCAACCGAAAGAGCCACTGGCCGTTTCTCTAATGGCCGGAACATTCCTGACTTCATCAGTTTCGTTTTTAAACTTCTTTTTCTTAATTATTGCTTCAATCTTACTAGTACTAGTATTGTGTTTGTGTGTGTACATGTATAATATAATGTACTAGTTATTGTTCTGATATTTTATTTATGTGTAGGTGAAGCTATTGGCGCGTGCGAATCCACATTGCCATATTTAGATCCCGAGCTCAACGGGGAAAGATTGTTTGTCGGTGCCAACTTTGCTTCTGCTGGAATTGGAATTCTCAATGACACTGGAATCCAGTTTGTAAGTCACATCACTTGCTATTCTGTGTTGAAAATCCATCCAGTTTGTCGGTCCTTACTTCATTCTAGCATCGTATACCAATATGTGTGCATGTGGTTTTTTAGTTTTCACGGAATTACTTGAGTTGTTGAGTGACATGCTTCCTAAAGGTTACACATTGCCAACACGCAATTATGATGCGAAGAAGATATTAGGTCCGATGGGTATGGAGTATCAAAAAATTCATGCATGCCCAAACGATTGTGTCTTGTACAAGAAGGAGTTAGCCATGTTACATCAATGTCCACGATGTGGGGTGTCACAATACAAACAGAAACATAGTGAGTTTGAATTTGATAGTAAGGGTCCTCCAACGAAAGTTTTGTGGTATCATCCTGTAGTTCCACGATTGAAACGTTTATTCAGCAATGCAAATGATGCAAAACTCATGAGATGGCATGCAGATGGACGTACAACAGATGGCCATTTGAGACATCCGGCAGATGGTTTGCAATGGAAGAAAATTGATTCCATGTTCCCAAATTTCTCCAATGATTCAAGGAACATTAGATTTGGACTTGCTACAGATGGAATGAATCCATATGGTAACTTGAGTAGTAAACATAGTTCATGGCCTGTTCTATTAGTGATTTACAATTTACCTCCTTGGTTGTGCATGAAACGCAAATATGTAATGTTATCCTTGATGATTTCAAGTCCAAGACAAACAAGAAACGACATTGATATTTATTTAACCCCATTAGTTGAAGATTTGAAGATGTTATGGGAGGAGGGTGTTGATATGTTTGATGGGTACACTAGTGATTCATTCAAGTTGCATGCCATGTTATTTTGTACAATCAATGATTTTCCAGCATATGGTAATTTAAGTGGATATAGCACTAAGGGTCACAAAGCATGCCCTATATTTGAAGAAGGCACATGTCACCATCAACTACAACATGGAAGGAAAACAATATACCTTGGACATCGAAGATTTCTTAGTACAAACCATCCATATCGTAAATTGAAGAAAGCATTTAATGGGTGTCAAGAAAATGAATTAGCTCCAATGGTTTTAAGTGGGTCACAAGTATATGAGCGTGTGAAAGACATTGGGGTTGTGTTTGGAAAGATGAAAAATAAAGGCACTTCAAGCAACATATGGAAGAAAAGGTCAATTTTCTTTGATCTCCCATATTTGAGGGTTCTTGATGTGAGACATTGTATAGATGTCATGCATGTAGAGAAAAATGTGTGTGATAGTATTATCGGAACACTCATCAATATTCAAGGCAAGACAAAAGATGGTCTAAATGCTCGTTTGGACTTAGTTGAAATGGGTATAAGAGAACAATTAGCTCCACAATCACATGGTAAGCGAACATACTTTCCGCCAGCATGTCACACATTGTCTAAACAAGAGAAGAGAACTTTTTGTGAGATTTTACAAGGTGTGAAAGTTCCACTAGGTTACTCTTCCAATTTTAAAAGACTTGTATCCATGAAAGATCTAAAATTGCTTGGGTTAAAATCTCATGATTGTCATGTATTGATGCAACAACTTCTACCAGTGGCTATTCGAGGCATATTGCCTAAGAATTTTAGATATACCTTAACAAGATTGTGCTTCTTTTTTAATGCAATATATAGTAAGGTTATCGATATTGAGAAGTTGGATCAGTTAGAAAATGAGGCTGTACTCATATTGTGTCAGTTGGAGATGTACTTTCCTCCATCATTCTTTGATATTATGGTCCATCTGATTATTCATTTAGTCCGAGAAGTTAGAATTTGTGGTCCAGTATTCTTACGATGGATGTACCCTACTGAGCGATACATGAAGATATTGAAAGGGTATGTAAAGAATCAATATCGTCCAGAAGCATCAATTGTTGAAAGATATATTACAAAGGAAGCTATTGAGTTTTGTACAGACTACTTATCACAAGTTGAAGCTATAGGGGTACTAAAGTCTCGTTGCCATGGAAGAGGTGATGGTAAAGGTACTCGAAGTGCAAAAGTTATAACTCTGAGTAGAGATGAAGTTCTCCAAGCACATTTATATATATTGAATAACACTAAAGAAGTCATCCCTTATTTAAGTGCTCATAAAGATATTGTGAAGAGAAATAATCCACGAATGTCTCAAAAGTGGGTCATTAATGAGCACAACAAAACGTTTTTGAAGTGGTTCAAACAACAGGTTCAAAATGACAATACAACTTCTGATACATTAAATTGGCTAGCAAGTGAGCCAAACTATGATGTCTTATGCTGGAGTGGGTATGATATAAACAATTATACATTTCATACAAAAGACGAAGATGAAAAAAGCACCACATAGAATAGTGGAGTAATGGTTGTAGCTGAATCAATGCATTTCTCAAGTTCAAAGGATAAATATCCGATTATGGCCTCAATGTGCTACTTTGGTGTAATTGAAGATATTTGGGTAATAGATTACATAAGTTTCAGAGTACCTATTTTTAAATGTAAGTGGGTTGATGGTAATACTGGCGTGAAGACTGATGATCTAGGTTTTACCTTGGTTGACCTAGAAAAGGAAGGTTATACTAAAGAGCCATTCATCATGGCATCTCAAGCAAAACAAGTGTTTTATGTCACTGATCCTGCTAACAAAAGATGGTCAGTGGTTCTCCAAGGCAGAACCATACATTATACTGATTACATTGATGAAATCATACTTGATATTAGCGAAACTCCATCCTTCTCATCAAATATGCCGACCTTGAATGTCGACAATGAAGTAAATGATGTTCATGCCGTACGTGATGACCACAACGAAGGGTTGTGGGAGAACATTCTAACTTGACCCATTTATTTATGCGCTCATAAACTTGTGTGTGGCTTTTCTTCACCCTCTTCATCTTTCTCAGTTCAAGTTCATTGGTACATTTTATCTCTTCTAGTTCATTGTTTTAAAAACTATGATTCATGTGGTTCACTTCATCTTTATTTATTTTATATTCTTCATAGGTAGGTAGGTTGAAAGTTTTGATCTGAAGCCATTACAAACAAGATAACCTAATATCCATTACTTTCAGGTAACTTTTATATTCTACTTTTTCTATATGATTATGTGAATATTCTTTAAAACCCTTTGCATATCATTTTTTATGGGACCTTCCAATGTGAAAGTCTTGTTCTCTCTTTCTTTTAGAATGTTACTGTTATGCTAATGTTACAAGTTTGTCATATTGTGTCCTACTATAATTTACTATTATGAGTCTCGTCTGTGTTTATGCTTCATAGGTTACCCTTTTTTCGTTCAAAGGAGGTTCATGAAGTTAATGAAATAAAATATTGGGAATTAGAATATACGGTTCATGACTTGATGCAGGAAGAGACTACTATGTTCCCCTGTTGTGTTCTTCTCTATCTTTAGTGAAACCAGAAAAGGGTGCACTATGTTATTACCTTGTGTAGCCAAAGATAGCAATCTTTAGGGTTTTTTGATTTGTCTCTAAAAATCATCGTGTGCTCCTGCGAGTTAAGATACCTGCATACATGAATGTTGTTTTGTTTGCACCAATGTTTTGTTCATGGTTTTTCTCAATCTTGTTTCCCATGCACTCATGAAAAAATTGCATAAAAAAATTCCTTTTTACACCTTTTAATTATCTAGGACTAGGATACTTAGCAACTCTTCCTTTCTTTTTACTCACATAACTCTTAATTTACTATTATTTTAATGTTTTTTTTTACATTATTTAACTATAAATACACCTTTTATTATATATATATATATATATATATATATATATATATATATATATATATATATATATATATTTATTTATTTATTTTTTAGTGAAGTAACCACATCAAGAATTGTATATATAACTGTTGACAAAATACCATCTCTGTTAATTATAACCATGTTTAATAAAATGTTAATGATGTGAACTATAGAAAGAGAAAGAAAGAAGTAAAGGAAACTTTTTTTTCAACAGATGATGCAAGCGTAAAAGAAATACAATATTGAAATGATTAAAGTTGTTTTTTATTTACTATAATGTTATTAGTATACACAGTTCTAGATAATGATGAAAATTGATAATTTCTTATATATTTTCATTTTTCTTTTTCCAAAATAATGGTATGATTGGTTGAAAAGAAAGAAATAGTAAAAACACTTGATTTTAAGAAAAAATAAATTGTTCTTTCATTCCTTCATTCTAAACACAAAATAACGTTAATATTGCCAAAAGACTTCCCATGTTTTCTTCACCTGTACTGCTCCTGTAAACCTAAGATCCAAATCTTCTGTTTAGGTTTATCTAAAGGAAACTTTAAGCCTTTAGCTTCTAGATAATTAGAACTAAGCTCAATAAATGTGTGAAATTTGTTTGACATGAAGTGTCTGTGTATGTACTGACTTGTTCATTATACAAGCCTTTGATAGTCTTAGGCATGCATGTGCGTTTATGAAAAGATGAAAGAATAGTTTTTTGAATTATATTATGTGCTGGGGGATCATTTACTGTTATAAATTTCTCATGTACGTCAAACTGTATCATTAAATCACCTTCATTGAATAGGGACATAGAAATTATTTAATAATCTCACTAACAATTATTTATTTGAATAGGGAAATGTCCGGTGACACACCATTTGGTGACCTTCCACCTTCACAAGGTGGGGACAAGATTCATACGTGTACCAAAAAAAATGGTAGGCGTGGAACTAGGTTGAGAGAGTTAACAGTCAGTCGTAATGCGGATCAGAGATTGCCTATCCAGTTTGATATGCAAACTGGTAAAGCTTTGGGAGAAAATAGCACAAAATTCACCAACTATGTGGCCTTGCTTGGTAGAAGCAAGTCATCCATTCTTATAGATGATTGAGACCATGTTCCAGAGACAGTAAAGAATCAGATTTGGCTAAGTGTCCAAGTATGAAATCTTAACTTATATAATTTATTATGTACATATATAACTGATATTTAACATATGTAATCCATTCTTATTATATAGGTCACATATGATGTCCCAAATAGTAATCTATTGAGGAAGAAATGGATTTCATTTGTTGGGGAACGATGGAAGGGTTTTAAGACGGACCTTACAAGTCGTTATATCTATGGTCCCTTAAGTGATAGAAACCCTTGTGAGAAGTATCCATTCCTTGATGGAGACACATGGCAGGCTTTTAAGGAAAGGCGATTAAATCCTGTCTTTCAGATAAATTCATATTATATGTAGGTTTAACTATTTAATTGAACATATTGCTAACATAAATCATTCTTTATACTTTGGTGCTCATAGACTAAGAGGAAAGTTGCACAAGAGATAGCAAACAAGAATGTCCACCCCCATAGATTGTCTCGTGGGGGTTATGATAAATTGGAGCAGAAGATGATGAAAGAGGCATCTGCCTCTAATTCCAGTGGGACTACTGTTACTCATCCTCCTCGCCATGATAAATGGAAAAGAGCTCATCAAAAACCAACAGGGGATTACATATCTGTAGAAACAGAAAGCGTAGCTAGGCGTATTGTAAGTAACTCAAACTAATTTATTTTTAGATGTGTATTAATATATTGTTTTAATCTTAACTTAAAGTTTTTGTTTTGTAGGATGAGCTGGTCGAGCAAAGCACACAAGGATCATTCATTCCACAAGGGCGTGAGGACATATTGGCAGTTGCCATTGGTCGTCCAGAGCATCCTGGACGTGTTCGTGGTGTTGGAAAATTTGTAGGTATCCGTCAATTCTTTGGTCCTCCATCAGCTAATCATAATAAAGCAAATATCAATGAGGAAGTCATCATGTCCATCAAAGAAGAAATGAGAGAACAAATGAGGGATGAAATTAGGGAGGAGATTAAGAAGGAGATGAAGAAAGAGTACTTTGATATGAAGGCACAATTGTTAGCAGACATGAGAGCAGAGTTAGCCTCTCCCTCAGCCTAACCTTGTAATCCTCCTCAACAACCTTCTCTTATTTGTGTAAGCACAAAGGGGAGTTGTGATGTTCCTCTTGAAGAGGCTTCTCTCACTGTTGATGCAGATTACGAGCTGTTCATTGATGATCTCTTACAGTCCTTGGTGGCTTTAGGTAATTTGTCTAATTATATTGTTTTGCATGTATTTGTTTTAGCCTAATTATATTGTCTTATTTATTTTACAAATATTATTTGGTTACCTTAGGTAAAATGTATGCATTGGGGTCAACCATACACCATGCAACCATTGCAGATGATATGATGAGAGTAGTGGTTGTAGATGTTCGAGATGCTACTGCTCGAGTCCCAGTGCCCACTCAAGAGGTTAAGACAGTGGGGCAGGCCCCTGGAAATTTTATCCTTTGGCCAATTAGATTAGCAAAAGTAATTGCAAAGGAGGTAATTGTCCTTACTTGTTTTAATTATGCATTTATTTACATCGGTGTATACTAATGTTATTTATTACTTTAAATATGAATAGCAGATTAAAGTACAAGAAAAGGAAGATGTGAATGAATCATTACCACAACAGACAATTCTAGAACGAATTGGTGCAATGGCAGCGACTATCGCCTTGCAACCTATACAATTAGAAATGCCTCCCTAAGCCACAAATAGGACCTTCAACACCCCTTTCTTTATATGTCAAAAGGATATTTTTGAAGTTCTCTCTGGCACTGATATGTTATGTATATCAGTAATACAACTTTGGTTGTTCTAAGTAAACTTTTATTACTTTTATGAAGTTTGAATATATTCAATATGTTATTCTTATATTATTTATTTTCAATGTTTAAGGTATTTACATCGTAGATGCACTGAGAAGAAGAATGATCACATATATGGATTTATTGATCCTATTGCCATTCAAGGCGTTGGGAATAAAAGTGAAGAGGTTCTGAAGTACCTATTAAAGGCATTTGATGTTGGGAAAAAAGAAGTGTACTTAGCGCCTTATTTGCAACAGTAAGAATGTCTTTTATACATTAAATTATATTTATGTAAAACTTAATTGTATATAATGATATTTGAATCTGTAGGGGTCATTGGCAGTTGCTGGTAATTCTTCCTCAGAAGTTTGTTGTGGTTCTTTTGTGTTCATTACACAAGAAGCCTAACACTTTGAAAATTAAAAGTACTTTACAAGCGTAAGTTTTTTTTTATTAACTTATTTTTTGTGTTATATAATTTAATTTTACTAAGTTCCATATTAGGCACAATTTCAATATACATTAAATTTTACAGAGGGGTTGAGGCTCATTCTAGGTTGCAGGGACAACAAATCACTTCTAGAAAGAAGTTGCAATTCATTGCGCCAACTGTAAGTAGTTAATCTTCAAACTGTTGAAATACAATTATCAAATTTATGATATTATATGAATTTAACTTGTAGTGCTCACGTCAACCGGGAAGCTATGAGTGTGGATATTATACCATGAGGCACATGCATAGAATCATATCCGCAAACATTGTTGACTCATGGGATATGGTAATATGTACAATTTATAAATCACATCTTAAGTATTTATTACTAAAAGATTGTTGACTCAACTATTCATTGTGTAGATTTTCAATGACACATCTCCAATGGATTAAGGAGTCTTGAAGGAAGTTCGTGAGCTGTGGGCTTCGTTTCTTTTAAGTGTTTATATAAGATGATGTTAGGTGTTTTATGACTTATATAGTAATTCATTTTGGAGTAGTATTATATTTCATATAAACACTAGATTCTATTTCATGTAAATAATAGATTGAATGAGATTTATTTTCTGGATGTTTTGGGTAATTATATACACTATATAAGATGATGTTAGGTGTTTTATGACTTATATAGTAATTCTCTTTGGAGTAGTATATATATTTCATATAAACATTAGATTCTATTTCATGTAAATATTAGATTGAATGAGATTTGTTTTCTGGATGTTTTGGGTAATTATATACAAATTTTGTATGTGGTAAGAAGCACAAACGAATGTTTCATAAAAAAATAATAAATCACTTTTTATACCGGTTAAGGTCATACTTGGTGTAAAATGTGTAATTTTTTATACCGGTTGGAACTATAATCGGTATAGTAAGTCATTTTTTTTTAACATAACTTTCTATTTCCAATAGAACTTTCTATACCGGTTTTAGAAATGGCATAAAAAAAATTTATACCTGTCATGGAACCGATGTAGAAAGATCAAACCTTCTATACCACCTGCATCTATACCGATGCTATAACCAGTATAAAAAGCCTTTTTTAACCGGTATAAAAAGCCTATTTTACACTAGTGTTTGGGTGCTGGATGCCACCGATTTTTCTAGTCTGCACAGTTTTCATAAAATTGTGTTTCCTGGTTCGTTAACTGTCTGATTTAGGCAAACTTTTGACGGGGGATCCATAACATATTGGTTTTTGCTTTGAACGGTGGAGATTTGAATCGGAGGATCGTAGCTAGAGTTATATGTTAGTTGTGATTGTTGGTTTGAATTCCCTAAGAGTATGATTAGTATTGGATGCTTAAGTGTGCTTAAGTGTTGGTATGTCCTAAATTGATTAATGCATATATATATATATATATATATATATATATATATATATATATATATATATATATATATATATATATATAGGGTTTAGGGTGTGTGTGTGTGAGTGATAAGTATGTTTTTGGTAGTACTTGTTGAGCCATGTTGAATATATAAATCTATATATGTTAGTTCGAATGTATGATATTATGAATATGTGAAAATGGCCACTATTGATGATTGGATAGTTATTAGAAACTTGATTTTTGGGATAAGATATTAGATACAAGAATTATTGCAAGTGTTGAATGACATGATTATATGTTTTACGTGAGTTATGGTTTTATGTGGTATATGGTTTTGAATTCCCTAAAAGCATGAGTGATCCTTTGTTAAATTCAAGTTGCAATTAAAGTGATCCTTGGTATATTGCATGAAACATAATTGGGTGATATGGCCAACATAGTCTAAAATGGTGTTAGGTATGAGAATAAGGGAAACACAGATGTACTAGTTGAACTGTTTTTATGAATTGTATAAGTTGAATGTATAATTGTATGTTCGATATATTATATGTTTGATTTGAATACAAGTGTAAATATGTATTTGATATCTATATGATTGTTGTTAATATGATGTGCTTAAGTGTGATTAGGCCATGCTAGGATAATTGGATATGTGGTTTGGGTGCTCTGGTTGACGTGTGGTGTTTGGGTGATAACGCTGTCGTCAAGCGATCAAATTAATACTACTTATCTATAACAACTTCAGTATTGTTAAGAAAGTAGCCAATAATTTAGTATGGGTTAAGTTAACCCTAAGTCGTCTCCCAACAAACACAGAATTGATTTTTAACAAGTTAGTTCTTATAATATCTATACAAAAGAGTTAGTCAAATAAAATAATAAAAATATGATAGATAAAGATAAAAAGATAAAAAGATAAAATAAGATAGAAACAATAGTAAAGAAAAATAGATCAATTCCACTGCTTTTCAAAATAGGATTCATCATTGGTTTCCTAAAGATTATTGTTATTGATTTCTTGTTTAAGACTTCAAATTAATCAATGTAACTTCTCAATTAATTTGTTGGCGTCCTTACTTTCAACCAAAGTAACTTCTCAATCAAAAGCAAGAACTTTGTAGATTAATCTTAGTAAATTTAACCAAAGTAACTTCTCAATTAAATATTACTAATCCTAATCATGTCCATTCTTTTACCTCTTATATGTAGTAAAAAGCTAATTAACCAAAGTAACTTCTTGATTAATTCCAATCTAAGTTTTCACCTTTAATCAAAGTAACTTCTCAATTATTAGCAAAAACTTATGCAATCATATGAAGGTTTCTAAAATTAATCAAAGTAACTTCTCAATTAAAATTTAAAAACCCTTGGACTCATATGATTGCAATGTTATGTAGATTTAACACCGTGCTAACTAGCTACAATGTAAAAATCATTACTTTCACTAAATTAAGAACTAAAAGACATAGATGAAAATAAATCTCAAAAAGAATCAAAAGAACAAACAAATTAATTGATCTAACCTCAAAATCCAATTAAGAAATTACAATGGAATCAACCCAATAAGTTCAACACTCCATGAAATACAAAATAGAAATAGAAGAAGAATAGAGAGAGAAAGGAAACGAAATTAGGCCCCCTTAAGGGTTCCTAAACTTCGGAGTCCCGAGCTTGTCTTTCTGCTTCTCCCTTGGTCTCTTTATATAGGAATTGGACTGGGCTTTTTTGTTGCTAAAACCTCTCAAATATCATTTAAAATAAAGATAAAGATAAATATTCAAAGATATTTGGAGAGATATAGACTATTTCACAAATATAGTTGGTTAATAATTTATATAATTAAATAAATTAATTATTTAAAGATATTTGATAAATTATCACCAAATAATATTTGTACTAATTTTCTAAATAACCCATTTTCAATTCTGTAGTCCAATTTTACATAGAGATCCAAAAATATCAATATTTGCAGTTAAATCCCTCTTGTTTGACCAGTCTTTGACCGTATTTGAATAGTTGACCAGAGTTGACTGTTTGACCAGGTTTGACCAGTTTGACTATGTAATAGCTAACTAACACGTGGCAGTTCCTTCTTGTTTCCAGAATTAGGGTTTCTTCCTTCTTTGGCTGTAGAGAGGTGCAATGACGGCTTCCATGGTGGTTGCTGCTGCGCGGAACCTCTGCATCTAGTTCATGCTCACTCACGGAGAAGATGATGGTGGCGCTACTGCGTACTCACGTTGGAGGCTCCAACAGGTGCTGGCTCTCGACAACGTAGCTCTTACGCTGTTGCAGCGGTGCAGATGGCACGAGAAGATGAAGAATGGAGGGGAGCTACCATGGCTGCTGGTGCGGGAAGAAGAAGACTGAACTTTGGTGGCCGGACTTGATGTAGGCGGCGGCCACCGGTGGTGCTGGTGCTCCCGGCAGTGGAAACATGGTGAAGATGGAGGCTAGGGTTTCTAGTTGTGTGGAGATGAAGATGATGACGTGGCAACATGTTATTGGCTCAAATTCTTTAGTGGAGATTAAGCCCACGTGGCATGTGCTGGTTGGCCAATTTTAAGAGTTGAGGATTGCCACATGGCAGCATCTGGTTAAGTGAAGTTTAAGTGGTAGGAGGGGTGCAACTCAGTAAAAACTGGGGGTGCAGAATAGGTTTTTGATGAGACCCATTTAGAAAGAGGGGAGTGTATAAGTAAAAACTGGGGTGTAGAAGTGATTTTTCCAGAACTTGCTAATTTCAGCCTTATTAAAAGGTGTTTGTAATTTCAATCAATTTATTTTCCCACCTTTAAATAAGCTTAATCTTAACTTCAGCTGCATCAACAAACGTTAAAATATCCAAAAATAATTTATGCAGCTAAAAATCACTTTTTAAGTCATTTTTATCACACAAGTTCAAATAACCTAATTGTTAGAATTATCAATTAAATCATTCTTTAAGCACATAAATTCAATTAAATACCCAGAATTAAACATTGAATGAGGGCAAAAATATGCACTCATCGTTGGGGTCATTAGAACCTGTCTTGGGGTGCACAAACTAGTAACTCTCATGTTACTGGTGTGGTGCTTGGTTGCACGGGGCACACCGCCAAGTGATAAGGAACTGGGAAGGTTTGCGCTGGAATGTTGAGACCGCCAAGTGGTCTGCGCTGGAATGTCGCCTGGCGATGCTTAGGCAGCGCCTGTAACATCTCGACCGAATATTACAGATTTAAATAATAAAATAAAAACTTATTACATCAACTTCATTTATTAAAACCTCATTTCCCAAAAATATGAGAAATTTAAGAACTTTATTTACCTCAATAATAATCCAAAAACCCATAATTATAAATACTATTATAATTAACCAAAAATCAAGTAATAAAAGTGATTACAATTTATTTTAAATAATAAAATACAAAAACTCTGAGAAAAATCCTGAATCCTAGTCTAGCCCCGCTCCGGCTCTAAGTCTCACCAGATCCACCTGCAACATCATAAGCTCCCGTGTACGCATACACGATCATCGCTAAACACAAGCAGATAGGGTGAGCTAATAGAATAAACATATATTTATAATACCTTTGTATATAAAGAAATTCCATCCTTTGATTTCATAACACATGGCCACAACCATGTTAACCGTGTTCTACGTCTCCTAGTGAGTACCCCAAGTTGTCTTGTTGCCATACCTATCAGCCATAATCGATAGAGCACGTGCGGGAAACCATGTTACGGATCACACATCGTAACGCCAGGTGGAGTTCCCAAATACGAACATAGTTGACAAAGTCCCAAGACTACCAAACTCGTCAACTAACTACTGAGGAGGGCAATCTATTTGGACCCATCCGTACTGGCCACAACCAGCACCCTCACATCGGCAATGCTCGCCAACTCGAGCTCAACTCAAGAGTTCCATGTGTTCATCCGCCATCCCGAGCTCAACTCGAGCGATGCCATTCCGAGCCACAACTCAATGAATGCCACGTGCTTAACCCCTATCCCGAGCTCAACTCAAGGGATACGTTCTGAGCAAGGGATACGTTCTGAGCCACAACTCAAGGAACACCAGCAATCCGAGCTTTAAGGTGTCAAAGAAGCCTTGTAGATCACACACATCATACCAAGCCTAACACCATTGCTTCACGGTATCGCCTGGCGCATCACTCTAGGCGCCAGGTGCATCAGGCCTCCAGACCGCTTGGCGGGGGACACATACCGCCAAGCGCAAGCGTGCCTCTAATACCCATGTCTGTAGTTATCGCTTGACGGGACACTCCTCACTGCCAAGCACCACGCGTTCCAATAGCCACTAGTTTTGAAACTACTGCCTGACGGCTCCAAACCTTCCCCTAAGCAATACCTCAGTACAACGAGTTGTACTGGTTATCCCCTTATAGCCTAATTTTTCCCAAGTTCGTGTAAGTGCTACTACAAAATTTCCACCTTTATTCCCATAATAATTCCCTATACCCAAGGGTATCCCCAACTCCAACCATGTTATTTCAGCTATTTGCCACAAAGTTATTCCCTTCCAAGGGCTCTAAAACAGTTAGGTAACATCCATGTCTTCCCCACCACAAACCAGTACATATATATAATTCATTTATGGCCCTATCGTGCATAACATATATCTCTCGCTAATGACCTCCAATTAAAATCTCCACAGTTCAAATGGAAGTACTACATGTTATGGACCACCTATAAAAATTTCACCTAAATCAAACAGTTAACGAATCAGGAAATGCAGTTTTATGAAAACTGCGCAAACTAGAAAAAATGGTGGCACCTAGCGCCCAACAATAAGGGACCTTGCGCCTGGCGGTACAAAGCCAACGTTGGGCAGTTCCTGTTCTGCGAAAATACGAAAAACAACATTTTTCGTGAATCAGAGCATGATAACGCTGTCGTTGACACAATCAAATTAATACTACTAAACTATACAACTTCATTATTGCTAAGATAGTAGTCAAGAAAATAGAAAGGGTAAAGTAACCCTAAGTCGTCTCCCAACGAACACGGAATTGATTTTTAACAAATGGGTTAAATATGTTTTTGGTCCCTTAACTTTTAGTGAAAATTGGAATTAGTCCCTCTTCGAAACTTTAGACCAATTTAGTCCCTCATCTTTAATAACTAGGTGAATTTAGTCCTTTTAACCAAATTTTGTTAAGTTTATTTGATGTTTTAAACACATTTCTTAGTAAACATTGAAGCGAAAATGAGTTAAACGATGTAAACAACTTAAATACTATCATGAAATGCGTTTAAAATGTCAAATAAACTTAAAACAATTTGGTTAAAAGGACTAAATACACACATATTCAAAGCTGAGGGCCTAATTAGTCTAAAGTTTCGATGAGGGACTATTTCCAATCTTCACCGAAAGTTGAGGGACCAAAAACATATTTAACTCTTAACAAATTAGTTCTTATAAAATCTATACAAAAGAATTAGTCAAATAAAATAAAAAATATAGATGGATTAAGATAAACAAGAAAGAAATAGGAAAGATAAAAAGAGATAAAAAAACAATAGTAAAGAAAATAGATCGATTCCATTGCTTTTTCAAAATAGATTCATCATCGGTTATCTAAAGATTATTGCTCAATTAATTATTGTTGTAGATTTGCAAATTAATCAATGTAAAGTCTCAATTAATTTGTTGGCGTTCTCACTTTTAACCAAAGTACAATCTCAATTAAAAGTGATAACTTTTAGATTATTCACAGTAAATTCAACCAAAGTACAATCTCAATCAAATTTTACTATGCCTAATCATGTCTATTCTTTTATCTTCTCACCAAATAAAAAGCTTAATTAATCAAAGTAAAGTCTCAATTAATTTTAGTTAGAGTAAATACCTTTAATCAAAGTAAAGTCTCAATTATTGGTAAAAACTCATTCAATCACATGAAATTTTCTAAATAAAATCAAAGTACAGTTTCAATTAAATTTAAAAACCCTTGAACTCATATGATCAACATGCATATAGATTTAAAACCATTACTTTTTAAGTGATTCAAAGATAAAAGACATAGATGAATTAAAACCTCAACAATAATAAAAAGAACAAAGAAATTAATTGATCTAACCTCAGAATTCAATTAAGAAATTACAATGGAATCAACCCAAGAAGTTTAGCAATCCATGGAATACAAAATAAAAAGAAGAATAGAGAGAAGAAAAGAGAGAGAAAGGAAACGAAATTAGGCACCCCTAAGGGTTTCAAAACTCCGAAGTCCCGAACTTGTTCCTTCTACTTCTCCCTTGGTCTCTTTATATAGGAATTGGACTGGGCTTTTCTGTTGCTAAAATCTCTCAAATATCTTTTAAAATAAAGATAAAGATAAATATTCAAAGATATTTGGAGAGATATAAACTATTTGACAAATATAGTTGGTTAATAATTTATGATAGAATTAAATTAATTAATTATTTAAAGATATCTCATAAATAATCACCAAATAATATTTGTTTTAATTTTCTAAATAATCCATTTTCAATCTTGCTGTCCAATTTTGCAGAGACATCCAAAAATAACAATATTTGCAGTTAAACCCCTCTTGTTTGACTAGTCTTTGACCAGATTTGAATATTTGACCAGAGTTGACTGTTTGACCAGCTTTGACCAGTTGAGTGTGCAATAGGAAATTGACACGTGGCAGCTCCTTCTCTCTCCAGAATTAGGGTTACACTCTCACACTTTGGCTGCGGAGAGGAATGAGCTTTGACGGCTGTTGCCATGGTGGACTCCGACGCGGTGCTTTTCCGAACGCGATGACTATGGTGGTGTGTGATGTTGCTCCAGCAAGGATGAAGCTGCGCGTTGTGCATCAATGGTGGCTAGGACTGGTTCGCATTTTTTGGCTGCTGCGGTGGATGGAGGCTCACGGTGGCGTGAACGACCCTACAACAAATGCAAAAATGGTGTTGACGCGGTGGTGCACGGTGTCTGCCGGCGAGGTCCGTGAATGGCCGTAATGGTGGCCGGCGGGTGCCATGGTGATGGTAGGAGAGGAAGAAAATTAGGGTTAGGGTTCCATTTTGGGAGATGGAGGAAGATGATGACGTGGCAGTGTTTCATTGGTGTAGATGTGTTTGCAAGGATTAATGCCACGTGGCTTGTTTTGGCTAATTTTAAAAGTTGAGGATTGCCACATGGTAGCATCTGAGTGAATGGAGTTTAAGTGGTAGGAGGGGTGCAACTTAGTGAAAACTTGAGATGCAGAATAGGTTTTTTGGTCCACTTGTAGGAGGAGTGTGTAAATAAAAACAGGGGGTGCATTTAGCTCCTGAATTATTCTTTTCCAGAATTTCCTGATTTTGAACTTATTTTGTAACTTTAAATATTTCAAATCCAAACTTTTAATGACCCAAATTAAATTTCAGTTGCATTAACAAACATTAGAGTATCCAATAATATTTTAGGCAACTAAAATCAATTTTTACGCCATTTTTATCTTACGTACTCAATAAATCCAATAATCACAAATCTTAATTAAATCAATCCTTAAGCACAAAAATTTAATTAAATACCCAGAATTAAACCTTGAATGAGGGCAAAAATACGCACTCATTAGAGCACCTCTCGCATCTCTAGTATGGCGCCTGGCGGTAACCAACATACCACCAGGCGGTTCCTGTTGTTCCAGGAAACCCAACATTCTTCTTTGCACCTGCGAACCTCAACCCATTCAACTCCAACTGTTCTAGTTTTACATCAATTAACGATCCAATTTGACCACCAATTCCACAAATTTCAAAGGCGTATAATTTCTAATTATTCTCAAGCCATTAGAACTTGGTTTTTCCCCGATCAGAATCCTTCCAGAACAATAAAAACATAACAATTGAGTCAATTCAACTCGTGTCGCCTAGCGGGTATTCATCACCACCAGGCAGTTGATCAAGAAACTTAGAAACTAGGTTGCAGGCTTGTGTCGCCTGGCGGTACAAGGCTTAATCGCCAGGCTGTTCCTCAAAGGAACCTAGAAAACACTGAAACTGGAATGCGTCGTTTGGCGGCTATGAGTAGCCCGCCGGGCGGTTTCTGGAAATTTCTAGAAACACGAAAATTGATCATGGCAGAGGGGAATCATACATATATTCATTACATAGATCATGCATTTAATCAAAACACGTAAAATTAGCATAGTCCAGCAACCCTAACCTGGTTTCCTTAGCTTATTTTTCGACTTGTTATGAGTTCCTTGTTGATCACCAATGATGTTCCTTTGGCTATATCTCAATGGAGCTCCTTGCTTCCCTCAATCCTCACCTTACACTCTCATTCTTTCTCATAATTGGTCACTAATTGTGGTCTTAATGAGAGGTAAATGGTATAATTGGTCATTCATTGGCAATTCTATGATGGTATTCCAGCCCCCTTGGCTGCTAGGGTTTCCTTGCCCTTTAACCTTCATGTGAAAGGAAATTATGGCAAAAAAGAAAATTCAATTTGGGTTCATGAAGGTTCAAACCCATACCATGCCAAATGTCAAATCAATGCATAACCATTCAACTAATTCATGTTTCGTGATAATTTATATAATTATATGATTATATTATCACTCATCATGATCCAGCACATATTTAAAATAATAATAAATTAAATAGTACATAAATGGCATACATAGGACTTGAACCCAAGTTCTCTCACATAATTAAGTACTCTCAACCATTTGAGCTAGTACTTTTCCACATCACATCAATCAATTTTAAATGCCATAAAGGCTCTTACACTCGCATTAATTAATTAATTAATTAAATTCCACGGGTCTTACAGCGCCAGGTGATAACGCAGAAAGTAGTGTGTTCTGTTGGCTTGTGTTTTGCGTGTTTTTTATGTTGGCCTTCGACCAGGAGATGCTTGATTGTGTCATGAGCGGGTAGGTTCACGGCTGGTGGTGAACACGCGATAATATGAGCAGGGAGGTTCATATTATGATGCTCTCATGTGACGATACGAGCGGGGAGGTTCCTATGTTCCATGCACACACTTGAGGGCTGCTACGAGCGGGGAGGTTCGTGGCTGTTGGATCACATGTGTTGGACTACGAGCGGAGAGGTTCGTAGAGAAAGGACATCGAGCGGGCAGGTTCGTGGAAACATGTATATCCTGGGTCCATGGTTAAGTATTGGTGTGGTGTACTTGGAATAATTGTTTCAAGTGCATAATGAGACTTAGAGTTTTACACGACTTGTAGCTTGTTTCTTTGGATGTGTGTGGTCTATGAGGCTTTGGACGATACTTGAAGGATGGACTTTGTTGTGACATTCCTTAAGTTATGGTTGTTGACATGCAAAGCCTGGATGTTGTGTTTCTTGAAGATTTGATGAAGCTTTGTTGAAGTTATAGAGATTTGATATTGCTCGAGTTGATCAAGCCTTATATGCATGCCCTCGATATAGATCAATCATAAGGAAAACAAGCTTGAAGATTGTAATTTCCTTTGTAGACCATTTAGTATTTATTAGATGTATAAGGTCTTTATTGTGTCTTTTAATCTGTTGAATGAATTTTTAATAGATTAAAAGGTTAGTTGTAGTAGTCTTAAACTGTGACTTATTCAATCAATTGATTTATTTTTTAATCGACTGATTTCACTTAAGCTAAGTGAAATCAACCGATTGATTTGAAAATCAACCTGTTGAATTTTGTAATAGTTTGACTATAAGAGTTGTATTTTTCGAAAGAGGGGAAGCAAGACAATTTTTTAGTGTGAAACCATTCTGGAAACCTTGGAATTCTCTCTCTTTCATGATCTTACAGATTTCACATGGTAAGATTGATCTTGGATCAATTCTTAGAGCATTTTGCTTGTGTTTTGAAGCTTGGAGAAGGTGGTTGTGGTAAGCAGGGTTGTGCTACCACTGAGGTTTGATCTTTCTCAAGCTTTGTGTGTATCCTTAGTGGGTTTCCAGGTTTGTAAGAGGTGTCTTGTTGTGCTGATGTGCTTCTTGTGTGATTTGAGTGAACCAATATAAAAATTTGGGCATTACTCTTTTCGCTAACCCTTCTCTCTTGCATTATCATTTAAAGTTTAAAGAATTGTGATCTAAACCATCTTTTTGACATTCATGAGTGATTTGGTGTTATATGTAGCATTGATCATGTTTGTATAACTCATTGGAACCCGTCTTGACTTATCTTTTCCATTGATCTTGCTTTAAATCACGAATCTACATTTATGTATTTTTCAGAGTATTTTAGTTGATTGTTTTTTTTATTCAATCGATTGATTATATAAGTATAACATTTGTTTAGTAAATCAATCGACTAACTTTGTTTTTGATCGGATGAAATTGTACAGTCCAGAGGTGTTTGCATCCTTACTTGTTGGTTGGGTTGATTCAATTAAAGATAGTTTTTGGCCTTTAAAGGTTACTTAAATGTTTAACTAGCCAATTCAACCCCCTTCTTTGCATTTCAACCATTTCAAAACTTACAACTAGTATCAAGAGCTAGGTACTTGAAATTTTATCAAGTAAGATCCTAAATCTGTTTTTGAAATACTTGAAATGGCCGAAAAAAAGCTCCCCTTTGCTGAAGGTGCATTCATTCATAGACCCCCTATGTTTAGTGGCATTAATTACCAATTTTGGAAAATTAGGATGAAAATCTTTATTGAATCAATAGATCAAGGGATATGGGATGCAACCATAAATGGACCATATACTCCTAAGCATGTTGTTAGAAATGTGCAGGTTGATAAGCCTTGGACTCAATGGACAGAGGAAGAGAAGAGAAGAGCTCAATATGATTGCAATGCTAAGAATACCCTCACGTCATCTCTAAACATGGATGAGCTTTTTCATGTTTCACAATGCAAGAGTGCCAAGGAGATATGAGAGGTGTTTGAACTTACTCATGAAGGAACCAATGACGTGAAGAGAGCAAGGAAGCATGCTCTGATTCAAGAGTATAAGCTATTCAAGATGCAACAAGGAGAGTTTATAGCGGATGTACAAAAGAGATTCACTTATATAGTCAACCATTTCATAGGTTTGGGTAAGGAATTTGACTAAGAGGAGTTAAACATCAAGGTGTTGAAGTGTCTTGATAGATCTTGGCAACTAAAGATCACGGCTATCTTAGAAACAAGAGACCTATCCACATTGACAACAGTTGCATTGTTTGGCAAGCTAAGGGAGCATGAAATTGAGATGCAAAGGCTAAATGAGCTTGAGTCAAGTGAGAAAAAGGTAAGGAACATAGCCTTGAAGACTAGCACCAAGAAGAATGATGAACCCAAGGATGTTGAATCTAGTGATAGTGAGAACTTGAATCTCCTTGTCAAAAAGTTTGGTAAGTATCTCAAAAGGAAAGGTAGCAAAGGTAATATCAAGAGGTACACTTCAGAACGAAATGAATTAAATTCTTCTAATTTCACTTGTTATAATTGTGAAAAACAAGGGCATATCAAGATTAAATGTCCAAATGCTTACAAAGAATACGAGAAGAGTTTTGATAGAAAAAAGGATAAGAAACCAAAGGAGAGACGTGCATACATAGCATGGGAGGACAATCATGATTCAACAAGTAGCTTTTCAGAAGATGAGAGTGAGGAAGCCAATTTGTGCCTCATGGCTGGTTACAAATCATCCTCTTTAAGTAAAGTAACTTCTCTAGACAAAAATGACTACAATCAATTGTTCCATGATTTTGAAGAGTTGCATAATGAATCAAACAAGATTTCTGCATTAAACAATCGATTAAAAGGTTTAAACAACTGACTGGAAAACGGAGTCAGTTAACTGGAAAAAGAAACAACTGATTTAAAAACTGATTTCGAACATTTGAAAATAATTTATAGTAATTCAATCGATTGTTTTTGAAATCAATCGATTGAAAAACCCTGTGAAAACTACATAGTTTAAAAAAACCAAGTGAAATACCTTTTGAAAGCCTATGCTAAGGTCACAAGAGGGGAAGCAAGCTTAGAGGTTTTTCTTGGTTCTCAAAATTGTGTGTTTGACAAAGCTGGACTTGGTCACAATCCTACTTTCAAAAAGAAAACCAAGAAGTTCTCTAGTTTCTTTTCAAAAAGTAAGCCAAATAATACGCCATTCATTTCTTGCAACTATTGTATGCAAAAATGTCATGTTATGAAGAACTACTATGCTAGAAAATATGATGTTCCTAAAGGGGTTATGAAATGGATCCTAAAAGGATCTAGAAAGGTATAACCATGATGGACCCAACCTATCAAAGGGTACCAAGTAATCCAAATTTGTTTTGCAGGTCATAAAAGGCAATAAGAAAGATTTGTGGTATCTTGATAGTGGTTGTTCGAGACATATGACAGGTGATAAGACCAAATTTGCAAAGTTGGAGTTGAAGGAGGAAAGGTTTGTAACTTATGGAGACAACAACAAAGGGAAAATCCTTGGAAATGGAATCATAGGCAATGGATCCTCTTTCAACATAAAAAATGTGTTATTGGTAGAAGTGCTGAAACATAATTTGATAAGTATAAGTCAACTATGTGACAAAGTCTTTAAAGTCATTGTTTTGATAGGAAAAAAAGTTAACAATATATACTTACTTGATTTGCATCATGCATCATTTAGCATCCATTGTTTGCTTACAAAAGAGGATAATACTTGGCTATGGCATAGGAGGCTTTGTCACATACACATGCAGCATTTCAATCGTCTAAATAGAAAACAGTTGGTTGAAGGATTACCCCAAAACTCAAATTTGAGAATGATAGAGTGTGTGAAGCATGTCAAAAAGTAAAACAGACCAAGGCCTCTTCTAAACCCAAAATTGTTGTTTAAATTGAAAGACCTTTAGAATTGCTTCACATGGATTTATTTGGTCCATCTTGAACTATGAGTCTTGGAGGTAATCTTTATGCATTAGTCATAGTTGATAATTTTTCTAGGTACACATGGAATTTGTTCTTAGCTGCAAAAAATGACGTTTTTCATGCCTTTAAAAGACTTGCCAAGATGCTTAAAAATGAAAAGAGTTCTAAGATAGTGTCTATTCGAAGTGACCATGGTGGGGAATTTCAAAATGAAAGATTTGAGCACTTTTGTGAAAAGCATGGCATTAAGCATAATTTTTCTGCACCAAGAACCCCACAACAAAATGGTGTTGTTGAAAGGAAAAACGGGTCACTTGAAGAACTAGCTATAACAATGTTAAATGAAAACTCATTACCTATGTACTTTTGGGCTGACGCAGTCAACATTGCTTGCTATGTGTTAAATCGAGTGTTGATTAGGCCAATTTTGAAAAAACACCCTATGAGCTTTTCAAAGGAAGAAAGCATGTTTTAAGTCAATTAAAATTATTTGGATGCAAGTGTTTCATCTTAAACAATGGCAAAGAAAGTCTTGGCAAATTTGATGCAAAATGAATGAAGATGTTATTCTAGGCTATGCTATACAAAGTCATGCATATAGAGTTTATAACAAGAGACTATGCATGTTGTATTTGATGAAACTAACCCAAAGTTGCAAGATCAAGTGTCAAATAATGCAGATGAAGAAGATCTACTGCAGGAACATATTTCTACTATAGAAAAGCCCTCTGCTGCAGGAAATCAATCAGTTGAAAAGGAAAAAGAACCAACTGAAAAAGCTGCAGATAACAACTTACCTAAGGATTGGATCGAGCCTAAAGGATTGTCAAAGGACAACATTATTAGTGATATCAAGTAGGGAGTATCCACTAGAAGAAGACTTGTATTTTGTGAACATGTTGCTTTTGTATCTCAAATTGAACCTAGTTCTTAAGAAATGATGCGTGGTTTCTAGTTCTTAAAACTAATGACATGAATATAATTCGAACTAAATGGGCTTTTAAAAACAAAATGGATGAAGATGGTAACATAGTAAGAAACATTGCTAAAGGGTATAATAAAAAAGAAGGCATTGATTTTGACGAAACATATGCACCTGTAGCTAGGCTAGAAGTTGGGAGATTACTCCTAGCATATGCTTGCATGTGTAACTTTAAATTGCATCAAATGGATATGAAAAGTTCATTCTTGAAAGATTTCTTAAATGAAGAAGTGTATGTATCACAACCTCCTGGCTTTTAGGATCACCTTTATCCTGATCATGCTTTTAAGTTGAAAAAGGCCTTGTATGGTTTGAAACAAGCACCACGGTAGTGGTATGAAAGGCTAAGTAAATTTCTCTTATCAAAATTTTATGCTAGAGGTGCAGTTGATAAAACACTCTTTATTAGAAAACATGAAAGTGATGTTATACTTGTTCAAGTGTATGTTCATGATATCATCTTTGGCTCAAATAACAACACATAATGTGAAGAATTGGTTGCAGCTATGTAAAGAGAATTTGAGATGTCCATGATAGGTGAACTTACCTACTTTCTAGGGGTGCAAGTAAAGCAACTTAAACATGGAACATTTTTAAGCGAATCAAAATACTGTTTTGGCTTTTTGAAAAAGTTCAAATTGGAGGATTGCAAGGAAGTTGCCACTCCAATTGCTACAAGTTGCATTATGGATGGAGATGAGGCTGGCCAACCAGTGGATTCAACCAAATATAGAGGGTTGATTAGGTTTTTGCTTTATCTTACAGCAAGTAGGCCAGATATCCAGTTTGGTGTATGCTTATATGCTAGGTTTCAAGCAAATCCAAAGGAGTTGCACCTAAAAGTTGTAAAAAGGATCCTAAAGTATCTAAAAGGAACCACTAGTGTTGGTTTATGGTATCCATGTGATTCTAACATAACTCTTAGTGGCTTTTTAGATTCTGACTATGTAGGGTACAAATTGGATAGGAAAAGCACAAGTTGAACTTGCCATCTACTTGGCTCAAGTCTAATCTCAAGGAATATAAATAAGCAAGCATATGTGGCACTCTCTACTGCTAAAGCAGAATATATAGCTGTTGGATATGGTTGTGCACAAGTCATATGGTTAAATCATCAACTCTTGGACTATGGTGTAAAGCTAAGTAAGGTACCCTTGTATTGTGATAATACTAGTGTCATCAATTTAACCAAGAATCCAATACAACATTCTAAAACCATGCATATAGAGATTAGGCATCATTTCATTCGATCATGTTCAAAAGTAGAGATTGTGAAATTTTATTTGTTAAAACTGAAAATTAATTGGCTGATTTGTTTACAAAATCATTAGCTAGAAATAAATTTAACAAGCTAAGAATTGAACTGGCCATATTAGACATGAAGAATGTGGTCTAATGTGTTTTTGGCATGTTAATCTTATGTATTCATGCATTGATTTGATTAAAATCAACTAATGTGTGCATAAACTGAAAACTATCATATTTAGCCTATAGATTTTTCATTTCAGTCTATTGATTTCACTTAAATCTGCCTCTATTTGCACAAATTCTGGTCTATCATATTTTTCAGTTTGTTGATTCTATAAATCAATGTGTTGATTTCACTTAAACTACAACTGTATGCAAAAATTATAATCTATCATGAATGTTAATATGTTGTTTTCAAAATTCTATGTTGATTTCATTAAAACTGAATTTGGAAGTATAAAGTTCAATTTCATGATTTTCAATCGATTGATTTCAAAAATCAATATGTTGATTTCACTTAACCAGATTTTGTTTTTCGTCTTTTATGAACTGATGATGTTTTAGTCGAGTGAATTATAAAATCAGCCTATTGATTTTACTTAAACTGCAAATTTTCTAAAGAATTTAATTGCAAAGCTGACCTAGTCATGAATGTGTAAGATACTGTAATCAACTACATCATTTTGGCTTGGGTAACCTAAAACAAATTAATTGAATAAATCTGCACCATTTAATCGAATGTTTTATGAAAGTCAGCCTGTTCAATTATAAATACTACACTTGAATTCTTGCATTTGCATCATACATCTCTTAGAAACAGCCACACCCACGACCATCATACCTCATCGTCAACAGAGAATTGTTCAATCTGATGAAGAACACTCCACTCCTCCCACTCTAAGGTGTCAAAATTAAGAACATCATGGGAGAGGTGAAGCTTGGTTTGAAACCATGAGGACAACATCCAAGTGTTCCTTATTGAGATGAATAAGAAGAAAATCAACATTCCTAAGGTGCTTAGATTTTCGTGGTTGAAGGCTGAAGGTTTTGAGATCTTATTCCAACAACTTAAGCATAAAAGGGTGAATACCTTCCTTGAACTTTCAAGGAAGATATATCCTGGCTTAGAAAATATGTTTTCCACAACTTGGAGTTCAAAAATGATATGTTGTTGTCAAGTATCAAGGGAGTCCGCATGGATATCAACAAGATGGCTTGGAAGGATGTGACTGGACTCAAAGCAAGAGGTGTGCAAGAAAGAAAAGGTGAAACTGAGGTTGTGCAAGAGTTCAACAAAGTCTAATACTATGGTTAATGCTAGAGGAAACTTGCTCCTAAGATCAAACAATTTCATGTTGGTGGACTCAAGGTGGATCAAAGGCTTCTTGCTATGATTGTCACAAAAATCATAGTTCCACGTAGGAGCAACCACTCTACATTGAATGAGGGAGATTTGATCATCATGTACTGCATTAAACACAATGTGCAAGTAGATTGGATCTATGTGATTCATGATCACATGCTCAAAGCCAAGAGACTCATATATTTCAAGCTGCTATATGTCATTTTGGTGTCCAAATTCATAAAGTACTTTGGAATTGATGTAGAGGATGAGCTAGAAGAGTCAAATGGACTACTAAACCAAACCTCTAACAAAAATTTGCACAAAAATGGGCTTTCTCAAGGTAGGAAATGGATGGGCAGTTGCTGATGGTGCAGTTGGTGGTGCACATGACCATGAAGCTAGCCCAAGTGGAGCAAATCAAGAGGAAGAACCTACTGTTGGACCCATTGATGAAGGATTGACCCATGGAGGCACATGCTTGAGAAGCCTAAGCATGTTTAGAAAGGAAGTTCACTAATCCTTCATCCCTTTCATTTGTGTTTGTTATTTTTGATTCCATAAGTTGACTGAGTTGAATCAACTTTAGTTGACTTGTTGAACTTTGACTAGGTTTAACATGTTGACTATAGTTGACTTTACTTAAGCCAACATGCTAATCTATGTTTATTTAGTTTGTAGGTTAATTAGGAGTAAGAAAGCAATGTTAGGTGGCGCATTGTGATTGGGGAGCATAAATGATGTGGAGGAGAGAGTAAAGCAAAGGCATAACGAAAGGCATGAAGCAAGTGTACCTATGTACCTTTGGTCTCCTTTGTTTTTAGCACACTTTGGCCACTTTTTGGAGACATATGAGACACATTCTTTGTCTCCTTTTGTGCTAGAACGAAATTAGCCTTGCACACACCATAGTTAGCTCTTTTGTCTCTCATTTTTTGTAACCTTATTTAACCTAGTTTCTAGAAGCTAGGGTTAGGTTTTTGTAGAGACATCGTTAGGTATCTTTTATTTGCTTAGAGGCCCCTAAACTCTTCTATATAAGGGGTGCTCCTAGACATGTAAAAGGGTTGAACATTTTGAAGTAAAAACACTCTTATGTCTCAACCATTTGTGAGAGTTTCCTCCCTTGGGAGTGAATACTTTTAAGCCTTATCTTGCATAGCAAGTGGCGGCGCACATCCACTCATCTTCAAGTTTGCCATGGCTTCTAGCCTAGGCTTTTAGTGGCATGATTCTCAAATTTTTTACCATTTATTCCTTTCCATTTTATGTTTTCTTCTTCCTTTAATTGCTCTTGGTTTTCTATGATTTATGTGCTTTCCATTTCTTCTTCGTTTTGAATCAATCCATCATCTTCTTCTCTTGAGCTTTGTGAAAAGAACCTTCACATCTAGATAGCTTGCTATCTTAATGTCCAGTGGGGATTTCACTTAGCTTTCTTAATCAACTCACACCATATTCAATAATATTAAAAGAAAACAACATAATCCTTCATCATTTGGTATCTAGAGCCTAGGTTATCTTGAATATGGTGTTTTTCATGTGCTAACATTGTCTTGTTGTAGCTATCTTTATATGGTTCGAATCCACTTCCATTACACACAAAAAATAGTGCTGGCAGAAAACTTGACGATTTTAAAACATTGAACTGCACTAGCTCAGCGGTCCAAAAATTATGTTTTTGGTGTCAAAAGAAAGCTCTTTGAGTCTAGTTTCCAGAAAAAAAAAAGAACCAATGCATTTGGAGTTCTGTGGAGAAAGTTATGATCAAATTAGTGAGCAAAGGTCATATCTGCCAAGAATACGTGAATCAGCGTTTTCAGGTTTTGTTGTGGCAATTTGGCTACGGTTTTTTCACCTCTTTAAGCTCCTAAATGTGGTTGGATAACATGTCTTTGGATGCTTAGTCTTTGAGCCTCAAATCCATGAGTTTAAATTCATGATAGCTACATGTTTGTGTCTTTGTGTATGTCATGTTGTCTTTAAATGTGCGGAACTTTTGTTTAAGTCATATGTCATATGTTAACTTGAAGTTTTCTTATTCTTGTTTTTCCAAGTATTTGAATCTTGCTTTCACTTTATTTCTTGCTTGATGTATGCTCCATGAAATTGATTTTGGCCTAAAACTTGAGGAACTAAGTGTCCAAGCCACCTAAAACTCTTTCTCACCATTTTATGAAGCTAGTTGTGAAAAGAAGAAAATTTTTACACCAAAATTTGTCAAAAAAACCGAGAGCAAACTTGCTCATTGGTGAACTAAAAGTGTGTTTTTCACTAGGTGTTATGCTACTAGTTTTCATACTTGAGAATTGGGTGATATTGGCTAATTAGTTCCATGCTTTAACTTGGTTATGATCTTTCTTGGTGTATGCATGAGTTAAGACTTGAAGATGCTTGTCAAGTGCTTTCCATAGAGTCTTTAAAATATGATTTTCTTGTTTTAGTCTTGTTAAAAGTTTTGTCTCAAACTTTTCTTCTTTAGTGTTTAGCTTTCCTTGTTTTTGTGCTTTTCTTGCTTGTCACTAGGTGTTCTCTGTTTTGTCTTAGTAGTTTTCTTTTCTTGAAACTCTTAGGATGTTGTGGCCGAATCACTTGTCTTGCATTTGAAAAGTTTTGAACAAGTTTTTAAAAGTTTTTGCTTCACTCCTTTGGTGGAGCTTTGAGTGTAGATTTGCCTTGTTACTTTGGGAGAGTGATCTAAACACTTGGGTTACATTTTGGGAAGCTAAAGTTGATCAAATTTTCAATGAAAATCATGTAAAAGATCAAGCACAAGTTGATCTAGTAGTTTTAGGATTTTTAGAGTATGTCAATACTTGGTGGCATAAAGTTTGTAAGAATTATGACCAAGGGCCACCCGCGGCTTCTTGGATGGACATTAAAACTCTTATGCGCGCTAGATTTGTTCCTCCCTCCTATAGGAAGGAACTTCTTTTGAAGCTCCAAAGGCTTCACCAAGGTTCTATGAGTGTGAATGAGTACTTTAAAGAATTGGAGTCTCAAATGCGTAGGGTTGAAATAAAAGAAACTAACAAAGAGAAAATAAAAAGATTTGTGAGTGGTCTTAGAAGAGATATACAACACCAAGTAGAGTTGTATGAGTACTCCACTCTTGAAAATATTTTCACACTTGCCCTTGGGATTGAAATTCAATTGAAAAGAAAAAGAAGGGCAAGGAAGAGTTACTCACCCAACCACTACTTTAGTCACTCATGGAAGGGAAAGGATAAAAATAAACATGATAAGTTCCCTTCTAACTGTCATCAAGAACCACCAAGTAAAAGTAAGTCACCAAGTGATCACATTCACCATTCCACTTCTCAAAGATCAAGTTCCATTAAATGTTTTAAATGTTTGGGTTATAATCACATTGCTTTAAATTGCCCAATCAAAAGGACCATGATCTTAAAGAAGAGTAATGTTGTTGAAAGTGAACACTCATCTCCCCATTCTCTTTCAAAAGAATCTTCTTCCTCTAGTAAAACTAAAATTTTTGAGAAAGACCCTATGTTATTAAGGCGAATATAGGTCAAGATCAAAGTGAGCTTGAGCCAACTCAAAGAGAAAACATTTTTCAATCTAGATGCAAAATTAACAAATGGGTTTGCTCTCTAATTATTGATGGAGGAAGTAGTACCAATGTAGCTAGCACAAGGTTGGTGGAAAAGCTTAGCTTAGAGACCATTCCTCATGCTAAGCCCTACAAGCTTGCTTGGATAAGTAAAGAGGGAGAAATAGATGTCAATAAACAAGTCCTAATTAACTTCTCTATAGGAAGCTACAAAGATGAGGTGCTATGTGATGTTGTTCCCATGGAAGTCACATATATCTTACTAGGTAGGCCATGGCAATTTGATAAACAAACTTTGCATGATGGTCATACCAACCAATACATTTTCTTCATAAATGGGAAAAAGACCACTTTACAACCTCTATCACCTCAAGAAGTTAATAAGGATAGAAATATAATAAGAAAAGATAAAGAAGAAAAAGAAAAGGGGCAAGCTTTCACTAAGGTGTTACTTGCCTACAAAAAAATTCTTCCAAAGAAAGATGTGCATAACTCTTCCTTCTCTTCCCAAGCCAAAAGGGAAGGCGCAAAGCACAAGCAAGAGAGGAAGAGTACTCTAGAAAATAAAGATGGCCTATGTAACATCCCGTCAGGATATTACGGTTTTATAAATAAAATAAAGAAAATAAATTAATCAACGCATTTAATAATACCTCATTTTCCCAAAACACGGGAAAATTTAAATTTTATTAAACGATCGAATAAAGTTTGTAAACCTCCACTACAATACCAAAATCACAATGTTATAAAATTACCCATCAGGGTTTACAACTGTTTCCAAAAGCAATAAAAGAAAACATAAGCATTCCCCAAGTCTAACCCCTCTCCGCGGCTAAGCCTCACCTGGGCCACCTGTATCAACAACATCTGCTCCCGTGTACCGCGTACACGATCATCGCCACACACACGCAGATAGGGTGAGCTTAACAAAAAAATAATGTATATAAAGTTATAGAAATATAAGCATGTAAACACCTGTGACTATACATAACATAAACACCTCACATTCTTCCATTCTTTAATTCCTACCATCTGACCCCCAACTAGATTATTCGTGTTCTACATCGTCTAAGGATTACTTCAAGGTGACTTGCTGCCATACCTATCAGCCACAACCGATAGAGCACGTGCGGGAAAACATGCTACGGATCAAACACCGTAACGCCAGGTAGAGTTCCCATATACGAACATAGCCCGTATCGTCCCAAGACTACCAAACTCGTCAGCCAACAACTGAGGAGGGCAATCTATCTGGACCCATCCGTACTGGCCACAACCAGCACACTCACACCGGCAACACTCGCCAACCCAAGCCACAACTCAAGGGTTCCTCGTGTTCATCCGCCATCCCGAGCCATAACTCAAGGGATGCTATTCCGAGCCACAACTCAAGGAATACCACGTGCTTATCCCCTATCCTGAGCCACAACTCAAAGGATACGTTCTGAGCCACAACTCAAGGAACACCAGCAACCCCACCTTTAAAGCACCACTAGACGCCTTGTAGATCATAAATACACATTCAAAGTCAACGCTGTAGCAGTGTAAATCGCTTGGCGGGGGACACGTGCCGCCAGGCGCTACCAGCTCCTAGACCGCCTGGCGGGTGTCGCGTACCGCCAGGCGCACAGCGCCACAAAACTCTCGTCTCTGCAGGTACCCGCCTGGCGGTATTATTCTCACCACCAGGCGCCTACGTAACATGGCTCATTGTTTGCATAGTTATCGCCTGGTGCCACAGACCCGACCGCCAGCACTGCACCACCAGACTCCCTCTGATTTCTCCTCTACCACCTGGCGGAGTCGTTACCTCCCGCTTGGCGCTATATCAGTACAGTGATCGCTACTGGTTTATGTTCTCTGTCTCGGATTTATCTCAATACCAATGAGTTTCTGACACTAAATGTAAAGGTTACCATATTATCTTACCATATTGTGTCTCAATAATTCAGTCGGCAACTATGTACTCCAACCATTTATGTCCTCAATCCCAACAATCCCTATTCTAAAACGTTATTATGAGTCGTGCCTGAAACTCTAGGCTTAACAGAGTTGCTAATACCAATTTAAATATTTTGTTCAACACTCTAAGCTCTAGCAGTTCACTACTTAATAGCTTGCTCACAAGTTCTCTTTTCAAAGCTTGCATATATGTTAAACCAACGCTTCCACCCATGCCCCTAATATATTAAATTCTTATACTCGCTATACCAATCAACTCACCCATCAAAATCAAACCATCTGATTAAACCAGACTTAAGCTTTCTTCTAGTTATTGACAACTCTTGTGTTCAAATATCCATATGACCTATCCCAACATACTTGACCGCATTATAATAAGACAACTCATGACCTCTTAGTTTCACGACCCCAATTTCCTACAATTGAACTAATTCTCTCCAGACCAACTTTCCAATTCCCCTCAGCACTCTTTTCGTCAAAGCAATGTGGTAACTTCCATGTCAGCGCCTGGCGTCAAGGTGTGTGCCGCTAGGCGGTACACTCCATCTGCCAACTCCAGGTTCTTTTCCAAAACCCGTGCCCCTACCACTTACCCTACTTTGCTAATTCCCTTCATTCTACATTCAGAGTAATCCAAAATCTAGTCACATTAATCATCAGTTTCTACTGCAATCCATAACACTTCGCGTTCAATCCTACCACAAGATATCACAGCGCCGATCAACAAAGATTTCATAGCACTTTATCATATTGGTACTCTACCCTATGGATTCCTACGATATAATGACTCAATTCATCGATCATTCGGTAGAACTACATTTTCTCCCGATTAGAATCACTCCAGAACACATAGAACACCAAAACCGAGTCAATTCCACTCACGTCGCCTGGCGGGTATTCATCACCGCCAGGCAGTGCATCAGAAAAAAACCAGAAATCGTTATCAGTTTGCGTCGCCTGGCGGTATAGGGCTTCACCGCCAGGCGGTCCCTCGTGGCAACCTAGAAAACCCAATTTTTAACATGAGCCGCCTAGCGGCTATGGATAGTCCACCAGGCGGTTTCTGGAAAATTCCCAGAATTCAGAAAACGCAGAATTTAAACATAAATCACACATCCAAAATCATGCTACTCATGCAATTATCATTACGAATAAGAAAAATCGGAGACGAACTCTCCTAACCTGATCTCCTTTGCTATACTTGAAATCCTCAAGCTCTATCCTTTGATCACCAATGGCCACCCTTGAATCTCCTCAATCCCGCCTCCACACTCACTCACGTCAGACCCCTCTCACTCACTTTTGTCTCTGTTTTCTAGGTCTAAGTTCAGCCTTGCCAAAACCTTACCTAAACTCTCACTTTTGTCTTTTAAACTAGCATTTTAGGTTAACCCCAAGAATTAAAACGAAAATTCACTTATTACTTCTAATAACCATTCATATCTCTTCATGAATGTGATTGCAGCCCTCCCTTGGCCGTGCTGATTCCAGTAGGTTTTTGTTACCCTTTCCAATTCCATCCAAAATTAGCATTAGCAAAAATAAAAATAAGTTTCATTTAGAATTTCCAAGGTTTGAACCCATGACCATGCTAATGCCAACTCAATACACAACCATTTAACCAATTCATGTTTCATGCTAACAATCATAATTCAAACATCATATCATACCAGAACATGTTTTCATAGATTTAAAATAATAAAACAATAACACAAAAGTTAGCATACATAGGACTCGAACCCAAGTCCTCTCACACAATCAAAGTACTCTCAACCACATGAGCTAGTACTTTTCCACATCATACCAACTATAATTTAATGTCATAATTATTTCCCCTCCCGCATTTATTAATTAATTATTTAATTAATTAATTAAATTCTATGGGTGTTACAGCCTAACCAAAGCTAAGGGTAATATCCTTAGAAAGGATGGAAGTAAAGCTCAAAAAAGGGAGGCACAAATCCTCCCCCAAATCAAGTCAAGCTCCATCTACAAAGGCTTAAAGAATTTGTGGTCAAATTCTCTCCAAGGAGGGGAGGATGATGAAGGATTGACCCCAACCAAGGATGGAGGCACATGCTTAAGAAGCCTAAGCTTGTTTAGAAAGGAAGTTCACTAATCCTTCATCCCTTTCATTTGTGTTTGTTATTTTTTATTCCCTAAGTTGACTTAGTTGAATCAACTTTAGTTGACTTGTTGACCTTTGACTAGGTCTGACATGTTGACTATAGTTGACTTTACTTAAGCCAACATGCTAATCTATGTTTATTTAGTTTGTAGGTTAATTAGGAGTAAGAAAGCAATGCTAGGTGGCGCATGGTGATTGGGGAGCATAAATGATGTGGAGGAGAGAGTAAAGCAAAGGCATAAAGCATAAAGTAAAAGGCATGAAGCAAGTGTACCTATGTACCTTTGGTCTCCTTTGTTTTTAGCACACTTTAGCCACTTTTTGGAGACATATGAGACACATTCTTTGTCTCCTTTTGTGCTAGAACGAAATTAGCCTTGCACACACCATAGTTAGCTCTTTTGTCTCTCATTTTTTGTAACCTTATTTGACCTAGTTTCTAGAAGCTAGGGTTAGGTTTTTGTAGAGACATCCTTAGGTATTTTTTATTTGCTTAGAGGCCCCTAAACTCTTCTATATAAAGGGTGCTCCTAGACATGTAAAAGGGTTGAACATTTTGAAGTAAAAACACTCTTGTGTCTCAACCATTTGTGAGAGTTTCCTCCCTTGGGAGTGAATACTTTTAAGCCTTATCTTGGATAGCAAGTGGCGGCATACATCCACTCATCTTCAAGGTTGCCATGGCTTCTAGCCTAGCCTTGTAGTGGCGTGCTTCTCACATTTTTTACCATTTCTTTCCTTTCCATTTTATGTTTTCTTCTTCCTTTAATTACTCTTGGTTTTCTATGATTTATGTGCTTTCCATTTCCTTTTTGTTTTGAATCAATCCATCATCTTCTTATCTTGAGCTTTGTGAAAGGAACCTTCACATCTAGATAGATTGCTATCTTAATGCCTAGTGGGGATTTCACTTAGTTTTCTTAATCAACTCACACCATATTCAATAATCTTAAAAGGGAACAAGATAATCCTTCATCACCCATGGACATAATTCCCTACAACCTTCTAGAAGATAGAGGCCTTCTGTAGTCACATTTTGAGAGGATGGTGCTAAATCAACTACATGAACTCAATGTGTCTCAATATGCACATCATAACTATTGCAATGAGATGTTCAATGCATTGGATGGGCAAATCCATGATCTGTTGACTTCATTCCAGACCGAAAAAGATCCTTAGGATGATTGAGTGTGTTGGCTTTTAGGATCATGCATTGCATCCATGTGTTTGTGCTATTTCGGTTTGAATTTTGTCAGTTTCAGTCGACTATTTTTAAATTTCAGTCGTTTGAATGTATCAGCTTTATGTCTATTTTCTCTGGGTTTTTTTTGTTGATGGTTGTATCATGTTCCATTATTAATGAAATGTTTTCCTCTGTTTGTTTTCTTAATACATTACTTATATTTGATGAATCCAAAGGGGGAGAAAAATTGAAATTGATCAAATTGGAACTTAAATGGAATTGAACCCATATTGTTGATAGGGGGAGCATTCACATTTGTGTGTGCTTGATATCCTATATATACTGCTTTTGGAAACATTTTTCAGATTCACAAGTTCAAGCCAAGATTGGAAAATGATGCTTAGATGGCACTGGTGAGTCTTTATTTTCCCTTATTTCATTGCCTTTTTTGTGCCATTCTTGAGGGTTGTTTAGTGCTTAATTGTCTTTTGTTAGTGCATTTGTCTCAATTGGGTTTCATTGGACCATTATTTTGAATTTCGAGTAATTTGGCATTAATTGGTCTAATTATTGTTTGTAATTGTTTTTTAGGTATTATGTGGAGCAAATTTTGGAGCTTGGACATTTATCTTAAGGTCAAGAGAGAGTTGTAATTGGGCTAGCATTTTCAGTCCATAGTGGCATTTTTTTAATTCTGAGTGGCAGAATGACATTTTTGTAAATATGTGGGTCTATAGTGATGTGACCACGAGATTTTTAGGTCTTCTTGTGTGTTAGCCGAACATCATGTTCTCCATTCTCTATTTTCACGTTTTGAAGCTTTGGTGGGTGACCATGGAGGTGTCTTCTTTCATTTTTCACGTTTTAGCACTTGTTTTTACCGTTTTTATGCACATTTGACAGCACCCAATGTGGGTTTTACGTTTTGAACTCATTTGCTAGCTTGGGCATCTCGTTTTGTGGATTGTATTGACTTGGAACAACACCCATGTATGGGGTTTTCAGTTTTTATATCATAGCAACAATTTTTGTTCCATTAAAGATTTAGAATTCTCTTTTGCTCTTGAATTTACATTTGAATAATACCAAAGTTAGGGTTTGAAGTTCAGTTTTGGTGAATTCCATTTTGAAGTGTTTAATTTTCCTATTTCCATGTCTAGCTAAATTCTTGTATTGACTTCTTGATGGAAAATGCAATGAAGCTTTTAGGTTGTACTTGTTTTATGAAATCTGCCATGTCTTTTTCCTAAATTCAGGGAATGCATGTGGTTCATCTATTTATGCTTAATTTACATATTAATTGCATATGTTTGGGTTAGGTTATGTTCATGCTTAATGTGTGAAGCTTGGCTATCACGAATTCATGGATGTGTGCATTGCTTAATTGCATAATGAAGCTGGATTGTAACTTTCGCTTAATGGGTTATTATCTAGTGGATTGAGAGAAGGAAGAGGTGTTAATTTGGTGGCCTATGATAAGTGAAATTGTGTTTGAATCAAGGATGTTAATACGTTTTTAATCATTGTTCCATTTAATTTAATATGTTCATTAGCATTGTGAATCTGCCAACCCCCCCTCCCTCTTTTGTGTTGAACTGCAATCTGGAATCTTTGAGTGAAAACAATGGTCACTAGGAGACGACCTTGGGTTAACTCCTGAGTACTACATTTAAATGTTTTATTTGGTCGGGTATGGCTTTGATTAGGCACTTCATCAACTTAATGGTATCCAACCAAATGGAAGCAATTTGCAATGGAGGTTAGAGGTTGGCTTCATCAAATCAGGGGGAGAATGTTGACATAAGTAGCCTGAATGGTTTGGTACTTGAAGATTTGATGAAGCTTTGATGAAGGTATTTGAAGCCATTGCCTTGGAACCATGCTTACATTAATGGAGATATGGAGATTTGATGTTATTCTTGTTGATCAAGCCTAATATACATGCCTTCTATCTAGATCAATCATGGGGAAAACAAGCTTGAAGATTGTAATTCATATTGTAGACCATTTACCATTAATTTGATGTATAGGGTCTAGGTTCTGTCTTTGAATCTGTTGAAATATTTTTCAACAGGTTAAATGGTGTCTTTTAATCTGTTGAATGGATTTTTAACTAATTAAAATGTTAGTTGTAATAGTCTTAACTGTGTCTTATTCAATAAGTTGATTTGTTTTTTAATTGACTGATTTCACTTAAATTAAGTGAAATCAACCAATTGATTTGAAATTCAACCTGTTGAATTTCGTAACAGTTTGACTATTAAAGCTGTATTTTTCGAAAGAGAGGTTGCAAGACAACTTTTGAGAGCGAAATCATTCAGGAAACCTAGGAATTCTCTCTCTTTCGTGATCATACAGATTGCAGCTAGTGAAGATTGATCTTGGATCAATTCTTGAAACATTTTGCTTGGTGTTTGAAGCTTGGAGAAGATGGTTGTAGTAGGCAAGGTTGTGCTACCACTGAGGTTTGATCTTTCTCAAGCTTTGTGTTTGTGCCTGGTGGGTTTTTAGGTCTGCAAGAGGTGTCTTGTTGTCCTGGTTTGATTCTTGTGTGATTCAACAGTCTTTTGTGTGTTTTTACATATTTTGAAAGTGTAAGGGTGTAAACTTTTTAAATCTTTGGAAATATTACAAAGTCAGGCTCGGGTTGCCTTGAAAAATTTGATGTAGCTCAGGTTTGAGTGAACCAATATAAAAATCTTGTGCTTTGCTCTTTTCTCTAAGCCTTATCTCTTGCATTACAATTTAAAGTTTAAATAATTGTGATCTAAACCATCTTTTTGACATTCTTGAGTGATTTGGTGTTATCTGCAACATTGATCGTGTTTGTATAACTCATAGAACCTGTCTTGACTAATCTCTTACATTGATCTTGCTTTAAATCACGAATCTGCATTTCTGCATTTTTCCCAGTATTTTAGTCAACTGTTTTTATGATTCAATCGATTGATTATATCAGCACTACAATCAATCGACTAACTCTATATTTGATCAGTTAAAAGTGTCCAGTCTAGAACTGTTTGCATCCTTACTTGTTGGTTGGGTTGATTCAATTGAAGACAGTTTTAAGCCTTTAAAAGTTACCTATTTTTTTAAACTAGCCAATACAACCCTCCATTCTTGGAATTTCAACCATTGTAAAACTTATAACTTGGAAACTTATTGAAAAGGTGGATTAGAAAGAGATGGAAGTTCCACTCTGGCCAGTATCACAAAAACGTCAATATCTTGGGTTGTAGAACTCCAATTGGCGTGATTCCAAAACGAGGTGAAAGTTTAGGTTTTGAAATACAATTTTGGCTAAAGAAACAATAATTTTGGACGAGTGGAACGAGAGTTATGACTATAAGATAAATCTAGACAGAAGTGAATTTTTGATTTCGGGTGAAAGAAGAAGATGTAAATATGAAAAGTGGAAGGAAATAATCACTCTTTCCCATGGAGGCAACACACAAAGGAGGGTAAAGTCCTTTGACACAGCCAAAGGTTCTTGAATCAGTCAAGAACTTAGGAGAATCACTCTCACTAAGATAAAAGAGATAAACTCTAATTTTCTGAATCAAACTCAACTTCTCTTCATTGATAAAATGGTTCAGCTTATATAGAAGTTTTAACCATTGGACTTACAAAAGACCCATAAATTGTAATTACATCTTACTTGAGCTATTAATGATCCCACTACTTAATGACTGATTGTAACTGAAATTGTGGCAACCGAAATGTCACCCAAAAGCATTCACCTATACATCCTCTTGGTCTCCCACAGGCTGATGACTAAGTTGCAATTGGACCTTTATTACAACTTGAAATAAAACTAAACTAGAGCCCATTAATTAAAACTCAACTTCTATTCATTGATAAAATGGTTCAGCTTATACAGAAGTTTTAACCATTGGACTTACAAAAGACCCATAAATTGCAATTACATCCTACTTGAGCTATTAATGATCCCACTACCTAATGACTGATTGTAACTGAAATTGTGGCAACCGAAAAGTCACCCAAAAGCATTCACCTATACATCCTCTTGGTCTCCCAAAGGCTGATGACTAAGTTGCAATTGGGCCATTATTACAACTTGAAATAAAACTAAACTAGAGCCCATTAATTAATTAAACAAAAACATAATTTGGTCAGCCAATTTTACAAAGAATTTGGCCATTATTTAAACAAACTAATAACTTTAAAAAAAATTGCAGCAATGTGATGCATTAGTCCTTCTCCATTTGGGCCATGATGCGATTCATATCTTCTGTAGATTTGGGATACCTAAGGCCATAATCAGTGATCAAGGGAGTCATTTCTACAATAAGATCATTGTTGGGTTGCTTCACAAATATGAGGTTATGCATAAAGTCTCTACACCTTACCATCCCTAAACTAAGGGTCAAGCGGAGGTTTTTAATAGGGAAGTGAAGAAACTCTTAGCTAAATTTGTTCAACTTGACTGAAAAAAAATAGAGCCAATGGTTAGATGATGCTTTGTGGGCATAGAGAACTGCATACAAGACTCCCATAGGGATGTCGCCTTCCGGGATAGTTTTTGGGAAAACAAAAATGTTCCATGATCTGAAGCTATTAAGGAAAGAATTCCAAGTGGGGTCGAAAGTTCTCTTGTACAAATCCAAGATAAAATTCATAGCTTGAAAGTTGACATTGAAATGAGAGGGATCATATGTAGTGGTTAAAGCTTTTCCACATGGGATCGTAGAGATTAAATAGCCCGACATTGAAACTTCTTTCAAGGTGATGAACATCAGTTGAAAATCTTTGAGGAAGCACAAAAGGGTGATGGAGCTAGTGAAGGAGTGATTTTACACGATCCACTCATTGAATATTAGTTCAGTGGCTACAACAATATTATTCTCTGGTTCTTTGTTTTGAATCCCTTTCTTACTATTCTGAATTTTTTCCTTGTGTTATAAGTGTGTTCATTAGTTTCATATCATTCATAGTCATAGGTTAATTTTAGATTTAGTTTAGTTTTTCTCAATAGACTAAGGTGTAGCATTTGTTTCATTGTTTTGGTATGATGAAATTTTGTTTTTAGTCATTTTGGTGTATAATTTTGGGTCTATTCACTTCAGTTTCATTTTTCTTATTAAGTCTAGCTTTTAACTTAGTTTTCATCTTGCATGTACTAGTTAGATTGTGTCTACATCATTCTTAATATCTTTTTTATTGATTTGGTAGTCTTATTTCTTTTTCACAATTTCTAGTTCAATTTTCTTATGTTTCTTACCTTTTTTTTTCTAATTAGAAGTTGTCCAAATGGTTTTGCAACAACATCTTGTAGTAGTTTCAATCAGTTCTAAATTTTTTAGTTTTTAGCCTAGTTTAATGCTAGTTTTAGGTCTTGGGTAGCTAGATTTTGAGTTGTAGCAAGTTTTAATAGTTTGAGTTGTTTCTTAGTCATATTTTGCCATTAGAAACTTGTTAGGATAGTTGGATTACAGTTCCATAGGTTAGTTTAGTACTTGCATAATCATTTAGGTTAGTTTTGTAGACTAATCGTAGTTTTAAGTAGTGACTTTTGGTAAACCTTTTGGGAAATAGTTTCTAAGTTAGGAGTAAATTTTTTTAAGTCATTTTAACCTTGTATAGGTAGTCTTATTCCAGCTTTACTCATGCTTTAGCCTAACCTTGGTTTTAACCTAGTTTTTGGAGTGTTTTTAAAGGTTTTAAGTAGTGAGATTTTGAGTTTTAGGTAGAATTTTAGTTTAGAGTTGTTCTTTAGGTTCCTTTAGTCATTTTAAGCCTGTTAAGTAGGTTTTTGGTCATGTTTTTACTAGTTTTCACAATTTTGCATTTTCCTCTTTTTTGTGGCCTAGCTTTGATTTGTATGTTTTGTGGAAGGTCTAATTAGAGTAAATGAGCATTCCAAGCATTTATTTTACTACAAATCATTGGTTCAAGTTTGTTTTTATATGCAAAGTGTGTGGCATGAATAGTTTTGGCAGATTTGACCATGGTGAGAATTGAACCTAAAAGTTGCATTCTTGTATGTGCATTCATTAATGAAAATGGTATTCTAGGTTTTGCTTGGTTCCTTTTGCATAATTGGTCATAGATCTGTTGCAGTAATGAAGAATGAAGTGGAGCACAAGCCATACAAGGCTATCACATGAAGGATCTTTGGATGAGTGACTTAGAGCTCCTACGAGCCAATTGGATTCGCCACCTACTACAGCAGGTCGTGGATGTTGAAGCATCACTAAACTTGAACAAGTGACCTGAAGAAAGCTGGGACAGTTGCTGGAAAACCTATCACCCAAATTACAAGTTGCTATCTCAAGTAGTTAGTAGTAAGAAGGGTAGTTTAGTTAGTTAGTAGAACTCGTCGAACTAGTAGTAGGTTATGGATTTTTTTATATGTAGTGCCAAAAACACATTCAAGAGAGTTCATTCACACCATACACACATAATCCATTCCATCCATCATACGAACCATTCGCTCTCTCCACTGTAGCACCACTTTTACTAATCCTCTTCACTCTTCTTCACTATTTTCTGCATATTTTGCTAATGTCCTATTGTTCTTGTTGATTGTTGAAGCTGTTTGTATCCCACTCTTTTCATTTCACTGGATACAATTGTTGCAAGAATGTTTCTCTATATTAGATTTGCATTTTTCTTTCATTTTCACCGATTAATTGCCTTGCACTTTCGAAGAAGATACCTTCTCGAGAATTTTCCAGAACTGTGATTTCTATGTTTTTTTAGTTTTAATTTGTTCCCAATGGTTCAATTGTGTGCCACTAAGGTATTAGAAGCATTTTGTGTAGTCCAATTGCATTAGGATTCTTACGTTGCATAATCATACAGACACACACTGAGTTAGCTTTAGCCTTTCATCAAACAATTTAGGTGCATTGTAGTTCATTTAGGCATTTCATCAAACAATTTGTTTTTACACACATTCATGGCATTTTAAGCTTGTTCCAGTTTTAGTTTTAATAGATTTTACTAGATTTCCTCCCATTTTGAAAGGCAAGTTCAATATATCATTCATTTCCCTTGCCTATCGTTCGGATTGATCCTCAGTTGTCCACTTTGCTACATTAGTTAGCTTTAATTGAGAAAATTGAGTATTGATTAAATATCTACACGACAAAAGGTTTATTAGTCTGACATCTCTCGCTCCTACTACTCGGCTGCATGTGGAAACCATCTTGAGAAATCTCCATATGTGCTTGCAATATATCAGTTCAGGGCCCCATGGTAGGAGTCAATTGTTCCTCCATAGACAATATGAGATTACTATGAGACTCAAACCATATCTTACCATAGTCTTCAGATTCCTCAAGTGGGTTCTCAATGTCTTATCCGTCTGTAAAGCGTCTATCATTTGTTCTTTTACATAGCTCATGAAACATGATGGTACCTACAAAAATGGGCTTCGACGATCAAGTCAATAAAAACTCTCAAAAGTCAAATCTCATATTAAGATGCTAATGAATTACGTACCTTTAATTATTTGGGTCCATCTATACTTAGAGAGATCTAATTGACATCACTTTACTCACTTTTTGTAGGTCCAAGCTTTGGGCCTTTGATCAAGTCTAATTAGGTTTGACCAGGTTTAAATGGGTTTGACCAAGTATAACTAGATTTGCGTTGTAGGCCCAATCCCTTTGGGACATGCTACGCTTTGTTTTGTATTTGTCTATGTTAGGGGAGGTTCGCAAACATATCGATATAACATTTTGCCATTCATTATTCATTTACTTATCGTCTGTTGATGTGCCCAGTGTGACATTCGTGTCCACTTACATTTTGGTTTATCATTCCAAATGAATGACCAAATTTGTTGTGACATAGGCATCCTTTAGTATTTTGTCCTTCTAATAATTTGGGAAGTTCCATATTTTTTTAGTTTCTTGAGTATTCATTATTGTTATACCGACATATATTCAGCGTATTTTATTTGTGACAAATAAATTGGCTGCATGTTCGACCCCTATAATACAATACTAATTTGTATGTAAAATTTAAGTTATCTACGAATTAGAATAAATATTTTACATACAAGTACTAATTTGTATGTATAATCGGTATGCAATTATCCGTAAATAATTATAATCTTTTTTAGGACATATAAAAGAGTTTGGTAGCAATTAACCATAATCAAATATGCATTTATCTGATAAAACATAATTAAATCAAAATTTCATGAAAATTTAGGAAAAAACTTGAAATCATATAAAAAAATAAAAAAAATAATTTAATAGTGTCAACAACAATAATTGAAGAATTAATAAGACTATTATTACGAAGTTCATAATAGTATTCAATTTTTTTCTATAGTTAGGGAATATATAATTAATGAGCTTACCCATAATTAATTTGTTTTATCTGGAATTTGATCACATGGTTTTGTTTCCACATTTCGGGTGATGAGACTTTAATCAAAATAAATTAACATAATAATCGCGTTCACACACACCCCTTAGAATTTATTTGTTGATGTCAATATCACTTAGTACCAATCTAAACGCTTAACCAAAAATACATAAAATAAGATAGTGTCTTGGGAACTGCACTCCTTTTTTTATTTATTTTTTATATAGGTTTATAGAATTAAGGTTAAAATAAACAAAGATTATGTAACAAATCATAGTTGTACGCAATCCTTCAAGTGATGTCCTCGTCTTCACATGTGCGGTAGATTTTAATATGAACTAAGACTGACGTGTATAGTTGACTTTCAATGTTCTCACGAGTTTCTTTATAAAATTTTGTAAGAGAAATAAAAAAATATTAATTTTTCTGTTTAAGTTAAAATAAATCTATAAACAAATTAAAATTTATTCAAAATTGAGAGAATTTAAAATTCATTTATTTCTAAAATTTTAATATATTCTAAAACATAAAGAATAAATAAAAATAAGTATTTTCATGTAATTATATTATTTGTTTTTACATGTTAAACATATTTTACGTTAAGATTTGAGTTATTTATTTCGTTTAATACGTTTTTATTTTAATATTATTTGAAAAATAAATTTAACACGTAAAAAAAATTAACATATAAAAAGTTTATATTTATTAAATTTAAAATTTGAAACTAAATTTTGAAATTTCATAGACAAATTTAATTTCGCGTTCGGCAAAACTATATCGAAACTTCTACGCATAAATATGTTCATAAACTAATTTCAAGTTGTGAAAAAAAATCAATTTAATATTATTTTTTGGAAGTGGTGTAAACCTAACCTGTTGGTTTATGTTATGATTCATGTGAACACGATCTGTTATAGAGTTGACTTCATTAGTTTATTTTTTCGGTCTCAAATCGTATACGGTGAAACCGTACCCGGATTGCATGTAGAAAAAAAATACTTAATTCACATTTAGTTTGTATAAAGTAAGTGAGTTTTAAATTTAGCATTTATAAAAGCTTTACTTTTATCTGTTTTAAAATTTGAAATTATTACTTTTGCTTATTGTTAATAACATTTTGTGTTAGAAAGTCAATGCCGTATATTAATGTGAGTATTTGACATCTTAAAAAAAATCAAATATAGAAAATAAATATTGTTTACTTGCTTTCAAATAAATATTAGACATTAAAAATAGTAATTTCAAATTTTATAAAATAAAAATTAAAGAGAAGTTTACACATTTTATACAGATTGTGTTGGAAAATAGTCCAAGTGTGAGTCAAAATTTCACATTGGATATAATAGACAAAATTAAACACTATATAAAATGAAAAACTCATAAGCTCATTGTCTTAAGGTTTTGAGGTAAGAGTGGTGTCAAATACTTTATATATGTAAGACGAATGACACACACACATATATATATATATATATATATATATATATATATATATATATATATATATATATATATATATATATATATATATATATATATATATATATATATATATATATATATATATATATATATATATATATATCTATGTATATATATATGTATCTATATACATATATATATTATGTATATATATGTACATATATATATGTACATATATATATATATATACATATATATATATATGTATATATATATATACATATATATATGTACATATATATATATATATATATATATATATGTATATATATATATATGTATATATACATATATGTATATATATATATATATATATGTATATATATATATATATATATATATATATGTATATATATATATATATATATATATAGAATCACAATTTCTCAATGACTATGTACACACTATATGAGAGGAAAGACCCGTAATCTCATTATCATAAAGGTTTGGGATAGAAGTGATGTCAATTGCCTTATATGTATAAGACCAATGTCACATGTATATAGAACCAATAACTTTAACCATATATGAAAATATATAAATCCATCATATTAAAACAACGATTTTAAATTTTACAAAAAAAATAAATAAATTATAAGGACTGAAATGAAAGCATACTAACTTCATTTATACTAAAAATATGATAACTAAAACAACATCCATAGTCTTTTATTTTCTATATGGATCTAGAAAAGGCAAAGGTTGTTAGGATTTTTAGGGCTTTTGAAAATATGAGATATATGATAGATATATGTGATATGTTATACGGAGGAACATGTTATTGTATTTTATTGATATGCCCTATATATAGAGCAAAATATAACAAATATCAAGTATAAAATATTTAGAATATCTCACTCCTAATCTAAAATAATAACTAATTTCCTAAAAACTGAAACATATATTTAAAACTGAAATATTTGCTAAAAATTAATTTAAATAAAAAAAAGATATTAAGTAATATTCTCAACATCCCTCCTTGCTTAATATCTGTTTATTTAAATTTTATATCTTCATATTTGATTCTCCATCTTTGGATGCTTGATTTTCTCCTCTTTTTGTGCTTGCAATATTTGTTTTTCTCCTTCTTCCATGGCATCACATCTTTCTTCAATTTGGCATCATCCTTCATATTTCTTCTTATATCAGCATCATCTTTTTTTTCTTTGTTCGGTGTGGATTTCATTGCATTGGACCTTTTATGAATATTAGAATGTGAACCTCCATCTACTTTCTTGGACATCTACTTTCTTCTAGAGATATTTATCTTCTAATTTTGATCCTTCTTTCATACTCACTTTATTTGTAGCAAATTCCTCCTTCATAAAATCCAGTGCAAATCTTTTGTCTTTCATGTGGACTTTGAATATCTCTATGTTGTTAGCATTTTTTGTCACGCATACTTTATTTTCAAAGGAGACCTTATAACCTTTCTCTAACAATTGAGCAACACTTAATAGATTATGAGTAATCTCAAGAACATATAAGACATCAAAAATTAATTTGATACCTGAATGAGTTTTAATTGAAACTGTTCTTGTACCTACCTTTAACAACAAGTTGTTCTCCATTTCCAATTCTTACCTTGGAAATATTTGACTTATTGAGCTCCTTGAAAATTTTTCTATCATGAGTCATGTGGTTTGTGCAACGACTATCTATAATCCAATCTTTTGTAGATTCGTTGGTTATGACACATGATGTTGTAAGAAGTAGATCCTTCTCTGATTTATCCTCATCTGATTTATTCTCCACAATCTGAACAACTTCTTCAGAATCTTTAGATTTTCATACCTTTTCCACATGTCCCAATTGACCGCATTTGTGACATTTGACATCTGGCCTCCACCAACACCAGTTGGGTTGATGACCTTTTCTCTTGCAATGGGGACAAGATGGAAAAACATGTGTGTTGTTGTATTTGCTCCTTCTATTTTTCTTGACTATGAGAGCATTATCTTTCGTGTAATTTAAATTACCTTCAACCGCCTCATGATCTTCTCTCATCAATCTTTGTTGTCCTTATGCTTGCAAGGCATGTATCACCTCTGTAAAGGTAATTGTAGACAAATCTTTTGTATTTTCTAAGGAAGCAATAGATGCCTCATATCTTTCCGGCACCGTCACCAGAATTTTCTCAACGAGTCTGGAATCTGAAAACTCCTTTCCCAACAATTTTATCTTGTTGGCAATACCCAACAATTTGTTTGAGTATTCTTTAATCGTTTCCGACTCTTTCATTCTTTGCACCTCGAACTCCTTTATCAAGTTCAAAACTTTCATGCCTCGAATCTTCTCGTTCCCTTCATATTCTGCTTTCAAGTATTCCAAAATTTCTTTAGGAGACTTTAGAGTCATGATCCTGGTCATAATCATTTGTGAAACACCTGCGAACAAGCATGATTTTGACTTTGCCTTTCTTATTTTCTTTTCTTTATGCGCTTTCATTTGAGCCGCGGTGGGATTTTCAGATAAGGGAACATCATCCTCCTCCACAACTTCCCATACATCTAGCCCCTCTAGATATGCTTGCATCCTTACCGCCCATAGATCATAGCTTTCACCATCAAATAGTGGAATAACGACGTGTGACATATTTCCTTCCATTTTATCGGCAATAAGAACAATGGCTTTGATACCAGTTGTTGGGATTTTTAGGGCTTTTGAAAATATGAGATATATGAGAGATATATGTGATATGTTATACGGAGGAACATGTTTTTGTATTTTATTGATATACCCTATATATAGAGCAAAATACAACAAATATCAAGTATAAAGTATTTAGAATATCTCACTCCTAATCTAAAATAATAACTAATTTCCTAAAACTGAAACATATATTTAAAACTGATATATTTGCTAAAAACTAATTTAAATAAAAATAGATATTAAGTAATATTCTCAACAAAGGCTGCATAATGAATATGACATCTTCTGCCTGTTGTATTTCTGAAAAATATTTCTGGTGTTCCGCCAACAATTTAAGGTTATATTGTCATGAATGTTTTGCACTGCAATTGCATACACATTCACAAAGGCATGCTGGTATTCAACTAAAATAAAAGTATAGGTTAAAATCAAATAGGATTAAGAGTATATAATTTTATTTCTATAAAAAATTAAATATATTTAGTTTTTGACTTTCTAAATTTAATAGTTTACTTTAGATATATTTTAATTTTTTATAAAAAATTAAAATTGAAAATTTAGCTCTTATTATTTTCTAGAATTCTTATAGAAAAAAAACTGTACCTTAATTCATCCACATCTAAGTATAATATTTCAATTATAATAAAGTATTTCAACTAAAATTAAAATTCATATTTAAGAATTATTTCTATACAATGAATTATTTCACCTGAAAATTAAATTTCAATTTCAATTTTTTTTATATAATTAAATTATAACTTTTATTAAATGCATTATTTTAGTTGAAATTTGTTCAATTCAGGTCAACTAAGGTTAAACTAAAATCATTTATTAAATTTAACTTTTAAACCTTGATAAATATCAGACATTTCAAACAGACGAAAAAGTGGTTCGCTCAAACGAGTCTAATAAGATTATATATGTTGCACTTGACTAGATGATTTGATGGACCATTTGTGAGTTGAGTTTTTATGATAAGTGACTTATATGTTTGATTGTGTACATACATGTCGACCCTATAAGACAATATCTACTCGGGTTGTGTCGACATGCCAAGTCACTATAATCACCCCTAAATAAGGCAAATACAAGGTTAATTAACTCGCTCTGATGAACAAGTAATTAGGTCAACATTGATCGCTGATACTTCAGTAGCTCCCCCTCCTTTGTTTGTGACTAGAAGACGAGATACCCTTGAAACTAGGACCGTGGAGCTTTGAATCTTGTTTAGAAGACTTTATGAGATATATTTCGACCTCTTAAGAACAAATTATATCACATTCTCACCCATGTCATCCAAGATATTGACCCATTGTATGTTCCAAAACTATAACATGCAATTATCAAATCATATTACCACAAAGTAATATCAAACGATATGACATTCTCTCAAAACCAACCAATATACCTTTCTTTTGCAACAACGCCTCTTGGAAAGGGCCTTTACCCTACTTTCCATAGACTAACAAGCAACAAATCTACTCGTTCAACAAAGCCTTGGGTAAGAGCACTCTTGCTCAGCTCATGCCAAAGCCTTATGGTTGAAAGAAACCCTTTTACCTGACTCAATAAAGCCCTTTGGGTAAAAGAACCATCGTAGCCTTATGATTATGAGAGAATTCATATTGTCCCACCACATGCGTACACATATACATGTCATATCACATCAAATAATCAACCATACATCAACTTATTATGTCCAAACATCCAGTATATTCTAAATAGGGACATCCAGTATATCACATCAAATAATCAACACAATACAATAAGAAAAGAAAAAAAAAATAATCGTCTATGGCATATATCTCCAACTACAAACCTCCAAATGAAGATCACAATGGTCAAACTTAAGAACAACACGGTACTAATAAACTGTCAAAATCTTATGCATTGTTCTTGTCTCTATCTCTTCTCACTTTGTATTGCACTTTAAAGTTTAAAGAAATTTGAATTGAACCAACTTTTTGATATTCTTGTGTGTTTTGGTATGATCTTAAGCATTGCTCATATTTGTATGACTCATAGGAATCAATATTGTTTGATCTTTCATGTTGTTTTTCATTTAAATCACAAATTTGAATTTCTGCAGTTTTCCCAGTTTTTCAATCGACTATTTTTGTGATTTAATATGTTGATTCTATCGGTACTATATTTGTTTAGTGAAATCAATCGATTGTCTCTACTTTTGATCAATTGAAAGTGTGCAGTTCAGTAACTTTTGCATCCTCATTTCTTGGTTGATTTGATTCAAGTTAAAATTGTTTGTGCCTTTTAAAAGTCATCTTATTTTTTAATTAGCCAATTCAACCCCCTTCTTGGCATTTCAACCATTTCAATACTTACACTATATTCTTCAAATAAAGGGAAATCTCAGAGATTTGGGAAGATTGTCAACAAAATAAGTGGAATATTGAATAGTCGAAGATTATCAACAATATCAGATATCCACAAAGTTAGTTACTCAAATTACAAGTCAGAATAATTGAAGAATAATTCAAAGATATGGAATCTCCAAATATAGTAAAACAGGAAGATGTCACAGATTTTGTTTTAAATAAAATTTTGAGCTATAACAAAAATACTATTTTTATCTCATAAAAAATATTAAAATATGTTTTATTAAACTCTTACAATTGACAACACTAATCTAAAAATAATGTATGGTAGGAATTACGAGGACTTCCATTCTAATATATTTCTTGCTTTGAAAATGACTTCACTTCATAACAAGCAAATGAAACGAATTCCCATCTATTTGATACAACGTTAGATACATTCCATGGGGTGAATGACATAACATGGGTTCCACCCTTAACATTTTCATTGAAATGACTTAAAAGATGACTCGGTGATAATGAAATGAAACAACTTTCCACTCATGTGGTAGAACATTACTTACCGCGGGGCACTGAAAAAGCAGTCTGAAGGGCAGTGAGAATAAGCCCCGCCGCAGCAGCAAGCACTGCAATTAGTTTCCACCTGGTAGGGATATAATCACGTCTCAGCACCCGAAACGAGTGCCTCCAATTGTACCAAAATGAAGTTAGATTCCCCCTGAAAATGTGCCACGTGATTCTACTTCTTCCTGTAGCAGAAAGTGTGCTTGGGTATGAATTCAACTTCAGAATCACCTCACCAATCCAAGGATCTATGCCAGTTTCCTCCACATCAGATTCAGAAATTCCCTCTGTCATCTTACGGAACATATCCACCAGATCTTTGTCGCTCTTCACTCTTTTCCCCTCCTTGTCCAGCGCTACCGATATTACTCCTCTGTCCAGGAGCACTCTAACGTCGTGGACGGAACAAATCAAACCCTGGAAGAACCAAGCATAACAAAGAAAGTGAAACCTTATTCCGGCATCATTCATGGCTTCAGAAATAGCTATTTCCCCGTTGTGTTTTTCCACCATATTTTTGTTCACCTCCCAAGCAATGAAATTCCGCCACTTTGCTTCCGTTGTTTCAGTAATTCGTAGCTGTGGGATTTCAAGCTTCCCATCGCTGAATTTTACCCTCAAGTCAAACCTGGTCATGGCAGCTATATTTGAATGATCTCTTTGTGCGTCATTTGTACCTTCAATTGTAACCCCAGCTGCTTGGAGCCTGGTAGCACAGCGATCTAGTTTCACTTTTCTGTGAGTGACCCTCTTATCTTCTCCGTTTTCTATATGGATCCCAGAATCCTCCTTCACTCTATCCTTAACCTTTTCCTTATCTATGGAAGCGTGAACAAGTTCAAGGAAATGGAAAACCTTTAACTCCTCCTGGGAGATGGAACCCAGGGTACCGTAATTGTAGCCTAAGATAGAAAGCGCAAGCTCTTGTATCAATCCGTTACTAGGAAAAACTTCGGGAAAGAGTGCACAGGACAACACGTGGAGAACAACAAGGGGGATTTGGTTTTCAAGCATGGTTAAATCGGACAACACCTTTTCCCATCGTATAACACGGGCTCCAGGACTAGAATCGGATAGGCTGCTCTGTATTCGGTTGTCTAGTTCGGGTGATGCACTAATGAGAAGCTCTAGCAGAAAACAGCCATCCAATACCATAATTTTGGCGAGGTTGCTGCTGTTGAACCCAAGGTCATCAACACTGTAGCTTGCACGAACTACTTCATCTAAGTTCAATAGATGTCTGCCGCATTTCATCAAAGCTTTCCGTGGATTTATTTTGACTCGGGAAAGGATATGCATCAAGCAGCGCCATTTGATCTTTTCCATGTGTTGAAGCTCCATTCTTTTTCCCTGATGTAGGGGTCCTATGGAGACCACCTGCGGCATGTAAGCTTCCGCTTTCGATTTTCGAAGTTGGTTTGAAACAAGGTAAATGCTACATGTTTCCACGTTTTCGACATCCACACAATCCAGCATCGTTTGCATAGAATCAGCCCATTCGTCCAAAATTATCTGCTTGTGATCGGCTTCTCTGTCCATGGTCGAGCCTAATTCTTGAAATCAGGAAGGAAAGTATCTTTGATCGATGCTTAGAGAAGGGATGTAGACCAAGATGTAGAAGAGATCGATGTAAAAACAGATAAAATCGAACTTAATATCTGATTCGGCACAGCACAGCCTCTCATCTGCTACTGTCTTTTAAATAAAGATAAAAGTCCTTAAATCTTTGAAATCTTTAAGCGGTCCCACGTATGCTTTAATGTCCTTTGAAAAAAATGGTACACTCCTTATAAAGTTTACGGTGCAAAATGTTATAAATCTTTGACTACGGAGGACTTGAACTCATTACACTTGAAACTATAATAATTGGTGTCTACTGTGGGTAGGTAAAATTAATCCTACAAAAAAGAACCACGAGGAACCAATGACAAATGGTACTGTCAAGAGAAGATGATAATATGTCAACCATACAACAAATCCTAGATATTATATAGGTTTTGAGACGCGAAAATAAGTAAAGCAAGAGATGCTCAGAGAAGGCTTAGGTTGAACAACACAATGTTGGATGCAGGGGAAGCATTAAAGGCACACGAAGAACTCCAAAAGCAAACAAAGAACTTCAGCAAATGGTGCGAAGACAAGAAAGCCATCACAAATGGGGGATCCACGACCAATTCAGATATCAGGGGACCTGGAGAACAACCTCAAGAGCTTTTGAGATTAGATGTTAATCTTGGGAGCATTACATGTCATGCCATCCGATATAAGATATTTTTAGGTTCTTTTTGGAAACTGCTCCACAATGGTTAAGGATAATTTTTAGACGGGACGATCACCTTTTTCCTGCTTTTTCTCAAATGTTCATGTAACAGTTCTTAACTAATAAAGTGAAGCCATCAAGGATGACCGAACTATTTGATATAAAACAATAGGAGAATGAGTCACTAAAGGACTACTCAATCGTGTTTGCGATGTTATTTCTTGATGCTTTCGTGAAAGGACTCCAAGGAAACACTTTCAATGAATCAATCATTTGAAGCAAGGCCAATCCAATGGCTAATATTTGGGCGTCCTCACATATTGAGGCCGAAGAGGTAATTAAATGAAGGAGGCTTGAAGAAAAATGACACCCTCCTCAGATAACGATTAAGGATTTCAAGCACCACTCGATGCATTGATAATCATTATGCACTTTATATCACCGAACAACGACATGAAAATAAGCCTAGTTGTCCACCCTTAACCATCTCTCAAAAGGAAGGAGATCTTAATAGACAATAATCAAGGTTTTTAATCGCATTCATAGTACAATGAAAAAATTTGGTCTATTTGATTAAATCATACATACTTGATAACAGGTAGATAACAAATTTAAGAAAATAAAATACTTTAATTGATAGTGGAATATTTGTCCGTGGAAACAAATTCTCTGGCCCCGAAAAGCAAGTGAAAAACTTAAAAGAGAGCTTATGAAAAAATCATAAACTACCACTGGTATTAGTTTTTTTTTTTTTTAAAATAAGCCTCTCACTTAAAGATGTGTATTTTTAAGTTGGTTTTATTTTATCTTATAGAAGATCACGTAGGACCATATTTGCAATTTTGTTTCTATTATGAAAAACCACACCACATTTTTTGTTCAGTAATAAATTAAATCCTATTAAATCATACATAAAATTTGATTTATCATTTTTATTAAGTCTTACTTAATTAATTTTGTATATTCTTAAACTTTTATTAGTGCTAGAAAAAGATACAGTAATACTCTTAGAGAAAATATATTAATTAATTAAAACTAAACCCTTTAATTTAATCAACAATATTTTTCCCGTCCAACAAAGATGGAATAATCTTAGTGCGTGGCCTCGTTGGATCATTATTAAAACCAGTAATAAATTAACTCATTAATTTATTAATCAAGGTTGGTGTCTAGCAATACTCTTAAAAGCTGAATAGTATGAAATATCTTTTACTTTAAAACCACTAGAAGATTAATATAATATTTCCATCCATCTTTACATCTCTATGCTAACACTAAAAATTGTAATTGTCAAGTTCTAATAAGTTAACACATGAGGAGTGGCTTAAGAAACTCTTTTTTTCTTCCATTAATAATACCTTGGTCAAGATCTTTATTTATATAGAGCTCAAACTCATTAATTACACAAGAATTTGATCATACCCAATCATCATTCAAGTAATGTCACGAAACATTAGTTGTTCGATATCCTAGTATAATAAATTACTTGTTAATTTCTATGATAATCTCAAGTATAAGAAAATGATATATTTCTTTAAAATAATTTCCCATTTACTATTCAAAGGTAATATTAACCATTAGAAATTCTCCATTGAGTCAGTTCAATGGTCATATCTCTATATGTACCATTTAAATGTGTAATTTTAAAATGAGATCTTTTAATCTTTAATAGAGACCACTACACATATTTTGATATATCTAGATTAATGGTGTTCTATCCTCAATAATCCTATGATCAAGAAAAATTTAAATTAAAATTACATAAGATTTATTTCACATCATTATAGCCTCTATTATAATAACAAGTTTTAATTTTAATCAACATTAGTGTAATTTTGCATTTTTACACCGCCTTATAGGCCTTGATTATTGAGGAATCGAAGCCTATAAGGACGTGGTGACATTTTTGAAATTTTTTTAACTTTTTTGCCTCGAGTTGTATGTGAACCGAAGCCTATAAGAGCTTTTGTGCTTAAGTTATAAGGCAATCGAAGCCTATGACCCATCACAATGCCCCAATATTTCAAAATTGTATTTCAGCACAACTTTTGGCCTCGGGTGGAAAAGGACCGAGGCCATATACCCTATTTAGGTACCCAAATTCGCGAATTCCCACTGTTCACCGTCGTCCCAAAGCCTCTACGCGAAAACCCACGACACCACCATTGTTCAATGTCCACCGTCGCCGTTCTTGTTGCAGCTGCCTTCATCATGTGCCACCCTCTGCCGTCGATAGCCATCGTTGCATCATCGATTCTCACCGCTGGTGCGGTTTTCTTGCGTGTTTTGGTTTTTTGTATTGTGTTTTGGTTCGTTCATATTGCTTTGCTTCTTTTTTGTGCCATTTTCACAGTATTTTGAGTTTTGTGGTTGCATTTTTCATAATCAAGTGTTGTTGCATTGTGGACTCTATAACTCTCACGTTGTTGCATCCTCTTCTGTTTTCACTCGTTATTCGCTTCTCACGCACGATCCCAGGTTCCTATTTCTAGTGTGAGGCTATGATTTTGTAATATATGTTGTTTAAATATGTTTATTTTTCTTATGTTTGCTATATGTGATTAATTATTTGCTTAAATATATGGTTTCATTTTCTTATAGTATGAGTTAGCCTTAGTGCATATATATTTTAATATACATATCTTAAAATTCATGAATATTTGTCAAATGTGTTTTCTATTGATCTTTGGGTGCATATTTGATTGTGGTTGATAATCACTTTCATTTCGTGTATCTTGAAGACCAATGCAAAATGCTGGCAAAATTTCATGAAATTTAAGATATGTTTTTTAAAATTAATACGTACCAATAAAATAAAGAAAGTCAATCTTCTTGAATGGGATATGGTCACACCTTTATTACATAAGCGACGTGAGCATTTATTCAAAGATTACTAAAATTGTTCAGAAAATTTCAATTCAGTATATATACGTATGGATCGAGATTAGATTAATTTACCATGTATCAGTGCTAAGTATGAGAAAGGAGTAGAAGAAATTATTCAATTTGCGCAACGTTATGATGGTAGAAGTGATGACGAGGTTAAGTTTAGATGCCCTTGTGCCAATTGTTTGAATGGGAGAAAGTTGAATGCAACTTAAGTTTGGAAATATCTTATTTGTGATGGTTTCCTTAGAAGTTATACAATATGGACACCTGATGAGTGCGTATTTTTTTCCCTCATTTAATGTTTAATTCTAGGTATTTAATTGAATTTGTGTGCTTAAAGAGTGATTTAATTAATAGTTATGATAATTTGGCTGTTTAAGCTTGTGTGATAAAAATGTCTTAAAAGTGATTTTTAGTTGTATAAATTATTTTTGGATATTTTAACCTTTGTTGATGCAGCTGAAGTTAAGATTAAGCTCATTTAAAGGTGGGAAAATAAATTGATTGAAGTTACAAAACACCTTTAAATAAGGCTAAAATGAGCAAGTTTTAGAAAAATCAATTATGCACCCTATACATTACTTATACACTCCCCTCTTTCCAAATGGGCTACAAAAAAGCTACTTCTACACCCCTGACTTTGTCTATTTTCACCCCTCTTTCCACTCATAAACTTAGAGGCACTCAGATCATGGCATGTGGCAATCCCTAACTTTCAAATCTATCCAACCATATGATAACACATGTCATGATCCTCCACTCACTAAACTAGCCAACCATACGCTGCCACATCATCATCATCTTCAACCTTCATCTCTCCCATCAAAAACCCTAGGCATCCATGGAAACCACCATTTTAGTGCCCACAACACCTCTTCCACCATTGATGTAAACAACAGAACCTCCATGCGTGAGACGAATCAGAATCCACGTCGCAGTAGCCACCGCGAGCCAGAACTAGTACCTCCATGGACCAGACTGCATCTTCATCGCACCTGCAATGGCAGCACCATCGTCAACCATGAAAGCCACATAAAGCATCCACCATTGCAGCAAAACCCTAATGGAGGAAAGAAAAATATGATTTGAGAGAGAGCGCACTTTGACATGTGGCAGCTCTTCATTAAGCAGTCAAAGGGTCAAATCTGGTCAAACATTGCATATTCTGGTCAAAGCTGGTCAAAAACTAGTCAAACGAGAGGGTTTTAAGTGCAAATATTCATCTTTTTGGATTTTCCATCAAATTTGGACTGTAGGATTGAAAATGGCTTATTTAGAAAATTAATTCAAATATTATTTGGTGATAATTTATCATATATCTTTAAATAATTAATTTATTTAATCATAGCATAAATTATTAACTAACTATATTTGTTAAATATTTTTAAAACTAACTATCTCTCCAAATATTTTTAAAATCTTTATAAAGATAAATAATATTTATTTGTATTTTAAAAGATATTTGAGAGGTTTTAGCAACCGAAAAGCCCAGTACAAGTCCTATATAAAGAGACCACGAGAGTAGAAGTAGAAAGACAAGCTCGGGACTTCGGAGTTTTGGAACCCTTAGGGGGTCCTAATTTTGTTTCCTTTCTCTCTCTCTCTCTCCATTCTTCTATTTTTATTTACTTTTGCATTCTATGGATTACTAAACTTCTTAGGTTGATTCCATTGTAATTTCATTATGGATTCTGAGTTTGGAATGAAATAATTTCTTTGTTTTTTTATTATTGTTGAAGTTTTAATTCATCTATGTCTTTTATCTTTGAATCACGTAAGAAGTAATGATTTTAAATCTATATGCATGTTGATCATATGAGTCCAAGGGTTTTTAAATTTAACTGAGACTGTACTTTGATTTTATTTAGAAACTTTCATGTGATTGAATGAGTTTTTACCAATAATTGAGACTTTACTTTGATTAAAGGTATTTCCTCTAATGAAAATTAATCGAGACTTTTCTTTGATTAATTAAGCTTTTTATTTAGTTAGGAGATAAAAGAATAGACATGATTAGGCATAGTAAAATTTGATTGAGACTGTACTTTGGTTGAATTTGCTGTGGATAATTTAAAAGTTCTCACTTTTAATTGAGATTGTACTTTGGTTAAAAGTGAGAAAGCCAACAAATTAATTGAGATTTTACATTGATTAATTTGTAAATCTACAACAATAATTAATTGAGCAATAATCTTTAGATAACGGATGATGAATCTATTTTGAAAAAGTAATGAAATCAATCTATTTTCTTTTCTATTGTTTTTATCTCTTTTTATCTTTTCTATTTCTTTCTTGTTTATCTTAATCCTCCTATATTTTTATTATTTTATTTGACTAACTCTTTTGTATAGTTTTATAGAACTAATTTGTTAAAAATCAATTCCGTGTTCGTTGGGAGACGACTTTGGGTTACTTTACCCTTTCTATTTGTTGAATACTTTCTTAACAATACTAAAGTTGTTATAGATAAGTAGTATTAATTTGATCGCGTCAACAGCAACTTTATCTAATTTGGCGTCGTTGCCGGGGAACACAATTATAATTTTTATCATTTTAGTTCTTATTTTTATTTTTATTGTTTTGATTTTATTTGATTTTATTTTTTGTTTATCACTAACATTTGTTTTTCTCTCAATTTTTTTCTGACATTTATTTTATTTTTTTTAGTTATTTTATTTTTTTTAGTTACTTTATTTTTTTTAAGCATAATTATTGTTTGAGGAATTTTGTTGGGAAATTTGTGAAACTAATTGGGAAACACTTTGGCTAAGGAAAGATAAGGTACTTAAGTTGTCCGTTGAGACGCACCTCTCTTTCTTGGAAGTCTAATCAACAAGGTTTCAACTTACTTCTTTTCATTAAACCTCTTCCAAAAATGTAAAACCATTTTTCTTTTGAAAATAATCAACATTGTAGTTTTTCAATGGATTACAATTACTATCCATAACAACCATATGTTCCACATAGTTTTCAGCAACAATATGTACCACCACAACAAGTTGAAGCAACCAATGGACCATCCTACAGGGAAGTTATGATACTAATGGGTGAAGTTATAGAAAAATTAGAGTCCATGGATGAAAGGTTGCAAGTTGATCAATGATGCAGAAATATTGGGCAAGAGTGATACGAAAATAAGCAAATGTTGTCTGATATGTTGAGGGATGCAAGTAAGAACAACTTCATAGAATTACATGTAACTGTTAATACCACCCTTCAACCCCATAAGAGATTTCCTGAAAATCCAGATTTTAACGCACTTCGTCATGAATTCAAATATATGCTTATGAAGTTGGCCATCAGAGTTGAAAAAATGTATGAAGATTTGAGTCAGCTAATGAATGATACAGTTAGAAAGGTCACTTTGGAAGATATGATGAATATGATGACTGAATGATGAAGATGAATCAGATAGATCAAAAGAGATGATGAAGCCGCCACACAAAGCTTGCAGAATCAGTCTGAAAAACCAATAGCGGAATCACATCACATTGATATATCTATCGATGGATATAATGATTGTTATAGTAACATGTCTATTGATGGACATATTAAGGATGTTGCTGAAGTTGATGAAGAAATTAAAGATTCTCACGCTAACATATCTACTGATGGATATGTTGATGACGCTAAATATGAATATAAAGTTGTATATGTAGATGATGAGGATATTAGTTCAAATGATCATTTTCAAGGGTAAAGTTGTGAGAACAATACAATGGAGGAACCAAGTGCAGTTGAAGAGCCAACGATATTCGAAGATGCAGCTGAAGCATTTACTATTGCAATTGACTTTGTTAATGATGAAGCAACATATTCAACTACTTCAAGTGCAGATTTTTGCTCATAAGATGAGATTACAAGGATTACTGATGATCCTGTTAACCATTTGAATGTACCTGATGATGTTGAAATTGCATTGAAGCCACACACTCCACACATCAAGTTTGTTGATGTGAATGATGCAAATAAGTTTTCAGTGGTTATCTTTATTGACATGGGTGCAAAAAAAGAAGAAAGGTTTTTGGAACAGGAAAAGAGGTTAGACTCATATTCTTTTGAAAACATTGTTGATACAAAAGTTAAATTGCATGCATATTTATTTTTTGTTTTTGTTTTTAATTTTAAAAATTTCAAAAAAATTTCAAAAATAGGTGTTTTTGTTTTTTGTTTTGATAAAAAAAAATTAAAAATTAAAAAAATGGTACAAGCTGACTTGTACCTAAAAAATTAAAAAAAATAAATAAATTTTGACATATGGCAGATTGAGCCAAAAGTCATAAAATTTTTCGTTTCCTCCCCAAAATAAGTCCATCAAGGACATGTCTTTTGTTATTTTGAAACAAGTGTGGGAGAGACAAACAATAGGTAGGATTTTTCTTTTTTCTGTTTTTCAAGTTTTGTTTTTGTTTTCATAAAAAAAAGCGTGATTCCTTTTTGCGAAAATTGTGAAAGTATTAACTTTTATTAAGTGAAACTTTTAAACAATATGTCTCTTAAGAAATCCACCAAAAATATTTCCTTGTTTTCAATAAAACATATTGACATTGGATGTTTGGGATTTGATTCAATAATTGGGATGATCATAATTCTAGAAAAATAAAAGTCATGTTGATATGAGTGGTTTGTTTCTATTATTTGCTAATTGAATTGATTTGAGAATTTCTTGATTAGATCTTTTGTGAAAGAGTTTTGACCTTGTGAGTTTTGAGCTTTATTGTAAAAGATGGACTACCATGTGTCATTCTTATTTTTCTTGAGTGACTTGCTCATGTTTTGTTTATACTCAAATGTTTAGCTTGATTCTTTTGTTGTACATCTTAGGTGAATATGCATGATTTGATATGACTGGGGCATTTCTTGTTTTTAGCTACTTGGCCAAATAAGCCAACCTTGATATTGATCCATTGATAGTCCCTTTGAGCTTATATTCTAGAAATTAGGTTATCATGCAAATACAAACAAAAAGATTATATTTTTCACACAAAAGTTAACCTTTTGAATTTACAAGAAAATCAAATATGAAAGATATCACTCAAGATACTTTCTCTCAAAAATTTGCTCAAGTGTTTTGGCTTGTGTTTTCACTCAAAATACTCATGCAAGTAAACACTCATAATACTTAACAAGACTCTAATATTCACAAACTTTCAGAAAACATGCATTCAAAGATCATGAGGACTTTTTACATGTTATAATGGGGCCAAGGCAAAGGTAGGACAAATTTTAGGATTTTTGGGTTTTTCAAATAGTAATGTAGGAAGAATAATGGAGCATAATTTCAAAAACAACTCTTTTTCGTTTATTGCTTTGTTGCTCTCTCTTTTTTTAGAAAGCAATTATTTTTTTCATTTCAACACTTTTTCATCAACAATTTTTCCTTTTGGCATTTTTATTAATTTGTGGGTGAGGTACTCACCCATACACTTTATTCCTCAACCAATTCTAACATAATCTACTAGCTCCTTTCTTTCTTCCTAAGGTAAGAAAAAACATAGTCTTTTTCTTTTTAAGGATATGCAAAAGGCTTAAAACAAGAAAAATAGGTCTTAATGATGTTCATTACTTTTATCTAGTGTTGATGTGAAATAAAATACCACAGAACAAGTTTTGAAATGGCTCAATTTTGCCCAGGAGTGCAAAAGGATAAGTGTGTGGGTATGATGAGTGCATATTTTTGCCCTCATTTAATGCTTAATTCTGGGTATTTAATTGAATTTGTGTGCTTAAAGAGTGATTTAATTGACAGTTATGATAATTTGGTTGTTTGAGCTTGTGTGATAAAAATGTCTTAAAAAGTGATTTTTAGTTGTATAAATTATTTTTGGATATTTTAACGTTTGTTGATGTAGCTGAAGTTAAGATTAAGTTCATTTAAAGGTGGGAAAATAAATTGATTAAAGTTACAAAACACCTTTAAACAAGGCTAAAATCATCAAGTTCTAGAAAAATCACTTATGCACCCCATACATTGCTTATACACTCCCCTCTTTCCAAATGGGTTACAGAAACGCTACTTCTACAACCCTAACTTTGTCTATTTTCACCCCTCTTTTCACTCATAAACTAAGAGGCACTTAGATCATGCCATGTGAAAATCCCTAACTTTCAAATCTGTCCAACCATATGATGACACATGTCATGATCCTCCACTCACTAAACTGGTCAAGCATACGTTGCCACGTCATCATGATCTTCAACCTTCATCTCTCCCATTAGAAACCCTAGGCAGCCATGGAAACCACCATTTTAGTGCCGACAACACCTCCTCCACATTGATGTAAACAACACAACCTCCACGGGTGAGACGAACCAGAATCATCGTCGCAACAGCCACCGCGAGCCAGAACTAGTACCTATATGGACTAGAGTGCATCTTCAACGCACCTGCAATGCCAGCATCATCGTCAACCATGGAAGCCACACAAAGCATCCACCATTGCAACAAAACCCTAATGGAGGAAAGATAAATCTGATTTGAGAGAGAGTGCACTTTGACATGTGGCAGCTCCTCACTAGACAATCAAATCTGGTCAAACATTGGATTTTCCAGCAAATTTGGACCATAGGATTGAAAATGGCTTATTTAGAAAATTAATGCAAATATTATTTGGTGATAATTTATCAAATATCTTTAAATAATTAATTTATTTAATTATATCATAAATTATTAACCAACTATATTTGTAAAATATTTTTAAAACTAACTATCTCTCCAAATATTTTTAAAATCACTATAAAGATAAATAATATTTATCTTTATTTTAAAAGATATTTGAGAGGTTTTAGCAATCGAAAAGCCCAATCCAAGTCCTATATAAAGAGACCATGGGAGTAGAAGCAGAAAGGCAACTTCGGAACTTCATAGTTTTGGAACCCTTAATTTTGTTTCCTTTCCCCCTCTCTCGCTCTCTCTCCATTCTTCTATTTTTATTTTACTTTTGCATTCTATGGGTTCCTAAACTTCTTGGGTTGATTCCACTGTAATTTCATTATGGATTCTGAGGTTATAATGAAATAATTTTTTTGTTTTTTTTATTATTGTTGAGGTTTTAATTCATCTATATCTTTTATCTTTAAATCACGTAAGAAGTAATGATTTTAAATCTATATGCATGTTGATCATATGAGTCCAAGGGTTTTTAAATTTAATTGAGACTTTACTTTGATTTTATTTAGAAACTTTCATGTGATTGAATGAGTTTTTATCATTAATTGAGACTTTACTTTGATTAAAGGTATTTACTCTAACGAAAATTAATCGAGACTTTACTTTGATTAATTAAGCTTTTTATTTAGTGAGAAGATAAAATAATAAACATGATTAGGCATAGTAAAATTTGATTGAGACTGTACTTTGGTTGAATTTGCTGTGGATAATCTAAAAGTTCTCACTTTTAATTGAGACTGTACTTTGTTTAATTTGTAAATGTACAACAATAATTAATTGAGCAATAATCTTTAGATAGCCGATGATGAATATATTTTAAAAAAGCAATGCAATCAATCTATTTTATTTACTATTGTTTTTATCTCTTTTTATCTTTTCTATTTCTTTCTTGTTTATCTTAATCCTCCTATATTTTTATTATTTTATTTGACTAACTCTTTTGTATAGTTTTATAAGAACTAATTTGTTAAAAATCAATTATGTGTTCGTTAGGAGACGACTTTAGGTTACTTTACCCTTTCTATTTGTTGAATACTTTCTTAACAATACTAAAGTTGTTATAGATAAGTAGTATTAATTTGATCGCATCAACAACAGTGTTATCAACATGGCACGACGAATTAATAGACATTCCAACTATTTCCCGAACTGAACATGTTGTGGATTCCACCATGGAAGAGCAACAGGAAGAGCTATTGAAGAAGACAATATGGAGGACATGATACGAGATGGTGCAAAAGCTTCTGCACAAGTGCATGTGTTTGAGATGATGTTTGCTTATGTGGAAACTTCGTTGTATGTCGGTTCAACAAAGTTCACCCGATTGTCAGCGGTTTTAAGACTTGTGAATTTGAAAGTGACCAATGGATGGACAAATAAAAGTTTCACATAATTGTTGGTGCTCTTGAATGAAATGCTTCCCGAGGGAAATACTTTACCCACTCGAAATTATAACGCCAAGAAAATTCTATCTCCGATGGGTATGGAGTATAAAAGGATACATGCATGTCCTAATGATTGTATATTATACAGAAAAGAATTTGAAGATTGGAAGAAATGTCCAAAGTGTGGGTCATCACGGTACAAGAAGAAAAGAAACAATGAAGATAGTGGCCAAATAGAAAAGGAAGGATCTACTTTGAAAGTAGTTTGCTACCTTTCGATCGAGCCTATACTTAAGCGTTTGTTTGCAAATCCTAAAGATGCTAAAAATCTTAGATGGCATGCAACTTAGAGAAGATGTGACAAACTGCTTCATCATCCAACTGATTCAATGCAATGGAAAAATATTGATCAGGAATGTTCCAAGTTCGGTCAAGAATGTAGAAATGTTCAGTTTGACTTAGCTACCGATGGAATGAATCTATTTGGTAATTTAAGTACAAACCACAGTTGTTGGCCTGTTATATTATTCATTTACAGCTTATCTCCTGAACTCTGCATGAAGAGAAAATACATGATGTTATCTATGATGATATCTGGTCCAAGGCAGTCTGAAAATGACATAAATGTATATCTCAATCCACTAGTGGAAGACTAGAAGTTGTTGTGGGTTGGTGGGGTTGAGGTATTTGATGTTGTTTCTTCTGAAACTTTCATGATGCATGCAATGTTATTTTGCACCATTAGTGACTTTTTAGCTTACGGTAATTTGTCGAGGTACAGTGTCAATGGTTATAAAACATGTCCTATATGTGAAGAAAATACTAAATCTCATCAATTGAAAAATGGAAGGAAGATTGTGCATCTGCGGCATCGAAGGTTCTTACAAGCTAATCATCCTTGTCGAAGGTTAAAGAAACCATTCAATGGACATCAAGAGAATGACGAAGCACCATTTCCATTGATTGGCATTCAAATTCATGAAAAAGTTAATAAAGTACTTCATGTATTTGGGAAAACATCCAAGAAGTCATCTGCATCGAGCCCTTGGAATAAAATATGCAAGTTAAAAAATGTGGGAATAACCATGAAACAGAAAATTTATTTAAAAAAATTACAGGACATACTACCTAGGTTCAGACCACAACCGAGGCAAAAATCAGGACAAAAGGCCTCAATTAATACCACAATCGAGGCTAAAAGGTCTTTGAATTTCAAAATTAATTCTAAAATTGGTGACTATATGGCTTCAGTTTACTAAAAGAACCAAAGCAGAAAAGGGGCTCTATGGCTTTGGTTCACCAAACAATCAAGCAGAAAGGTGTGTTTGTGCTTCGATTTACAACCGAGGCCAAAAGAGAACCCTTTTTGGCCTCACCCTTATATGTCTCGGTTCTAAAACTAGGGCAGAATAGCAAAAATAACCTCTACCAAATACTTTTTATGCACTAGTGCAATGACCTTATCATATGAATCAATAAATATGACAATGTATAAATAATAATAAACACAACTTTATTGCTACTAAAATGACAAATTTATCTAGGGGATACCTCAAGTACAATAAATTAAGTAATTATAACAATTGAATTTACTAAGTTGACATACAACGTTTCCTCGGTGTTTGTTGCAATTTTCATATCAAATCTCTCTTTAAAGGCTCGCTAATTGAAAGAAAACATTTTAGTACACTCACCTTACATTTTTGTACAAACATTTTAGTACAATCAAAGTTTAATTTACTATCCCAAAAGACATCCAGGTCAAAGTTGCGTACTCTTTTTGGAAGTCCCACATTAGTTAGGGATAAGGTGATTTCATAGTATATAAGTGGGTGCAAACCTCACCTTACAAGCATATTTTGTGGGTTTGAGTTAGGCTTAAAGTCCACTTCTTTACATGGTATAAGAACCATGAGTTAGAGCCTACCTTAGCGAAATTTGTTGTTTGTTGGGCATATTGTTCCACTCGCTATCGAACCACCCATCAATGTTTAGTCCCATGCTTGAGATGTATATACCTTGGCATTAGAGGGGTGTGGTGGAAGTCCCACATTAGCTAGAGATAAGGTGATTTCATATTATATAAGTGAGTACAAACTTAACCTTACAAGTTAGTTTTGTTGGATGAGTTAGGCTTAATGTCCACTTCTTAACATGGTTAGAGATCCTATATCGACTAGAGATAAGGTAAGTTTATAGTATATATGTGGCTTAATGTCCACTTCTTAATCATAGTCATTGTTAGAGCCTATTCTAGCAAGATTTTATTTTGTTGGGCATATTTTTCCACCCGCTATCGGGCTGCTATCAGACCATCTATTAATGTCTAGTCCCAACTCAAGATGTATCTTGGTGTGAGAAGGGAGATCCCACATTGACTAGTGATAAGATAAATTTATAGTATATGAGTGAATGCAAACACTCACCTTACAAGTAGGTTTTGTGAGATTTAGTTACATTTAAAGTTCACTTCTTACATATCAAATTTTGATGCAGAACATAAGATTCCAAGCGCCAAGTAATTCTTATGTGCTAACTATTTTTTTATACAACTCAACAGAACCTACAATCTCCACGATCATGAAGAAGTGAAATAAAAATGATATCATTGATGACAATCTATAAATTTGTTTGCACTGAATTGCAGTATTTAGATAATGTAACTAATCCAGGAATGCAACTAGTGTTATAAAAGCTGATAAATCATGACAAAAGAGAACTTCCTGAGGCGTGTCTATTCACTACCCTAAAGGACTTATCCACAATGTGTTGCTCAAGCCCCTCAGGATACAACAAGAACTTCCCGAATTTTCTGAGGTTCTCAGAACTAGCAAGGTACTCTTAAAAGAGTGAATAAATAGACCCAAAATAAAGACAAGAAAGAAGAACTAAAAGAGTAAAAGATATAGAAGAGAAGAATGAAAGTTCAAGTGGTGTATCTTGGAGGAGGCAAATGATATCTATTTGTAGATGGAGGAGGAGCCTACTAAGAGTATAAAATCCCATGGCCAGCTAAGGAACAATGGTAGCAATCTTAAAAACCAAATCAAAATGGTTGTGAAATGATGACCATATCCAAACTGAAATTGCTAAGATTTAATGAGTACAATAACGTTTATAATGTTTACTTTACAACTATCCCCACACATTACAAAAGATAAGATATGAAAGATTGACAGAAGAAAATCCAGGGTCTCATATATGATGTAATGCATCAGAGCTAGTATAGCAAGCTATATAAACCAAAGACAATTAAGGTGTGTTAGTGTTTTATCAATCATAAAACACCCCCACAAACCTTGTTATTGTCATTGTGTTGCACTTACTAGGCTATGTGCGTGCCCGATATTTATGGGTGCTTTAGAGATCATGTCAAGATCTCATACAAGCGGCTCCACTTGACACTCATATAGGTGATTTCATCAAGTGTATGTTGCAAATCATACATCACCCGTAAGGGATATGAAAATCATTTAAAACTTTATTTAAACTAAAATTCTTACACCACATAGAATACAAAGTTTAACCCTTCAATAATGCAACTTCTAGCACTTTTGCACACACCATAGGAATGGACAGAATTGATTTAAAAAATCAATTTAGTGCTATCAGAACTAACAAGTGACTTCTTTTTACCCATATGAACCTTATTCATGAGATCTCCAATCGCAAAGGTTTGGTTACCATCACTTGTTTGTTTGCAAGTGGCTTAGGTACCATTCCCCTCGATGTGTTTAAAATCATTTTTTTTCCAGGGGTTTCGTTAGAGGATCTACTAGATTTTGTTCCGACTTCAAATAATCAATTGAAATAGTATCACTCTTTAGTAGTTGCTTCACCAAATTATGTTTCAATTGTATATGTCTATTGTTTCCATTATAGTTTTTATTTTTAGTTATAGTTATTGTCGATTGGCAATCACAATATATAGACACATATGAGATTGGTTTAATTTCGAAAGGAATATTTGCTAACGAATTTTTCAACCACTCAGCCTCATTACCAACCATTTTGAGAGCAAAAAACTCATATTCCATTGTTGATCTCCATGTAATCGCACAACCCCAAGTGTGAAAACATAACTAATTGAGGTCGTACCCGACCAAATAGAATAGTTAAATGTAATACTTATTAGTCAAACCAAGGTCGTCTCCATTGGAGATTATAATGATGAGGTTTTATGTGACTTAGTGTCCATGAAAGCCACTAATATTTTACTTGGAAGGCCGTGACAATTTGATAGAAAAGCTTTTCATGATGGTCATACCAATAAATTTTCTTTTAACTTCCAAGACAAAAAGATTACACTCTTCACTCTCTCCCCCAAAGAAGTCAATGAGGACCATATGCAAATGATTAAGAAAATAAAGGAAAAAAAGGGCGCAAGTGAAGGCCCAAGGGCGTGGCAAGGAAGCCAAGAAGAGCATGATCTCTTTAAAAGGGGTAAAAAAGGTAATGTTTGCCCAAAAACAAGTTTTTCTTGCTTATCCTAGTGAGTCTTCTCCCTCTTTCCAAAAACCTCACTCTACATATCCTCAAGACTTGTCTTTAGTCTTAGATGAGTACAAAGATTGTTTTCAAGAACCTTCAAAGAGGCTTCCACCCCTAAGAGGCATAGAACACCAAATTGATTTCATTCAAGGCTCATCTTTGCCTAATAAGCCAGCCTATAGGACCAATCCCAATGAGGCTAAGGAAATTCAAAAACAAGTCAATGTGTTGTTAGAAAAGGGGTAGGTGCAACATAACATGAGTCCTTGTGCAATGCTCGTGATCCTAGTCCCTAAAAAAGATGGAACATGGAGAATGTGCATAGACTGTAGGCCATAAACAACATAACCATTAAATATAGGCATCCCATTCCTAGGTTGGGATTACATGGTGCAACCATATTTCCAAAATAGACTTGAAGAGTGGATACAATCAAATAAGGATCAAAGAAGGTGATGAAAGGAAAACTTCTTTCAAGACTACATTTGGATTGTATGAGTGGTTAGTCATGCGTTTTGGCTTGACTAATGCACCTAGTACTTTCATGAGGCTCATGCATCATGTGCTTAGAGAATTCTTGGGCAAGTTTGTTGTGGTCTACTTTGATGACATCCTCATTTATAGCTTATCCAAAGAAGAGCATGTACATCATTTAAGAGTGTCGTAGAAACCCTAAGGAAAGAATCCTTGTTTGCTAACATAGAGAAATGCGTCTTTGGCATGGATCATGTGATCTTCCTAGGGTTTAAAATCAATCAATATGGGTCCATATGGACCCAGAAAAAGTGGTGGGCATAAAGGAGTGGCCTACACCCAAAAATGTGAGTGAAGTAAGGTCCTTTCATGGGTTGGATAGCTTTTATAGGAGGTTCGTACCCAACTTTAGCACTATAGTCGCCCCTTGAATGAATTGGTTAAGAAATGAGTGAATTTCAAATGGGGGATTGATCAAACCAAATCCTTTGAAGCTTTACAAGAAAATTTGATCAATGCCCCCCTCATATACTTGTGGCAGATGCCCTCTCAAGAAGGCACTCCCTTCTCTATACTTGAAGCAAAATTTCTTAGCTTTGATCACATTAAGGAATTGTATCCAAATGATAATGACTTCTCTTCCATCCTAAATGAGTACCACCTTGGAGCTTACAAAGACTTTTACCTCCACAATCAATATCTTTTCAAAGGTAAAAGACTTTGCATTCCCCAAGAATCTTTGAGAGCTTCGCTTATTAGGGAGACGCATGAGGGAGGATTAATGGGTCATTTTGGGCCTAACAAGACTTTGGAAGTCTTGAAAGAAGATTTCTATTGGCCCCACATGAGGAAACATGTAGACAAGCATTGCAAGAGTTGCATAGCATGCATGAAAGCTAAATCTAAGGTCCAACTTCATGGTCTTTACACTCCTTTACCCATCCCTTCCATGCCTTGGGTTGATATTTAAATGGATTTCGTCTTAGGGCTTCCAAGGACAAGGAAGGGTAGGGATTCAATCTTTGTGGTGGTGGATAGGTTTTCAAAGATGGCCCATTTTATTCCATGCCACAAGGTTGATGATGCAACTTATATTGCAAATCTCTTCTTTAAGGAAGTAGTGAGACTTCATGGCATCCCTAGACCCATTGTTAGTGATAGGGAAACAAATTTCTTAAGCCACTTTTGGAGGACATTATGGGGGAAGCTTGGAACCAAAATTCTCTTTTCTACAACTTGTCACTCCCAAAGTGATGGCTAAACTGAGGTGGTTAATAGAACTTTGGGTCAAATGTTAAGATGCATGATAATTCATAACATTAAGGAGTGGGAGGAACTCCTTCCTCATATAGAGTTTGCATACAATAGGGTGGTGCATTCCACTACCTCTCAGTCTCCTTTTGAGATTGTTTATGGGTTTAATCCCTTGACTCCTCTAGATCTTTTTCCCCTTCCCACCCATGAGGCATGGACTTGCCAAGATGGCTAAGCCAAAGCAAAAATGATCTAAGACTTACATGCACAAGTCAAGGAAACTATTGCAAAAAGGGTGAAGAAACACCAAGAGGTGGGAAACAAAGGGAGGAATGAAGTAATCTTTAAGGGAGAAGATTGGGTTTGGCTTCATTTGAGAAAGGAAAGGATTCCTAATCAAAGAAAATCCAAGCTTCTTCTTAGGGTATAAGAATTCGTGGTCAAATTCTCTCTAAGAAGGGGAGGATGATGAAGGATTGATCACTCAAGGACTCATGGAGAGTCCCCCAAGGAGAATTACTAGAAGCATGACTAAAGTGGATGATCCTTCTTCTATGTCTCCTTCTAGGAATGGAATAACTCTTTTCTTTATCTTGCTTATCCAAGTGGCAGCACCACATCACTCATCTCTAGGGCTTGGTTTGGCTTTACCCCCTCTAAGAGTGGCGTGCTCCACTTCCATAACCATTACTCTCTTCTCTTCCATTTTGTTTTGCTCTTCTTTGATTCCATTGCATTTTCGTTTTGTGTTTCCATCAATGTATTTCGTTTTAAAATGCAATCCATCTCCTTCTTCCTTTGAGCTCTTGGAAAGGAACCTTCACATCTAGATAGCTTGTTATCTTAATGTGCAGCGGGGATTTCCTTGAGTTTTCTTAAACAACTCATCACCATATTCAATAATCTTAAAAAGAAACAAGATAATCCTTCATCAAAGAGACCTTGATCACAATATCCCCTTCCCACAAAAACATTATTTTTTTGTCATTATAGTCTTGTCAGATTCAAATGACACTTTAACCCTCACTTTTCCCAATAATGCTACAAAGATTAAATCAACAGAGTAAATTTAATACACTCATGAATGAATTTACAAGGTGTATGCTCCTCTATTTTTAGGAGCATAAAAGAGCTAGTGTCACCAAAAAAGAGAGGAAAAATAGGTCCAGAAATTAAATTTTAGAGCCAAAAGAGACTTGCCATAAGTGTGACTTGCCACATAAGCAAGTCACACCGTCCATGCTTGTAGGCGAAAATGGAGAGAAGCAACCCTAGCTTTCTCTCTAAGTTGGCACACCAAATTAGGGTTTCAGCCCTAGATAATGTCTCCTTTTCTTAAGGTCAACTCCTTCCATGCCCATACTCGATTCTAGGTTCAAAAGCCCACCTAGGCCTAAATACAGGCCCAAAGAAAACTCTATTCTACTAAGCCCAAATTAGAAAGCCCAAAACTAAATCTTATTCTATTATTTACAAATATAAAGTCCTAGGCTAGGTCTTCACATCCTCCTTATCCCATGTGAACTTCAGCTTGGGCATGTTATGCTTAGAGGAGGCCTAATCTTCTTATATCCTCCTAGCCACAGCTCTGGTTATAGGTCCCCTGGCTAGAGGTATGTCATCAACTATGGAGTTGATTTTACATTTAATATCATAGTGATCACTAGGAACATGACAAATAACATAGTAGTAGTGGAGGAAGTATGATGAATCCACCCCAAGGCTTATAGCTTGGGTTAATGCCTAAGCCCAGTTCTTTGTTCTTTTTATTTGTTTATTTTTAAATAGATTAATTAATGTATAGGTTTACCATTCATGGGCTTGTATTCTAGGCCCAATCTTTTAATTGTTGTCTTATTACATTTCCTTGTATGGTTTTGGTTATGGGCCACAAAGTAACTAAGATGCAGCTACCCATTTGTTTTCATTAGCATCACACATCATCTTGCTAGCCAAAGGAAATTAAGTGTTGGCATTGGGCTGGAGGCCCAATTCAATCTCCCAGCCAATGTGCATTAGTTGTCGTGTCCTTCTACCACGTTCCTACAACTGCATTGATTGTTTGGGCCGAAGCATCACATCTTTGCACAAGCCTAATTCATCACCACACATTAGTAACACGTGCACTTGCTTCAAACAACCCAAGTCTCGCTAACTAGCCGAATAATTAAGGACATGATCTGAAGACCATGTTTCCCAAGCTATACATCACTCAGTGTCATTAGGTTTCGAATTTTTTACAAAGCCTTAAGTGTAGAGCTTTTACCCCATCCCTGAAAATCTTGAATGTCTCCTAAAGCTGACGGTAGCAAACATTACAAGTACCACTAAAACGTAGGACATAACACTAAGGAATGCGTGGCGCAAAAAGATAAATTGAAGAACAAATCCGAGCAAGGCATCTAAAATATTTTGTAAGAACCACTAAACACAAACGAACACGATCTAGACGTTGTAGGAACCAAAGCTGAAGCCAAAGCATGGAGCTTCGCCTAAGAGAGGCAATAAATAATATTTCAAGAGGACTCATAACAGGACAAATAATTTAAGGCACTTGTCCTTGACCAGGATGACCCATGGTAATATTTATGAAGTGGGTCGAATTCCTTGTAAAGATAAATCTGTTAGATTAAGGAAGCTTAGTCAACATACTTTATCAAAAGACATTCACGAAGTTAGTGTGAGTATTGAAATGAGTAATTATCCAAGAAGGGGGGTTGAATTGACTTTATAAAACTTTGGTCACTTTTGAAAACTTTAAACACCTTTAAATTGAATCAAATCAACCATGAGATGAGAATGAAATTGCTACTAGAATGAACACTTTGAATCGATTAAAAGCACGGACAACAAGTTGATTTCATTAAATAGTTAACAGTGCAGTGTAAATCAACAAATCAAAATATCAAAACAGTCGATTGAAATACTGAAATTGTGTAGAATTTCAAATTTACAGTCTAACTCAAGATTGATTGAAGCAAGCAATATATATATATATATATGAGTCAAGCCTTAAGTTGTGCCAAAATACACAAGAATTGTTAAAAGATTGTACAATTTGAAATTTTTGAAACTTTAAAACACAAATCAAGAGAGAAGGGAAAAAGTCAAGCAGAAGGACACAAAGTTTTTATACTAATTAACTCAAATCTGAGTTACATGCAATTTGTCAAAACAACCCGAGCCTGACTTGCACTATTCCAAAAGATGTGCACTAAATTAAAAATAGCAAGATAGCACTTGTAGACTTGGGAAACCACCATGCAACACCTAGAAACCTAAGAAAGACCAAACCTGAATGAATGTTCTCCCTAGCCAACCAAACCTTTTTCTCCAAGTTCCTAAACCAAGAAAAATTGCTCCAAGAAAGATAAAAGATTAATCACCAAATAGTTGTACTTCTGTATGATCTAGAAAGAGAGAGTTTTTCCCAAAATATTGAATGATTTTGCACTTAAAATTTTAAGTGTTTTCTCTCTCTCTCTCTCTCTCTCTCTAAAATATCAAAACTTTAGCCAATCTATTAGCATATTCAGCAGGATAATTTTTCCATTCAATCTATTGATTGAATATGTAACAAATAAAACTGCTACAACAAACAATTTAACCTATTAAAAACCCATTTAAAAAGTTAAAAGACACCAACAAGACTTTAGACATATATACAAGGTGGAATGGTTTACACTGTGAGCACCAATCTTCAAGCTTTGTGTTCTTCATATCAAACTCAAATTCAGCACACACTCCAAGCTTGATCAACTCGTGAAACTTCAAGTCTTCGCATCTTCATCAATTTATCATAGCTTAATCATGTCCCAATGCAATGGCTTCATGTATCTTCAACATATCTTCAAGCAACAATTCATCAAACCATTTGTGCTAACAATCTCCCCCGGATTTGATGAAGCAAACCTCCATTGAATTTTAATCAATCTCCATTGAATCTCCATTGAATTGATGAAGTAACTTCATTGAATTTATGAAGCAACATCTTCCATTTATTGTTTAAGCTTGTGAATCTGAAAAATATCCCAAAGTAGTACACACAAGATAACAAACACACACAAATGCACATGCTCATCCTATCACTAGTATGGGTTGCCATACATAACCTAGTTTTTCAATTTATTAATTCAATTCCACTAATATTTCAGTTTCTTAATTCAATCCTCTCAATATTTCTTCCTCTTTAGACATATCAAACAGAAGTAGAGCAACTAAGAACACGAATAAAGGAAAATATTTTATTAATCAAACCACACTATACATAGGACAAGAACTAAAATAGAGAAAAAAAAACAAAAAAATTGATACATTTAACAAACTGAAATTTAAAATCAACTGACTACAAAACTGACAGAAGTCATAACAGAAAAATGCAACAATACAATGATGTCACGCGAATCTTTTATTTTTTTTATTTTTAAATACCAAGCAAAACTCTTATACCATCCTCTGATTAGGAACTTAGCAAAATTACTTTGTAAACACTAGTCCAAATTTATTCAAATAAAAAATCATAAATTTTTTTCAAAAATCCTGAAATTGTCCATTACAATTCTTCAAATTCGTTAAAACCTAAAGAAATAAATTCCAAAATAGAAAAAGTTTGAAATCCATTTGCAAAAGCCTTCTAAATCTCCCATAGTTCTCCATATCGCGTCTCCTCGCATCTTAGCTAGGGATGTCAACAGGGCAGGTAGGGTACGGATTGTAGCTCCCTCGTACTCTACCCACTAGATAAATATTCATCTCATACCTGTACCCATATCCGTGCGGGTATTCTTTATGCGGGTACTCACATATTTTTTTAATATCCATGGGTACCCGCGGGTATTTACAAAATAAAAATATAATATTTAATAAAAAATTTAACCATAAATTCAAATAAAAATACAATGCATAACCCTTATAAATTTCAAACAAAGTGAAAATAACTCATTTACAAATAAATGGAGATTTTTTAAAACCAATTGATAAAAAATAACTAATTCAAAATCAATGTGACAATGTTTTAATAATTTTTTAATTTAAATTAGAGTATAGCAGGTACGGGTATCCACGGGTATGGATATTATGATACCTGTACCCGCCCTATTAACATGCGAGTATAAAAATACTCGAACCTACTACCCGTGGGTATCCATTCTCAATATCCATTTCCTACTCGTTGCAGTTTTTTCCACAAATATCCGTGGGTACGAATTTTTTTGACATCCCTAATCTATGCACACATTATACGATCATCTCACAATCACAACAATTGCAAGGGTGAGCTTAACCAGGAAAAAAATACAATGTACAACCATATTGTGATATCATACAACTCACCTCATGATCACAATATAATACATAATCCACTTAAATCATGATGTTATCAAATAATATCACATAATATATCATTCTCTCATATCCAACAATTTCCTTTCCTACGCACCAATGCCTCTTGGAAAGAACTTTTCACCTGTTTTCCATAGACTTACAAGCAACATCCCTTACCTACTCACCAAAGCCTTAGGCAAGGGCACTTTTGCTAATCTTAATCCAAAGTCTTACATTAGAACAAAAATCCATTTTACCTAACTCACCAAAGTCCTCTAGGTAAAAGAGCAACCTGGTTTTACAGATAAGAGAGAATTCATACTATACAACACATACACAATCAAGTATAACATGCTTCATTACCATCACATTCACCCAAAAATAACATTCCACTAAAGCATGTATCATACCAACATCAACAAGTATACCTTATATACATTGTAAATATCACCAAACAAATAAAATAAGTCAAACTAGAGAAAAACAACAAAACAACAACTCTCTATGGCCCATATTTCCAACCACAGACTTCCAAACAAAGATCACACCATTCAAATTGAAAACCAACATGTTATGGACCAACTGTCAAAATCTCAGCTCAATCCAACAATTCATGAATTGAGAAACGGAACTTTACAAAACTACAATAAGTAGAAACAAGTCGCTCAACGACTAGGGTATCTCGCCTAGTGAGAGACAAATTCGTAAAAATATGAAAAACAACGTCAAAGTACACCAAAACCCATTTTCATCACGTGCAAACATCCAAAATATGCACCAAACTTATCCAACAACTAATCAACATGATACATGCATTCCAAAACATCAAGGCACCCAAAAATCTTGTTACTCCACTAGATCATCCAACCCAAAAATTTCAAAACTTCCAAAATCATTATAACAAGAAAATTTTGCACTTGTAATCCAATTACCATGATCAACCACCAAATCATTTTCTTCTTCAGTTAACAACCTTAAACCACCATGCTAATTCCAAAAAAATCATATCAATTGTGAAACAACATAAAATTCCCAATATTGGCATGAACAAAATAATTTCCCAAGAACCTATAACCTGGCCAAAACTCTTTCATGCTACTACAAGAAAATTTCAGTAGACAAAGCACATATTGTAGTCATGAAGTGAGAATTTTCATCCTTCATATCAAGACCGACATGCTCTACAATCAACTCATACCTCTTAAACAAAAAAAAAAACATTTCAGAATCAATGCCTTGCAACTACAAAATTAACAAAAATCCTACACTTAACAAATTATATCTTTCTCCTAACCACAACTCATGTAATTCAACAAAAAAAATTAAAATTTTGCACGTATCACTTCAGTCTTTTAAAAAGCACATTTAGAACCCATATCCAACAAAATTTTGCACTTAAAAAAAATATCTAGACAAGAAAAAAATACTAAATTCCACACAATCACATCATCACACCAATTCTCAACTATGCCCAATTTTTTCTGAAATAATTTCTCCAACTCAAACAATTTCACTTCAATCCAATATAAAAATAATAACATTAAAAATATTTTATATTATTCCCTTAATCCCAAAAGAAATTACGCCACCAATATATTTGCATCATCTTAGCATAAAACTCAAGCATGGAATAAGAACAATTATCCAATGATTACACCCATAGAAAATGAATAGCCCCCTTATCACCAGCTCTGATTCCATTGAACCAATTCTGCACCAAGACTTTTCTCTCCAATCCAAAGAACACGTTACCTCAAAAAAAATCTGAAGCCCCTCTTTTTCTTCTCTCCCAAAACTTACGTTCAACTCTACTCTCTTTATGCCTTCTTCTTAAAGAAAATTATTGACTTAATTTTATAACCATTCAGCTGCCTAAGTTAAAATAAATAAATAAATTAACCTTAATTAAATTTTAGCATTGCACTAATTATCGTCTTGAATTCGCATTAATCAGTCTTAACCATAGTGCATGTGACCAGATTCAGTGAATCTGCCCTCAACCTTTCATTTTCCACAAATACTTAAAAAATGCTAAAACAATAAGGTCATTTTGCTCTAGCCAAACACACAACCTTTAATCACTTAAACAATTTCATACTAACAAGCTAACACATTTTCTGTATCAACCACAAGCAAAACAAGTAATACAAACACCCAAAATGCACCACACACATTTTAAAATATTTATCAGAAATAATTTACATATGTACATATAATGTACATGACATAAATTAAACACATGACCCTCAACCTTAATCCACGCCCACCATTTCCCTTACCACATTTCTTATTTATTTTAATATTGTTTCCATGTTCTACTAACTTATTTGCAAAAAATATAAATATTTTTCCTGGGTCTTACAATCACAAAGCATGAAAATCCAGTCCACTTGCACATTGTTTCGGATGCAATACATGTAAATCAAGTCTCCTCATTCAAGGTAGAGTGGTTGCTTCCACGTGACTATGATTTTGCTGATGATCATAGCAAGGAGTCCCTCATCCACCATCATTGAAAGTCTTGATCTCAGCACCAAGATTCCTCAAACATTGGCCATAGTATTGGACTTTGTTGAGCTCTTCAACAACACTAGTTTGACATTTCCTCACTTGAACTCCTCTTTGCCTTAGTCTAACAACATCCTTCCAAGCCTTCTCGAAAATCTCCATTTAAACCCCTTTGACAGTGTCAGCAAAGCATCATATTTGAATTAAGGGTTGGTTAAAAATGTCTTCACCAAGTCAGGGTATATTTTCCCCGAAAGCTTAAGGAATGTCTTCCACTTTTGGTGCTTGAGCTGTTGGAGGAGAGTCTCAAACCCCTCAGTTTTGAGCCATGAGTATCCCAACACTTTAGGAATGTTGATCTACTTCCTTGTCATCTCTATAAGGAACATTTGGATGTTGTCCTCATTTCCCTCAAACCAAGACTCAATTCTACCTTGGTGTTCATGATTTAGAGAGAAAGGGGTGAAAGGAGTGGAGTGTTCTTCTTTTGATTGGAGATGGTGTTGTTGGCAACGAGGCATGATGACTATAGGTGTTGTTGTATCTAAGAAATATGGATGCAAATGCATGTTTGCAAGTGAAGTATTTATAAATGAACACGTTGAATGCATAATCATTAGTTAAATTATGTAGATTTACTACATTTAATTTTGTTTAGGTTACCAAAGTACAGTAAATGCATCAAATTTCTGAATCAAATTAGAGTATTATGTTTCCAATGAGTTTTCATGAATAGGTCAACCAGTTCAGATCATGTAAGGTACATACACATTGGAATCACACAACACATGCTTTATGGTCAATGCATTCAGAAAAGTAGCAAATAGCTTATGCAATAGCTATTAAGAACAGGTGGTACCTGACCACATGACCTTACCTTTTACCCAATCAACTTTTGAATCTATTTTATTCAAATATTTATTGTTTAAGTGAAATCAACACATAGATTCTAAAAACCAGTAGGCTAAAAAATTCATCAGATCATAATTCTTTGCACACAGAATTTGGTTAAGTGAAATCAACACATACAATCAACACATAAAATGGTAAAAATCAACAGATTAAAAGATGTATTAGATTATGTTTCCTACATACAATGGCTTTTTAAGTGAAATCAATGCATACAACTGTAAAATCAACAAACTAAAAAATTTGATAGATTATATTTTTTGCATGCAATGACTATTTAAGTGAAATCAATGCATAGATTTGTAAAATCAACAGACTAAAAAATTTGATAGCTTATATTTTCTCCATACAATGACGATTTAAATGAAATCAATGTATATAATTGTTAAATCAACAGACTAAAAGAGGTGATAGATTGTATTTTCTGCATACAATGACTTCTTTAAGTGAAATCAATCCATAGAATTGTGGAATCAACATACTAACTATGACAATTCACATTTTATGGACATATAAGCTTATTTAAATGAATTCAATACATGGATTAATTAGATTAACATGCTAAAAACACATTAGATCACATTTTCATATCTAATATGCCTAGTTCAGTTCTTGGCTTGTTAAATCTATCATTAGCTAATGACTTTTTGAACAAATCAGCTAATTGAATTTTAGTTTTAACAAACTTAATTTCACAATCTCCTTTTTGTACATGATCTCTAATGGAGTGATGTCTTATCTCAACATGATGGGTTTTAGAGTGTTGTATTGGATTCTTAGTTAGATTAATTGCACTAGTGTTATCACAATACAAGGGCACCTTTACCAACTACACTCCATAATCCAAGAGTTGATGTTTTAGCAAAATGATTTGAGCACAACCATGACTGGATGATATGTACTCTGCCTCAGGTGTGGAGAGTGCCACACAAGCTTGCTTCTTGCTATTCCATGATATCAAGCTTGAGCCAAGTATGTAACATGTTCCACTTGTGGATTTTCTATCCAATTTGCATGCTACATGGTCACAATCTAAAAAGCCACTAAGAGTTATCTTAGAATCACTTGGATACCATAATCCAACATTGATTGTTCCTTTTAGATACTTGAGAATCCTCTTTGTAATTTTATGGTGTGACTTTAGATTGGATTGAAATCTTGCACACAAGCATACACTAAATTGAATGTCTAGCCTACTTGCTATTAGATAGAGCAAATAACCAATCAACACTCTATATTTGGTTGAGTCAACTTGTTGCCCAACCTCATTAGAATCCATGATACAATTTGTAGCTTTTGGAGAGGTAGCTTCTTTGCAATTCTCCATTTCAAACTTTTTCAGCAGATTGAAACAATATTTTGCTTGGCTTAAAAATGTTCCTTGCTTATGTTGCTTGACTTGCATCCCTGGAAAGTAGGTTAGCTCACCCATCATAGACATTTCAAATTCACCATGCATAGTTGCAAAAAACTTTTCACACATAGAGTCATTGTTTGAGTCAAAGATTATATCATCACCATACACTTGAACTAGTATAACATCACTTTCATGTTTTCTAAAGAAGAGTGTTTTATCAACAACACCTCTAGCATAACCTTTTGATAAAAGAAAATTCTTTAGCCTTTCATACCTCTATTGTGGTGCTTGTTTCAAACCATACAAAGCCTTTTTCAATTTGAAAACATGATTAGGATAAAGGTGATATTCAAAGTCAAGAGGTTGTGGTATGTTTCATAGTGGCCAGATTGGCCTCTATCCCAAAAGACCGCTAACCTAAAAATTTGTTAAGTAACAACTAGGCTTAATGTACATTACGAGCATCGTAACTGGATACAAGAGTAGCCTTCTATAAATAGGAATGGACCCCATCAATTAAAGCCCTCTACGTTCTACCAAGTATCCGGTAATAAAGACATGGCAAACAGGACCGCGGAGTATCCATGGAAGAAGCTCAAAGATTGTGGTAAGATAAATATTGTCCATGCAGGAATATGATACATTCACTTCTTCATTTAAGAAACCATTCAAGAATTCACTTTTCACATCCATTAGAGACAATTTAAAGTTACACATGTAAGTATTAAAATGGTCGGTTTAGCTAAGAAGGGGGAGTTGAATTGGTTTTATAAAACTTTTTGAAAATTGAAAACACCTTTTTCGTTGAATCAAACTAACCACGAAATCAGAAAATAAATATTGCAGGACAATACACTTTTGACTGATTAAAATAAAAAAAAACAACAGATTATTTTTTTCATATAATATTCAATAGATTAAAATATGAAATCAATCGGAAAAAAAATTATGGAAAATTATGCAGAAACGCGTAATGCACGAAAGTCACTCAAACAACATGCTTTCTCAATCAGATATGTTACAATCAATATATACAACTTAGTTAATTACTTGATAACGTAAAAACACATGCACACTTAAGTGAGTTCAATAGTTTGAAAAGGGCACACCAAGACCAAAACGACATCTAACCTATGTCACATAGTCTACGAATACAATACAACATTCAAACTTCTTGATCTTCACGCTGTTTCTAGATTCAACAAACCAGAAGCTTGATGATCACCAAATATTCATCAATTTTTCACGAACCTCATATGATCTCATCCACTTGCTTCATAGAATTGAGGGAGGGAACCATCGAACTAGAGAAGGCAGAACCCAATTAGACTACTTGTTGAGTATTGAATTAACTGAAGAGGAAGTCAAAATGCTGACTAAAGAACTAAAGAAGAACAAAGACTTGTTCACCTGGACAACATTGATATGCCCATGACCCGAGCATGATGTTTCACATGTTGTCCATATGCAGGGATGCTTGTCCAGTTGCTGGAAAAAGAAAAAAAGACATGGATTTCAACATACTTGACTCTTTTAGGTAAGACATCTAGTACATATTGTCAATTATCATCTTATAAGGCATATTAAAATAATTTTAGGACAATATTTCAGTCAAAGCTATTTTTATCCATTTTGACAAATCCTAATTAAAATAATGAATTTTAAGACAATTAAAGTAAGTGTTCTAAAAGTGCATGCACCGGAACATCCCATTACGGATGGCAACAGGGCGGGGCAGGGACGGGTTTCGCTGTCCCATACCTAGAGGTGTCAATTTGGCCCAACCCACAGGGTTTGGCCCTGGCCCACGTGGGGTAGGGCCAAAAAAGCCCACACTGACAAAAAGCCCCCAACAAAGAAGCCCACAGGGCCAAAAATCCTACAAAAGCCTTGTGGGCCAGGCCAACCCATGGGCTTTCATCTTCCACATGAAAAATATATTATTTTTTAAAATATATTACTATTCGTGGGACAAACCCAATGAACCGAACAAACACGACGACCCAAATAGGTCGAACAACTCGGACATGCCCGACGACCTCGACAAGAACGACGAATCGAACGGGCCCGATGATCCAAACAGACCCAACGACCCGAATGGGGCCGAAGACCCGGACAACCCAAACGGGCCCGACAATCAGGACAAACCCGACAACACACACAGGCCCGACGACATGTATGGGCTTGACGACACGGACAGGCCCTACGACCCGAACGGCCTCGACGACCCGAACGGACCCAACAACCCAGACGGGCCCGACGAGCTGGATGAGCCCAACGACCCAAACAGGCCATATGACCTAGAATGGCTCGACGACCTGGACGAGCCCAACCACCCAGACGGGCCCAACGATGTGAATGGGCCCGACGACCAGACGGGCCCGACGACCCAAACGAACAATACAACCTAGGTTGGCTCGACGACACGGACGGGCCGAACCACCTGCACGGGCACAACGATCCAAACGAGCCCGACGACCCGAACGACCCCGACGACCCGTACGAACCCGACGACCCAGACGAGCCAGATTACAAGTACAGGGTCGACGACCTAGACGACTCCAACCACCTGAACGAGCCCGACAACCTGGACGAACCTAACGACCCGGATGAGCCCGACGACCTAAATGAGCCCGAGAACTCGGACGAGCCCGACAACCAAAACGAGCCTGATGACATGGATGGGCCCGACGACCTGGACGGGCCAAACAACCCAGACGGGCTCGACGAGCTGAATGGGCCCGACGACCCAAACGTGCCATACGACCTTGGTAGGCTCGACGACCCGGACGGGCCCAACCACCCAGACGGCCTCAATGATCCAAACAGGCTCGACGACCCGATTAGGACCGTCCATGTCTTCGGGCCCGCCTGGGTTGTCGGTCCTGTCCGGGTCATCGGGCCCATCAGGATTGTCGGGCCCGTTAAGGTCGTCAGACTCGTTTGGGTCGTCGGGCCTGACTGTGTTGTTGGGCCGTCCAGGTCGTCAGGTCCGTCTGGGTCGTTTAGCTCGTACGGGCTGTCGGACTCGTTCGTGTTGTCGGACCCATTCAAGTCATTGGGCTCATTCAGGTCGTCGGGTCCGTCTGGGTTGTCGGGCCCGTTCAAGTCGTCGGGCTCGTTCGGGTCGTCAAGGTCGTACGTGTCGTCGTGCCCGTTTGGGTCGGCGGGCCTGTCTAGGTCGTATGGCCCATCCGGGTCGTCGGGTTCATACGGGTCGTCGAGCCTGTTCGAGTCCTTGGGCCTGTATGGATCATTAGGCATGTCTGGATCATTGGGCCCGTTTGGGTCGTAGGGCCTGTTTGGGTCGTCGAGCCCGTTCTGGTCATTGGGCTCGTCTAGGTCGACGGGCCCTTCCAATTCGTCGGGCTCATCTGGGTCGTCGGGCCCATTCGGATCGTCGGGCATGTCCTTATCATCGGGCTCATCCAGGTCATCGCGCCCGTCCGGATCGTTGGTCCCGTTCGGGTCGTCGGGCCCGTCTAGGTCGTCGAGCCTATCTGGGTCGTCAGGCCCATTCGGGTCGTTGGGCCTGTTTGGATCATCGGGCCTGTTCGGGTCGTTGGGCCGTTCGGGTTGTCGAGCTCGCTTGTATCGTTGGGCCAATCTAGGTTGTAGCGCCTGTTCGGGTCGCTGGGCCCATCCGACTGTTCGGGTCGTCGGGCCCGTTCGGTTCGTCGGGAATGTCCTTATCATCGGGCTCGTCCAGGTCATCGCGTCTGTCCGGGTCGTTGGGCTCGTTCGGGTCGTCAGGCCCATCTAGGTCATCGAGCCCATCCAGGTCGTCGGGCCCGTTTGGGTCGTTGGGCCTGTCTAGATCATCGGGCCCGTTCGGGTCGTTGGGCCGTTCGGGTTGTCGAGCCCGGTTGTATCGTTGGGCCCGTCTGGGTTGTAGCGCCTGTTCAGGTCGTCGGGCATGTCCTTATCATCGGGCTCGTCCAGGTCATCGCGCCTGTCCGAGTCGTTGGGCCCGTCTAGGTCATCGAGCCCATCCGGGTCGTTGGGCCCGTTCGGGTCGTTGGGTTATTCGAGTTGTCGAGCCCGCTTATATCATTGGGCCCGTCTGGGTTGTAGCACCTGTTCGGGTCGTCGGGCCCATCCGGCTGCTCGAGCCCGTCCGGGTTGTCGGGCCCGTCTGGGTAGTCGGGCACGTCTGGGTCATCGGGCCCGCCCGTGTTTTCGGGCATGTTCGGGTTGTCAGGCCTTTCCTGGTCTTTGGGTCCATCTTGGTCATCGGGCCCATCCGGCTGGTCAAGCCCGTCCGGGTTGTCGGGCCCGTCTGGGTAGTCGGGCACGTCTGGGTCATCGGGCTCGTCCGTGTTTTCAGGCCCATCCGGGTCGTCGAGCCTTTCCGAGTCATCGGGCTCGTCTGGGTCGCTCGACTTAATCTTTGTCTCTGGCTTAATGTGGTATTATTTAGGGGGCTAACCCACCTTAGCCCTAGCCCTAACCCACTAGAGAGGGGACTTTGGGGGCTGGGGCTTTTTTTTGGCCCCCTCATTTGGGGGCCCCCTAAAAGGGGGCTTTATGAAGAGTGGGCCAGGGCTGGCCCATGGGCTAGGGGCCAAATTGACACCTCTACCCATACCCATTCCCACAGAAAACATTTATCCTCATCTCCATACCCAAATCCAACGGGTATCAAACTTTTATCCCATCCTCATCCCCATTGTATAATCTCATACCCATACCCGTACCCGTGTTCTAACTACTTCAATATTAATTTTTATAAAGAAAAAAAATTACAACAAAGAAAACATAATATTATCAAATATTCAATATTAGGAGGATAATTCTTTCTTCCATATCAAATACTTTGAAATAAATTATAATTGTTTATATTTTAGATTAGAATACCAAATAAAATTTCATGAGAACAAAAACATTTATTAAATTTGCAAACTACAAACATTAATGAAACTTAGTTGATAAAATTAAAAAATATTTAAAAAAAAAATATGAAAGAAAAAAAAAGTATTCAAATTAAAATATATTTTAAATGTTTGTTTACTTGAATTTTTTAAATTCTAATAAATCTCTTTTTTATACACTAATAAAAGTTATAATACATCATTTGATCAAAATGACACAAAGAACAAATAATAAACATAATAATAAAATTTTGACATAGACTTTGTATCTTTTGAACTCTAATATATGTTGGATAGTGACAAAACATATTCATAGAAATTACATTAAATTTTTATATTGTAGTAAATAAAAGTTATTTACTACAATAAAAGTGAAAAAATTACAATATGATTAATAATGAGTTAGAAAATAAAAAAATAATTAGATAATATTATTCTACATGATGAAAATAAACAAGAAATAAAAATATTTAAAAATTAACAAATGTGTGTCTTAGAAATAATTTGAGAGACTATCGAAAGAAATCGCACAAAGAAAATCAAATGTATAATTAAGGGTATGATAAGATAAAAAATACCTTAGAGATCTAAGAAAACTTTTCAAATATTAACATATATATTCAATGGTTGAAAAATAAGGAAAATTATTTTAGCATACATCATTTTAATATAATTACATAAAGGTTATGATAAAATGAAAAATATATTGGAGATGCGAATGAGTTTCATGACAACCAAATAATTAGAAGAAAAAAAAAATAGAATATATATATATATATATATATATATATATATATATATATATATATATATAGTTACTTAATTAATTGTGAATATTTTAATAACTTAAATGGGGACGGAGATATGGCGGGGACGGGTATTATGGCAGAGATATGTACATCCCCATACCCAATTGAAAAAGTCGAGGATTCCCAATACCCATACCCATACCCAGTCAATGCGGGGATTCCCCGTCAAAACGGGGACGGGTTCGAGCAATTTTGGAGTTGATTTTTAGTATTAGATAGGTGTTTATTTAGAAAGTGGAGTTTTTCTCTCCTATCAGTTTAATTAATAAGCCTGGAGAATATATTATGGTCATCAGAGAGTGCATACATCATTAGAGGTGTCAATTTGGCCCAGCCCACAAGGTTTGACCCTAACCCATGTGGGCTAAGGCCAAAAAAGCTCACATTGAAAAAAAGTCCCCAACAAAGAAGCCCACAGGGCCAAAAACCCTACAAAAGACCTGTGGGCCAGGGCCAAACCATGGACTTTCATCTTCCACATGAAAAATATATTACTATCTTTGGGACAGACCCAACGAACCGGACAAGCACGGCAACCCGAATAGGTCGAATGACCTGGACCTGCCCGACAATCTCGACAAGAACGACGAGCCCGATGATCCAAACAAGCCCAACAACCTGAATGAGCCCGACGACCCGGATAGGCCCGACAATCAGGACAAACCCGACAACACGGCCAAGCCCGACTACACGGACGGACCCAACGACCCAGACAGGCCCGACGACCCAAACGGACCCAACGAGCCGGATGGGCCCGACGACCCAAACAAGCCATACGACCTAGACAGGCCCGACGACCTGGACAGGCCCAACGATCTGAACGGGCTCGAAGACCCAGACGGGCCTAATGACCCGTTCGGGCCCGATGACCCGTACATGCAAAATGGTCCAGATAGGCCCTACGACCCGAACGAGCTCGACGAACCATATGGACCCGACGACCCAAATGGGCTCGAGGACACGTACGGGCCCGACGACCCGACGGGCCCGTCCATGTCGTCGGTCCCATCCAGCCCGTCAGGCCCGTCCTGGTTGTCGAGTCTGTCTGGGTCGTCGGGCCCGTTCGTGTTGTCGAGCATGTCCAGGTTGTCATGCTCGTCTTGATTGTCGGGCCCATCTTGGTCATCGGGCTCGTCCTTGCCATCGGGCCCGTCTTGGTCATTGGGCTCATCCAGGTCGTCGAGACCATTTGGGTTATCGGGCTCGTCCAGGTTGCTCGACTTCATCTTTGACTATGGCTTAATGTAGTATTATTTGGGGGCTAACCCACTTTAGTCCTAGCCCTAACCCACTAAAGAGGGGGCTTTGGAGGCTGGAACTTTTTTTTGGCCCCCTCATTTGGGGCCCCCTAAAATCGGACTTTATGAAGAGTGGGCCAGGGGTGTCCATGTGCCGGGGCCCAAATTGACACCTCTATACATCATGAGTGAATTATCATTGTGATGTAAAGAGTAATATATTAAAATTTTTGAGAAACTTAGTCTGCTGAACAAATGGATATTCATGAATCATGACGATGGACAAGTTAAAATAATAAGAGTGGAGTAAATGAAACAGATATTTGGTTTTAAATCCCTGCACATGGTTCAGTTGTTTATTAATGAGCATTGAGTTCAACTTGCCAGTAGGTGGGGCAATGGAGAATACTTAATAGCTGGCTTTCACATTACCATTTTGAAAGTTTCAAATGATAAGTTGTGAAACCTAGCAACAACATTGTTGTATATATAAAACTCGCAAATGTCAAACAAAATCTAAGCAAGGAATTCCCATGGCCAACAATGGAGGAAACAGAACTAGCAGGGGTGTCCCAATCGTCCCTAATATCCCTCGCAGACCTCCAAGAGAGATAGACTTTGGTTTCGGAAGCATTGTTAATAAAAAATTGGCATCCAAAACGAAGAAAAGGCAAGAGCAGAGGGAGAGCGTTGGTTCATTGACACTCCTCCAATCAATCACTTTCGCAGTTGTCTGGTTATGGACGACGATCATCGGAGTTCTTAAGGTTCGAATTCAAGGGGGGGTTTCCACCAAGAAAACACTTGTTGATGAAAAAGTCAAAACCTCTTCCAGAAAGAGTACTAAAACGAGACAGAAAAGGTAGATTTCACCTTCAGTGTACTCTCTTTCATATTGGTTGGTTGATTATAAGTCACAAAATTGATCTGTTTCAACTATGATTCTCCTTTGTAATTTCCAATAAATTTCAACTGTGTTCAGAAGTTGAATAGTGTGTTTGCGTTTGTGGGAAATATGTTGTATTACCTTGATTTTTCAATGCAATAATTTAGGTAGAATATGTAGCCATGACATTGATTTGAGGGGTTGTCATTCATTCATCGGTCTTTAAAACATATCAACAGTCTGTGAAGTTTATTCGCTTATACATCGCTATCGCAGTCTACTACTACAAAAAATTCGTATTTCTGTCAATTTTATTTTAAAATTATTTTTTTAAAAATATTTATAAATTTTGTCTTAAAAAAAATTACAAGAAATTGTTACCAATTTTCTTACAAAATATTTTGTATAAAACACTTTTTACAATAAATTTTGTAAAAAATACTTACAAATTTTATAATTTTGTAAAAAATGATAGAAAACATCTTTTCTTGCTAATTTTTTTAACAAATTTACAAGAAAAGAATTTCTAGTATTTTAATAATATGCATTGCATCCACCAATTTCTTTTAAAACAAATAACAGCTACACGTAATAAAAAGTTGTGCAAAACTTTTAAAACAGAATCATTAGATCTTTTTATTAGGTGATATTAGTTTTAGAATTTTAAATTTGATATAAAAAAATTGAATTGTGATTGTTCTTTACGAATAACCATTTTTTTAACGTGTATGTAATAGAAGTGAAAAGAACCACATAATATGGATATTGGGTGCGAACATTTTATTTTTATTAAAATATTTGTGTTTGGATTCGGATAGGGTTCTAATATAAAAGAAAGTTCAGTGTGGGATTATTTAGATTAGAAAAGTAAGTGAAAATTGAATAAAAATAACTAAATTTTGAGTGAATTTGTTTAATTTTATTAAAAAACAAAATGAAACTTAATTGTGTTGTATAATAAATTCTTAAATTACCCTTTTAAAAAAATAGTATAAATTATATTTCAATAATGAATAATTATTAAGCAATTAATTTATGTAATGCAAAAAAGTATTTACAAAAATGTTATTTAGTTTTTGTTCTTACAATACCTGTGACGATTAAGTTAGACAACATTAATTGCGCCAAACAATATTAAATGTGAAATTAAATGCGATGATAATTGAACGTAATTTATTTCCCTCGTGTACTCTGGTACTTCTGCTATGTATGGGCTTTTACTTGGATGATCCTTATTCACGCAGCTAATTACTTTGGTTAAATTTTCGAAATACTCTATTGATATATTTTAGTTTTTAAGGTTAAATATGTTTTTTGTCTCTTAACTTTTAGTAAATTTTGGAATTAGTTCATTTCGAAACTTTGGACCAATTTAATTAATCATTCATCTTTCGAAATACGTGAATTTAGTCATTTTAATCAAATTTTGTTAGGTTTATTTGATGTTTCATATGCATTTCAAGATTGTATTTGAGTTGTTTATACTGTTTGACACATTTTTACTTTAATGTTAAGTTAAATACTATTATGAAACGCGCTTGAAATGTCAAATAAACTTAACAAAATTTGATTAAAATGACTAAATTCACGTATTTCGAAAGATGAATGACTAAATTGGTCCGAAGTTTCGAAATGGACTAATTCCAAAATTCACTGAAAGTTAAGGGATCAAAAACATATTTAACCCTAGTTTTTACTTTAACTTAATCTTATTTTGTCCCTGTTAATGACATAGCCGATATGACATTTTCCTTGAACGAATATGCTTAGGCCGAGCACATCTCAGCCCAAGTGGTTGATATGTTCCTGGATGTGCATAGTATAGTAGCCCCCTAGACTAACATGATAAAAGTTTGACTCTTTATGTTGTCATCATGATAAAAATTGGAACACATTTTCAAAATTAGGATCCAATTAGAACAACTTGAAATCTAAGGACGCATTCGAAATTTTGGAACAAAAACAAGGATGTTTCGAAAGTTTAAACCTATATTTTATTATTTTAAGCGTATCAATATATTACTAATCATAAGTTTAAGAGGAGTGATTGACGTACATTCTTACTCTCAAACTCGTTAACTTTTAAATCTTTAATCCAATTGCTTTTGTATTCTTCACCTTGTCTAGTGTCTAGATAGTGATAAAGATATTTTATATCTTCTGCTTTTAGTTATATTGATAGAGATATCATATATTTGATTATGTTTTATTATTATAAAATATTTTGTTTTATTAGGTTTTACCTTTTCCTTTATATAATGAGACATTGTACTCTATATATAGAACAAGGTTCTAATAAATCAGCAAGCAAACTCTTTGAGTTGTTTTCACCAAACACCTTTTGTGCCTATTTGTACGTATTTTTGTATGCATTCTTCCTTCTCATGACTTATACATACTAACATGGTATCTGAGTCATGGTTAAAGAAAAAAAGTCTATCCTAGCATGATTTCTTTCTTGGAAATATTGTTCCACCAACTATCGGGTCACTATTGAACCATCCATTTCTAGTCTCACGCACGAGATGTATATACCTCGGTGTGAGAGGGTGTGTTGGAAGTCCCACATCGACTAGAGATAGGACAATTACATACTATATAAGTGGGGTGCAAACTACACCTTACAAGCTGATTTTGTGAGGTTGAGTTAGGCATAAAATCCACTTCTTAAGATGGTATCATATTTAAATCACCTTCTGCATTTTCTCCTTTCTTGTTGATTTCCTGCCATGACAAAAAAATTCTCTTTGATTCTTCAATAAGAACGTGAATTTAAGGCTACTTTTTATTCGAATTCTCATCACTCTATTGCCAATCTTGCCTTTCACGAGGGACATGGAAAAATTTTTGCGGTGGTTTCTCTGGCAATTGTGGACGGGGATGCTTTCCTCGGTCTAGAGGTCCCAATCCCAAATATTGTGACCATTGTCATCGAACCAATGACACTGCTGGTAACTATTGGATTAAGCATGGTTTGCCTCAAGGTTATCACCAAAACATCAAAGTTGATCCTCCTCCTTCTAAGCCCTTTGCTAGTATGGTTGATAGAACCTCATCTACTTCCGATCTTTGTGCCAGGAAAGGATGACAAAGTTGAAGGTCAGTTTGGTTTCTCTAGAAAGCAGTACGAAGCTCTTCACGCCTTGATCCAACAGTCTCAAAATGATTATTCTCCCATATTTGTTGTTCATCAATGTACTACCAAACCCACAATTTTTGTTTTTCCCTTTTCTTCTTGGATTTTAGATAGTGGTTCTACTAACAATATTTATCTTTTTAAATATTTATTTCAAAATCTCAAACCTATTTCTCCTATTTTTATACAATTACCCAACCAAAACTCCGTCATTGCTAAACTCGCAAGTACCATTGTCTTGGGCAATCTTATCTTTCATAACACCTTTTTTGTTCCTAAATTTTCTTTTGAACTCATTTCTATACCTAAATTGCTTAATTATACTAATTTTTTTATGGTTTTCTTCCAAAATACTTGTCTTATTGTGCAGCCTGATACCTTCCAAACGATTGGAGCAACTAGGAAACATCAAGGCATGTTTTATCTCTTAGATAGTTCTCAAGACATGCGTAACTTGAGTATATCTAACACAAATATTTCCTTACCACATGTCCCCAAGCACGCCCGTCACGTCCGGGTCGTCAAGCTCATCCCTCCCGTCCATTCCATCCAGGTCATCGAGCCCGTCTGTCCCGTATAGGTCGTCAGGCCCACCCGACCCATCTAGGTCATGAAGACGACCAAGACAACTCATGCCAACGTCCTAGACGTGTCGACCCTAAGCCAAGCATGAAAAGTTTAATAATATATTTTAAAAAATAATATATTTTTCATGTTTAAGAAGAAAATCTCATAGGCTGGCCTTGACCTATAAGACTTTTGTGGGGGGGTTTTGGCCTTGTGGGCTTCTTTAATGTGGGGCTTTTTTTCTCCGTGAGCTTTTTTGGCCTTAGCCCACATGGGTCAGGGCCAAGTCTCGAGGTTTGGGCCAAATTGACAACTTTAAATGCTAGTCCTTGTAACTTGTGGCATATGAAACTTGGTCACCCATCTAATAACATTTTAAAGCTTATTTTTTTCTAATCATTCTGATATTTTTTTCTCCTTATATTATTGATTGTGATGCTTGTGCTTTTGCCAAACATAAACGTCTGAAATATTCTTCAAGCACTAGTACATCTCTTCAATTTTTTGAACTTATCCATGTTGATATTTATGGCCCTATTTCAGTCTCTTCCATTGATGGATACAAGTATTTTTTTAACTATAGTTGATGATTATAGCAGATTTACTTGGATTCTCTTTCTTAAAAATAAAACTGAAGTCAGACCTCTTCTTCAAAATTTTCTTACTTTAACAGAAAGTTAGTTTTCTTACAAGCTTAAAAAAATACGTTTTGATAATGTTAAAAAGTTTTTTCTTAATAATTTTTATAATAGTAAGGGTATTTTTCATCAAACTTCATGTGTTGCAACTCCTCAACAAAACAGGATTGTTGAGAGGAAACATCAACATTTTCTCAATGTGTGTCGTGCTTTTTTTTTTTCAAGCAAAAATACCAAATACTTTCTGGTCCTATTCGCTTAAATTGGTTGTTCATCTCATTAATAGGTTACCCACTCCTTTTGTCAATAATCAATCTCTTTATGAATTGGTCTATTCTACTAAACCTAATTTTCCTAATCTAAAGCTTTTGGTTGTCTGGCTTATGTCAGTTCTGCCACTACTGGAAGGACTAAATTGGATTCCCGAAGCTTAAAACGTGTTTTCCTTGGTTATAAGTCTGGAACAAAAGGATATGTTTTGTAAGATCTTCACTCCAAGTCTATTTTTATGACTAGGAATGTTATCTTTCATGAAAATATTTTTCCTTACTCATTCTCTTTGCCATCTAATAACTCTATTGCTTCAATTTATTATTCTCATTCATGTGATATTAGCATGTATGATTTTTCAGCTTTACATGTTTCACATGCCACTAACCTTACTATGAACCCTGCTACTAGTCTTGTTTCTAATAATGTTGAAGTTAATGATCATGATCTTAGAACTTCTCATAGAGTGAAAAACAGGTCTCGATACTTAGATCAATATTATTATGGTGTTGCTTCCACAACATGCTCTACTTTTCCACACCTTATCCAATCCATTTATTTGTTTCTTATGATAATTGTTCTCTTGACAATACTGCCTTTTGTCATAATATTTTTGCCCAAGTTGAACTATTCTCCTTCAAAGAAGCTGCTCAACATGACTATAGGAAACAGGCTATGGATGTTGAGTTACATGCTCTTCATAGAAACCAGACTTGGACTTTAGTTCCTCCTCCTTCTAGCATCAAGTCAATTGGTTGCCGCTAGGTTTACAAACTCAAACATAAACTAGATGGCACATTTATAGGTTTGAAGCACGATTGGTGGTTAAGGGTTTTACTCAAACCAAGGGGCTTGATTATTTCAAAACCTTCTCCCCTGTTGTCAAACTTTCTATTGTACGAATCCTTTTAGCCTTGGCCACTGCTAGTGATTGGTTTTTTCATAAGTTGGATGTTGACAATGCTTTCCTCCATGAAGACTTACACGAAGAGGTCTATATGAAGCCTCCACCTAGTCTTTCTGTTCCCCAACCAAATCTTGTCTATCAGCTTAACAAGTCTCTATATGGTTTAAAATAAGTCAGTCGTAATTGGAATCAAAAATTAACCTCAAAGTTATTTCTTCATGGCTACACACAAAGCACTATTGACCACTCTCTCTTTGTGAAGAAATTTCCTCTATTATTATTGTTTTATTGGTTTATGTCAACGATGTGGTTCTCATTCATAATAACATTGCTGGAATTAATGCTCTAAAAGCTCATCTTCATTCTAGGTTTCATATTAAAGATCTTGGCTCTCTTAAATATTTTTTGGCCTTTGAAGTTGCTCGTTCTCTTCATGGATTAGTTTTGAACAAAAGGAACTATTGTTTGGACCTCATTTCAGAAGCAGGGATTCTTGGATGTAAACATGCACCAATGCCATTTGATCCTTTCATCAAACTTCATCCTAACAAGGGAGCTCTTCTACTAGATCCTTCTTCCTTTCGGTGTCTGATTGGACGATTACTTTACTTGACTTACACTAGGCTTGATATTAGTTTCGTTGTCCAACAACTCAGTCAGTTTGTTTCTTTCCCATGTGAACCACATATGCAACATGCTTTACGGATCATTCGGTACTTAAAACATGCTCCTGGCTATGACCTTTTGTATAAATCCAACACATCTCTTAAAATTCAGGCATTTTCTGATTCTGACTAGGCAAAATGTGCCACTACCTGACGCTCTGTTTCTAGATATTATGTTTTCTTAGGCACCTCTTTGGTTGCTTGGAATTCTAAGAAACAAACCATTGTTTCACATACTTCTTTTGAGACTACAATGGATTCAATACCTTTTTTAGGATTTTCATTTTTTTGTTCTCACTCCCTACACTGCCTTTTGTGACAATAATTTCATTATTTGCATTGTCAAGAATCTCACTTTTTATGAGAGAACCAAACATATAGAACTTGATTGTCACATTATTGGACAAAAGCTTGTTGATGGCCTTATCCACATTCTCCATGTTCTTTCTACAAGTCAACTTGTTGATATGTTTACTAAATCATTACATCCTTCTGTTTTTCGGGTTACTACTTCCAAGTTGGAACTTTATAATCTTTATGCCCACTTTAAGAGGGGGTGATAAAGATATATATCTTTTACTTTTAATTATATTGATAAAGATATCATATATTTGATTCTTTTTTATTATTATTATTATTATTAAATATTCTGTTTTATTAGGTTTTATCTTCCTTTTATATGACAAAACTTTGTAATTTATATATTAAACAAAATTCTAATACATCAATAAGTTAATTCTCTTTGAGTTATTTGTACCGAACATCTTTTATGTATATATGCACACATTTTTATACGCATTATTCCTTTTCGTGACTTATAGCTACTGACATATAATAATTTTGTTCTGCAATGTCAGCTAACGTAATAAATTAATGGAAAATGATATTTTAACCCATCTTTTTTGACCTATTTTTAACCCAGTATTGTAATCACCGTTAGATCACCTATTTGGATTATTTTTAGTGATGTGATGTGATGATCTAATGATGATTGAAGTGGTGGTTTAAAAGTGGGTCAAAAAAAGTGGATTAAAGTATCATTGACCTAAATTAATAATGCCATTACCTACTTGTCTAGATAACTTTTTTCTGACAATGAGTAATGCCAGCTCATGCAATAATGCCCCTACCAATTTATGTACTTGAAACATTTCTCTTTTAAATATGGCTTAAATACTCTTTTGGTCCTAGTTTTGGTCGACTTTTTTCACTTTGGTCCTACTTTTTAAATTGTTTTCAATTTGGTCCTACTTTTCGTTATATTTTTTCAATCAACTCCTTTCCGTTAACTCCGTCCAAATCATTAACGGATGTGAACAGTAACTGCCACGTGTCATTTTGTGATTTTTTTGATTTTTTTTGATTTTTTTTTTAATTTTTTTTTAATTTTTTTTTTAATTTTTTTTAATTTTTTTTTTAATTTTTTTTATTTAAAAAAATGTACACGTGTCAAGCTCATATTATGCCACGTGTCAGAATTAGATTTTTGTATTCAATTTGGTCCTATTATTCGTTATCTGTTTTCAATTTGGTCCTAGTTTTTTTTAAAAAATTTAACATTTTTTTTCCTCTCCAAATTGAGACAAAATTTAATTTGTATATATTAAAATGCATATTTTTGTTAAATATTTTAATTTAGAATTAAATTTAGTTTAAAATTAAAACGAAAAAAAGCAATAACACCATTAATTTAAAATTTTAAGAGGTTAAAAATATTTAATTTTAAACGAACTCTAATTTTAAATTAAAAATATTTTTAAAAATATGTATTTTAATAAGAATATTCATATAACATTTATATACAAATTGTATTTTGTCTTTGGAGAGGAACAAAAATACTAAATTAATAAAAAAAATTTAAATTAATGGTGTTATTGCTTTTTTTCGTTTTAAATCTAAACTAAATTTAATTCTAAATTAAAATATTTAACAAAAATATTCATTTTAATATATACAAATTAAATTTTGTCTCAATTTGGAGAGGAAAAAAAATGTTAAATTTTTTAAAAAAAACTAGGACCAAATTGAAAACTGATAACGAATAATAGGACCAAATTGAATACAAAAATCTAATTCTGACACGTGGCATAATATAAGCTTATTTTTTTTAAATAAAAAAAATTAAAAAAAAATCAAAAAAATCACAAGATGACACGTGGCAGTTACTGTTCACATCCGTTAATGATTTGGACGGAGTTAACGGAAAGGAGTTGATTGAAAAAATATAACGAAAAGTAGGACCAAATTGAAAAGAATTTAAAAAATAGGACCAAAGTGAAAAAAATCTACCAAAACTAGGACCAAAAGACTATTTAAGCCTTTAAATATTACACTTTAACTTCGTCCTTCTTTCTCCATTGACATTGGAAAGTTCAATTCAGTATCTAACTTCTGATCTGCTTTTACTGTGTCAATTTACTAGCATTGAAAACCTGGTTGTCATCGTACATTTATTAGGTTGTGGGAGTAATAAAGGCCATTGTTTTCTTTTTTCAACATCGTGAGGGGTTAAATTACTTTAAAGAGTGATCCTAAAGTAATCTTTCTTTTCATTACTTTAATTTGATCAATTTAAAATTATTTAACATTTAAATTTAAATAAAATAAATAACAAAAAATATTCAAAGAAATTTTTTGGTGCTTCTTCTTTACATAATAATAATAATAATAATAATAATAATAATAATAATAATAATAATAATAATAATAATAATAATAACAATAAGAATAATAGTAAAACAATAAGAATTCTAAGAACTTGTGTTTTTATATACAAAAGAAATGGATTCTCTAAGGTGGAAAGGAAGATATATGAGAGTGTTTGTTGATAATTTTGATGATTTGTTCCTCAATTAGTCGTGAAGATTAAAGGGAGGTTCACTAATAGAAATTTTTCCAATAGTAATCAACATTTTATTTTAACTTAATTTATACAAAATCTATTTTAATATAATATAATATTATCAATTTTAATTTTTTTCATTTTAAATAATAAATTACATTTCATAATAATAATTTTTCATTTAAACTAATCACTCACCTAAAATTTATTTGAACTTAGTTTCTACAAATACTATTTTTAATATAATTTTATCATTTTGAATTCTTTTTATTTTCAATAATGACTCACAAAATTTAACATAATCTACATTATATTTTATTTTGACTCACTTTTATAACCAAGGGTAAAATGATAATCTTTTAATTTTAACAATCATAATTTTTTTTTAATTTATAAAATACATCATGTCATTCACAAACTTTCATAAAAATTCTTCTCAAATCTCTTCATTTCTTATCATTTGTCCATTAATTGAAACAATTTTACTTTCACCTCTTTTCTCTCTTAAATTTACTTCCTAAAATTCGCCTTTGTAAATGCTACTAATCATCACCGAGGCCCAAGTAAGAAAACTCAATGAAGGTTAAAATTAAGAAAATGCTGAGAGCTAAAGATGTTGAAACACAAAGTTCCAAAACTCAAATGACAAGGTTCAAAACAAGCACAACTCTACTAGATGTAAACGTGAACATACACATGATGTTTTCACACTTTTTCGTTTAAATTATTTTTTTTCATTTCACTATCACTTGTATTTTCCTTTTTGAACACTTTTATTCACTATTTTTCTATCAAACCATTCGGCTAACCACTACACCATGCATTTTTCTTCAAACAAGTTTTGCACTCAACCAAAGATAAGAACTAGATCAAAAGGCCGAAGGAAACCTAAATGAATCAACAATAAAACCTCAATAAAACACAACGGAAACCAAACTCTAGGAATGATGATCTACTAGCAAGTATCAACTCAACTTTGTAAAACAAAATCACTCGAAGGAACATATATGATTTTATTTTCAAAGACAATATTTTTTTCAAATTTTCAGTAAACAAGTGAAATTAGAGAGGGAGCTCTGAAGACTGGGGCTTTTTTTTGGCCTCTTCATTTGGGACCCCTAAAAAAGAACTTTATGAAAAGTGGGTCAAAGTTGGTCCATGAACTAAGGACCAAATTGACACCTCTAGTGAAATGTAAGTATATATAAGTGTATTATAACATTTTGACCATTTAAATTCTTGGTTTTTCTAATTACTTTATAAGATGACATATTAAAATTTACTTTAAACCATTTTCTTTCAATTCAATTTAGTATTGACGTGTCACAAGTTGTTTATTAATGTCGTTTAAATTTTAAATCTACTCCCATTAAAAGGAGGTGTTACAGTGAAAACGTTAAATAATATTATTTAATAATATTTACTCAACGTAATATACATAACTAAGTTTGAGGATATTATTCAAGATATCATTCATGAAATACAATATATTTATTAAGTTTAACGTGTATAATTATGACTAATAAATTTGTAATTAACTTGCAATTTAAATTTAAACGTTAAAATATATAACCCAATACGAAGTAATGAATGAAATATAAAATATTTATTTTCTGTTCTTTTATTTAGTTTTAATAAAATCTTCGTAGTCTAATATGAAGTTATTTGGAAATAAAAAATAATACATAACGTCTAAAGTTTACTTATCAAAACATTCAACAAAATAAAAATTAATTACCACAAAGATAAATGTTACAACACAATTTATGCAGTTCAAATAAATTTGTCAGTCTATATAAACAATATTTTCATGTCCTTCGACAAATACATTACATTCAGAGAAAGAATAAGAGTAAACCTTATTGTTATTGATACAACACTGGTAGAAATGTCTAAGTTTTCATTTTCACATATACTTACCTTCATCCTTATCATCTCAGGTTTGATAATTTTACAATTTGTAATATTTTGATAACCAATGCAATGTTAATATTGTTCAATAATTTAATTGTAATTTTGTTTTGCATTTTTCAGTTATTTCAAGAATAAGTGAAGCAGTGCCAAAAAGATGTCAGAAAGTGTTAAACGCAATAAACTGCAACCTCCTAGAATGTGGAAAAGCTTGCTACAACACGTATAAAGACTTTCAAGGATTTGGACAGTGCATTCGCAATATTAACACTAATAGTTATGAATGTCTTTGCGTCTACGATTGTAATGCTAACAAGTCTGGAGCTTAATCAACCCCAAATTTCTTGTAAACTTAGCTAGATTATAACAGGGTGAAAAATAAGGTGATTGAAAGTTAATCAATAAGCAATAATTGTATGGTTCATTTGAGTAAAAAAATTTGGTGTTTATTTGTGAAGTGTATTTGTCTTTTTAACTTATTCTTTCCAAAATTTACTTCTGTTCCTATTTTTGCCCAATAATCTCGATAATAGTACATCTTTAAGAAGTCGAGGGTTTAGATACTCATTTCTCTATTTTTAAATCCCAAAACTCATGTAATTAGTTTTTTATCAAACCCATATTCAAATTAAACATAAAAATCAAACATGAATTAGTTTAAATTTAATATAAAATCTAAACAACATTGAACAAACTTTTTTATATTTGATTTCATAAAAAAAGGTTATTGTCATTATAAATAAATTTGTCAAACATTTTCTTAAAAAAAAAAAAAGACATGTTAAATATTTTATAGTAAAAATCTGCTAAATTAAAAAACATTTATTAAATATTTTATATGATTATTACTTTATAATTTATCTCATATTTATAAAAAAATTATATAATCTTTGTAGTTTGGTTTAATTAGTCATTTGATCTTTGTTTTCATTTAAAATTGTTGGTCATCTGGTTTGTTTTTAGTCTCAATTTTGTGTTGATTTGATAAATTTATGCAATTTGGACATGATTTTTGAAAATTGATGCAAAATGGTCTTAATTTGGGAAAATTGATGAAATTTAGTCATTATTTGTGAAAATTGATGTAATTTAATCCTGATTTGTCAAAATTGATGTAATGTTGTCATGATTTGTGAAAAATTAATGAAATTTGGTCATTTTTCTTAAATTTCTTGTAAGAGATTGAAGATTTTTTTCTGAAGATTAAAACTGTTAATAAGAAATGTTTGTTATGTTTTTGTAATTAACATAATCTTAGTATCAATGTTGATAAAAAATCATTAATCTGTTTTAGGAAATTTAATAAAATGATCGAATTGCATCATTTTTTTATGAATCAAAACTAAATTGTACCAATTTTTACAACTTGAGACTAAAAAAATATGGAGGACCAATTTCGTATTTTTGGATGAAAAACAGAAATCAAATAACTAATTAAACCATAATAGTTTTAAAAATTGCAATAAAACATAATAGTTCAATTTAAAAAAAAAATAGATCTACAAAATTCTAAACTTTAGACTGTTTCTTTTTTTATTATTATTATTTTGAACAAGTTTGATTTTCAACATCCTCACCAACAAAAATATTCGCATCACTAGTATCTCTTACAAGTATTTAATGGATGTATTTCAACAAGTATTTTTTGTACATACAAATGATCGTATCAAACAGGCGAGGATGGTATCACAATACACAAACAAATATATGTAAATGTCTTTATTTATCACTCTTTTTGAATCAGTATTTTAGATTATTGAATTTGTAATAAAAAAAGTAAGATGGTCAGAGTGAAGAGAAAAAATAGAAATTGATTTTTTAATATTATTTTAATTTAATTGTACTTTTTAAGTTTTGTTTTTAATAATAATTTTTATTTTTTTATTTTTTTATTATTATAAAAATAATATATATATATATATATACCTATTATTTTTTTATTCCAAAAATAATCAAATGAAATTATCCTAATTTTGAAGAAAATATCAATACATGTTTCATTTGAAACTAAACTAGTTTTTTACCTGTGCAATGCACCGGACTATTTAAAATGTATATTTTTCTTTATTATAAATAACAATAATACTAAAAAGAGTAACAAAATTGTGTAATAACATAATATTTGAATATATAGAACTTTAATATTTTGATTATATTTAACATTATTACATTTAAATACTATTTGATAATTTTTTTCGAAGTAATTAAAAATACTAAAATTTTTTTACCCACCTTCCATCTTGGTATTTCTTTTCAAGAATTTATAAGCAAACTTTTACATTTAATTGGTCCACATATATGTTATGAATAAAAATATATTGGGAATTTTCCTAAACCAACTTTTTTTTTAAAATGTAATAAAAGTAAAATTTAAATATAACAACAAAATAAAACATGAATACAAATAAATATAACTGATAAAATATTAAAGGAATAAATTAACCAATGTAGAAGCTTGAATTGAATTTCTAAAAGAATATCATAAACAATAAGATTTTTAAAACAATAATTTATTACTTAAAGATTTTAGTTATGTCCAAAAAGCAACATATTTAAATTTTTTGTGGGTTAAATATGTTTTTGGTTCTTTAACTTTTGGTGAAAATTAGAATTAGCTCATCTTCAAAACTTTAGCTTAAAAGTTCTCAAATTTTATAAATGTTTGAATTTAGTCCTTTTAACCAAATTTTGTTAAATTATTTGACATTTCAAATGTTTTTCTTGATAGCATTTGAGTTGTTACACATCTCTATTTCAATGTTAGCTAAAAAAATATTATGAAACTCGTTTGAAATGTAAAATAAACTTAACAAAATTTGGTTAAAAGGACTGAATTCACATACATATAAAGTTGGATGACTAAATTGGACTAAAGTTTAAAAAAAAAAATTAATTTCAATTTTTATTAAAAGTTAAGAAACAAAAAAAAAACATATTTAATCTAATTACTTTTAGAAACCCTAATATAAGAAAAATTAAGTTTTTTCAGAAAAGAAACATAAATGAGATAAGAATTCTAAATTTTATAAGGATTTATTTTATGTACAAAAATATACATATGAAGTCATAAAAAAATAACTACTAATGTATTTTTCAAATCCTGACCTAATGTAAATTTAATCTTTTGCTAAACTTGTCTCTGTTAGACCGAAATGTAAATAACTTTATTTAAATATTTTGAAGCACAAATATTGATCATGACATATGTAAAAATATTAGTGTATTTATTTTAATTATTTTGATTATGTTAAAAATAAATAAAAAGACAAAAAAATTATGAGGTGTTTCTCGGTTAGACATTGTCAGATAGGAATTTCTCATGATTTGTAGTTGTACTCATGACATCTTTATCATCATTTAAAATGAGTATCTTTGATCATTTCTTTGTATTCATTCTTGATAAGAGTATATACAATTATATATGTATAAGTATCAGACGAAGAAGATAAAATATAATTATATTTTATTAAAAAATTAAATAATTTTATTAGGGGGTAGATTTCCATTGTATCAAAATAAAGACATAAAGACATTGCATACAAAATTGGTACCATTCTACATTTTAAATTAACATTGAAAAAAGATATATGTTAGTTAATAGCAATAAAAAATACTACTATAAATATAAACAATATATTGTGATTTTAATTTAATTGACATTTTATTAATTAAATTTAAAATATTTAAAATATATTATTTATCTATATATTGTATTCATATACAATTTTATTGAAAATTAATGATTTTAATTATGTAATAAACGTCCCATTTAATTATTAAGCGAAATTAAAGGAAAACGTCACACAAAATAAGTACAGTAGCGTAGTCCTGGGGTCTTTAACACAACCCCGATAAAACTCGGGCACACCACGATGCCAAAGGAAAGCTGAATACGAATACAACATAGAGTGTAGCGTAGAAATACAGAAAGAGATACATGGGCCATAGCCCTAAATAAAACACAAGGAAAACTCCAGCCCGGATGGCTAAGCAGCGGAATCACCATTCGCTTGTTGACCATGAGAACCTCGCCCATCTGCTCCCATCAACCAAGTTGATGATGATCATCGCAAGGAAAAAACAGCCACATACAATACAACCATGTAACGAAACGGGTAAGCTAGAGCCATCAACATATTCATCATGCAATCAAATATATTTTCATCATCTCATATCCACATAGCAACCAAACATGTTATGACTCTTCATTCAATACACTACGACTCGACTCGACTCATCCAGATACGTATAACTTAGTCAGATTCAGCGGATGCTTGCACTTGTGGTGGATACCTCTACTCGACCCTGAGCTGCTCGATCCCTGAGCTATGTAATACAAGTGTTACGATGAATCAAAATCTCTCCCACCACAAGGTTAGCCCTTAATGAATTTCAGGCCTCCTGCTACTCTCACCACAGGAGTCAGTCCGCTCTAAGTGAGACTAACTGGCCCCTTAGAGTGTCAGGATACAGTCCTTACCTTGAATCCTTACTTATTTATACAGATGGGGCACCACCATGGACATCCATTAACAGGGCCATGGAATTACGTCCCGACCACTGAAGCGCAACCCCGAAAATCTCACCTAAAGACCCCAAGGACTTATGCATTGACACATACATAACACAACCGCACAACCCAAATGATATTCACTACGCATGTATATGTTAATTGTACCGACCTTTAAGTCAACGCCTTTCATGTTCCAGGCTCAACACATTTCGTCTCATCATGAACCATTCATGTACCAAGGACTTCCAATTCATATCGTTATCATGCCTCTCTCATACCAACCCTTTCAATACAATCTCATGCAAAACTCATGTCAACCCTTTATACATAATTCGCAACTTGTATTTCTCTATCATACCCACACATACCAAGCCTTTAGCACAGATACTCAAAACCAAGCCAATATTATCCACACAAAACCAAGAAAAACATCCCACATCACACTGTCTCGCCCAGCACCTCGCTTAGGCTGGAGGGTCTCGCTCAGGCGAGGCAATCTCGCTCAGGCGAGCCTCCCCCTCGCCTAGGCGAGAGCACAAAAATCAGGTGCATGAGCAACGCGGGATCTCGCTTAAGCGAGATCCCTCTCGCCTGGGCGAGTTGCCTGCTCGCTCAAAAGTCGAGCTGGTCGCCTGGGCGACCTTTCGCGCAACAGCTCTGGGCGAGCTCCCTGTTCATCTCGCCTAGGCGAGTCTGGCTCGCTTGGACGAGATTAACAGGTCTCGCCACTGTTTCACCTGCAGCAACCAAGTTCTTCACCCAAACAGTTCATACAATATATTCTCACGCATCAAAACGAAATATCATTCCATCAAATTAATAACCAACTCATACACGGTTCAGAAACATGACCCGAAATTAAAACCCTAACTTCCCGTACCTGGAATAAGCTAGTAAACGACCCAACACGCCCCCAACACCGAACGCACGAGCACAACAGCTCAAGGAGCGAATGACAGAACTGAAAAGGTAGCGAAGCAGAAGCACGATATGGGTTACTTGGGACCCTAGCTGTGAAATGAACAAAAGGAACAATGGAGACGGAAAAGGCTAGCACAGTACTTACATGGAGTAGAGCACAACTTCGAGCTAGTTTGAAGATGGCGAAAAACCTAACCCTAGCAGAGCTCTTTGTGTGAGGGAGAAAGGGTTGACGGCTGCTGCGTTTCTGTGAGAATGAAAGTGAGAGTGGGATTAGGGCAGACCTTAGGACCTTATACATTGGGCCGGCCTTAGGCCCACTAACTTTAGGGCAGAAAAGTTAACAGATTTTAAATGGGCCTTACATTCCCTCCAACAACAAAAATTTTCATCCTCGAAAATGAAAGACTCACCAGGTAAACAGATGTGGATGTGATTTTCTCATGTCCTCCTCTAACCCCCAAGTCGAGTCACCCGTCCTCCGATCCCAGATGACTTTAACAAGATTAACGGTCTTTCCACGGCGTTCCTCAACCTTGGTATCCTCAAGGGCTATGGGTGGTACTTCCACTGTGTGATCCTCCCTGATTTGTATATCCTCAGCTTCCAACACGTGGGTCGGATCGAATACATACTTCCTCAGTTGTGACACATGAAACACTGGATGAAGGTTCGCCAACTGCGGGGGTAAAGCTATCTCGTAAGCTACCGGTCCGATCCTCCTCGTGATATGATATGGGCCAAGGAACTTAGGCGAAAGCTTCCTTGAGCGGAGAGCCCTTCCCACGCCCGTGGTTCGGGTCACTCTCAAGAATACATGATCTCCTACTGCAAACTCCAAAGGTCTCCTCCTACGATCAGCATAGGCCTTCTGCCTACTCTGAGAAGCCAGCATCCTATCTCTCACCATCCTCACCTTCTCGTGGTCTGCTCTAACAACTCAGGTCCAACCAACACGGCCTCTCCATCCTGATACCAGCAAAGAGGAGTCCTACACCTTCTGCCGTAAAGAGCCTCGTATGGCGTCATGCCAATGCTCGCATGAAAGCTGTTGTTGTAGGTGAACTCTATCAAAGGCAATACTTCATCCCAAGCACCCAGATGGTCCAGTATACATGTCCTCAACAAGTCTTCTAACGACTGGATCGTCCTCTCAGACTGACCATCGGTCTGAGGGTGATAAGCTGAACTCATGGTGAGCTTGCTACCCATAGCACCCTGTAGCGTCTGCCAAAACCGGGATGTGAATCGTGGGTCTCTGTCGGAAACTATGCTTGAGGGCACTCCATGAAGCCTTACTATCTCCCTAATGTACAACTGGGCCAGCTTGGCCATTGACATCCTCAAGTTCATCGCCAAAAAGTGAGCACTCTTGGTCAACCGATCCACTATCACCCAGATAGCGTCATGTCCTCTAAAATTCCGTGGAAGATGAGTCACGAAGTCCATAGAGATGCTGTCCCATTTCCACACCGGTACCTCCAACGACTGTAGAACGCCACCGGGTCTCTGATGCTCCACCTTCGCCTTCTGACACGTCAGACAGGCGGATACAAACTGAGCCACGTCCTTCTTCATCCCTTGCCACCAGAAAGTTCCCTTGAGGTCCTGGTACATCTTAGTCATGCCAGGATGCAAGCTAAGACGACTCTTGTGTCCTTCCTCAAGGATCAACTTCCTCACCTCAGCATCATCAAGTATACATACTCTGCCTCGAAACCTCAGTATGCCATCATCACTCACGGCAAAGTCTCTGGCTTCCTCTGATCCAAGTTGTTCCCTAACCCTGTTCAGATCAGCATCCAACAATTGCCTCTCTCTGATTGAGCCCAAGAAATCACTAGATATAGTAAGAGTACTACACCCAATGGACTCAGACCCCAACTCCACCTGTATCCTCATGTCTCTGAACTTCTCTAGTAGTTCTACCTCTTTTATCATGAGATGTGCTGTGTGTACCGTCTTCCTACTCAGAGCATCTGCTACCACATTTGCCTTCCCCGGATGGTATAGAAGCTCGAAGTCATAGTCCTTCAGGAATTCCATCCACCTCCTCTGCCTCATGTTCAACTCCTTCTGATCAAACAAGTACTTTAAGCTCTTGTGGTCGCTGAACACCCGAAACTGAGCACCATACAGATAGTGCCTCCAGATCTTCAAGGCGAAAACTATAGCCGCCAATTCCAAGTCATGAGTGGGATAGTTACGCTCATGTATCTTAAGCTGCCTCGAAGCATATGCCACCGCCTTCTTTTCTTGCATCAAAACACAACCAAGTCCAAGATGAGACGCGTCGTAGTAGACTTCAAACGGTTTCCCAACATCCGGAATTACCAATATAGAAGCACTCGTCAATCTTCTCTTTAACTCTTGAAAGCTCTCCTCACACTTGTCCGTCCAAGTGAAGGGTTGGTCTTTCCGGGTAACCAAAGTCAAAGGTGCCACAATCTTGGAGAATCCCTCTATGAATCTCCTATAGTAACCCGCCAACCCCACAAAGCTCCTGATCTCTGTGGCCGATTTAGGACTTTCCCACTTTACCACTGCCTCGACCTTTGCCGGGTCCACTGCAATCCCCTGGGCGGATATCACATGCCCCAAAAACTGAACTTCATCCATCCAGAACTCACACTTGGACAACTTGGCATACAATTGCTTCTCTCTCAAAACACCAAGCACCAACCTAAGGTGTTCTGCATGTTCCTCCTAAGTCCGGGAGTAGATAAGGATGTCGTCTATGAAGACTACGACAAACTTATCTAGGAAAGGTCGAAAGATCCTGTTCATGTAGTCCATGAACACTGCGGGAGCGTTGGTCACACCAAACGGCATAACCACGTACTCATAGTGGCCATACCTCGACCTGAAGGCTATCTTCTGCACATCATCAGCCTTTACCAAAATCTGATGATAACCTGATCGCAGATCTATCTTCGAGAACACCGATGACCCATGCAACTGATCCATCAAGTCATCAATTCTCGGGAGCGGATACTTATTCTTGATCGTCATCTTGTTCAGCTGCCTGTAGTCCACACACAGACGCGAACTCCCGTCCTTCTTCTTTACCAACAACAGTGGTGCTCCCCAAGGCGAAGTACTGGGCCGTATGAACTGTTTCTCCATCAGATCTTCTATCTATTTCTTGAGCTCTACCAACTCTGCCAGAGCCATGCGATATGGGGCCATCGAGACCGGGCTTGTTCCTGGGACTAGATCAATAGAGAACTCCACCTCTCTACTGGAAGGCAACCCTGGTACCTCTTCTGGAAACACATCCCCAAAATCCTGGACGACTGGTATCACAGACGTCGTTTCTCCTCTCTCCACCTCCATATGTGTGAAGATCACGTAGCACTGCGCACCGTCCTTTAGCTCCCTCATAACACCCTGGGAGGACACCAACTCATGCTCCTCTGAGTCGGGAAACAACAGCTTCTTCTCCCGACAATCTATCAGAATGCGATTAGCAGAGAGCCAATCCATCCCTAGGATCACCTCCAACTCCTGTAGAGGTAGGCAGATTAAGTTCACCCTGTACCTGCGCCCCTCTACCTCCATTGGAAGCCTAGCACACAAGGACGACGTCCTGACCAAACCCGATGCCAGAGTAGACACCACAAGCTCACACTGCAGCTCGCACACCGGCAGACCCAACCGTTCCACACATGCATTTGACACAAAAGAGTATGTCGCTCCAGAATCATATAACACACAGCAAGAAGAACCAGCTATCATGCAACTACCCATAACCAAGTTACCTGAGCCTGATGCCTCAGTCCCTGACATGGCGTACACTATGCCCGTCGCCTGAGGCCTGTTGCCTCTGTCTCTCCCCTGATGCTGCTGGGGTGCCTGAACTGGAGGGCGTGTCGCTGCCCTAGAAAGGTTGGGGCAATCTCTCCCAAAGTGGCCTTCCTTGCCACAATTGTTGCACCTGCGGTAACCCTCCCTACGTGGACAAGCATACCTCGGGTGGGGTCCTCCACATGTATAACACTGCACTCGACCCTGCTGAGGAGGAAGACCCCTAGACCCCTGAGACTGATGGTGAGGCCTATCATACGGTCTCCTCCGCTCCTCGTGTCTGGGCCTGGACCCAGATGGTCCACCGATCCTCTGAGGCGGCTGTGGCTGCTGTGGACACTGACCTTCCACCTCACGCTTCATCTTCTCCATCACTCTGGCCTTCTCTACCAGAGCAGCAAAGTCCTTGATGGACAAGGGTGCCACCATCAAGCGAATATCTCCTCTGAGGTCGTTCTCAAACTTACGGCATCTCCACTCCTCATCCAGTGGCAGTGTATAGAAGCGGCTGAGATGCTTGAACCTCTCAGCGTACTCAGCTACTGTCTTCCCTCCCTGGGTTAACTGGAGGAACTCCACCTCCTTGACGTACCGGATGCTGTCAGGAAAGTACTCTGATAGGAATCTCTCCCTGAAAGTCTCCCATGACACGAGCTCATCCCTCTCCTCCAGGATGGATCTGGTGCTGCTCCACCAATGCTCCGCCTCTCCCGTGAGCATGTACACAGAGAACGCCTACCTGTTCTCTGCAGGGCACATCTACGCATCATAGATGCGCTCCAGGTCCTTCAGCCATTGGTCTGCGGCGTCAGGACTAGTCTTCCCGTCAAACTTCGTCGGGTGGTGCTTCAGGAAATCCTCTAGACTCCACTCCCTAACAGCAGGTCGTGGTTCAGGACCAAACACAGGGGCAGCCGCCCTGTTCTCCTCCAACTGGCGGAGGGCCTCCATATGCTGCCGATGAGCATCCTCGACAGCTATCCTAGCAGCCTCCATCTGCTGCATCACTGCCTGTTGCTGCTCAAGCGACGCCGCCTGTCGCTGCATGGATGCCTCATGCTGCTGCATCATCGCAGCACTCTGCTGCGTCATAGCTGCTACCATTGCCTCTATGGCTCTGGCGATATCTGGTGTGTCCCCCTGGGATGACTGAGAAGCTCAGCGAGGAGGTGCCATAATCCACTGGCACACAGAAAATCACTTGGTTAGGTTCGATAAAGGCAAGAATTTAACTAAGAACACTCAGAAGATACACAAAGAAAGCTAAGCGGACATCCAAGTCCACAGACCTAAGGAATGATCGCTCTGATACCATAAATGTAACGTCCCATTTAATTATTAAGCGAAATTAAAGGAAAACGTCACACAAAATAAGTACAGTAGCGTAGTCCTGGGGTCTTTAACACAACCCCGATAAAACTCGGGCACACCACGATGCCAAAGGAAAGCTGAATACGAATACAACATAGAGTGTAGCGTAGAAATACAGAAAGAGATACATGGGCCATAGCCCTAAATAAAACACAAGGAAAACTCCAGCCCGGATGGCTAAGCAGCGGAATCACCATTCGCTTGTTGACCATGAGAACCTCGCCCATCTGCTCCTATCAACCAAGTTGATGATCATCGCAAGGAAAAAACAGCCACATACAATACAACCATGTAACGAAACGGGTAAGCTAGAGCCATCAACATATTCATCATGCAAACAAATATATTTTCATCATCTCATATCCACATAGCAACCAAACATGTTATGACTCTTCATTCAATACACTACGACTCGACTCGACTCATCCGGATACGTATAACTTAGTCGGATTCAGCGGATGCTTGCACTTGTGGTGGATACCTCTGCTCGACCCTGAGCTGCTCGATCCCTGAGCTATGTAATACACGTGTTACGATGAATCAAAATCTCTCCCACCACAAGGTTAGCCCTTAATGAATTTCAGGCCTCCTGCTACTCTCACCACAGGAGTCAGTCCGCTCTAAGTGAGACTAACTGTCCCCTTAGAGTGTCAGGATACAGTCCTTACCTTGAATCCTTACTTAGTTATACAGATGGGGCACCACCATGGACACCCACTAACAGGGCCATGGAATTACGTCCTGACCATTGAAGCGCAACCCCGAAAATCTCACCTAGAGACCCCAAGGACTTATGCACTGACACATACAGGACACAACCACACAACCAAAATGATATTCACTACGCATGTATATGTTAATTTTACCGACCTTTAAGTCAACGCCTTTCATGTTCCAGGCTCAACACATTTCGTCTCATCATGAACCATTCATGTACCAAGGACTTCCAATTCATATCGTTATCATGCCTCTCTCATACCAACCCTTTCAATACAATCTCATGCAAAACTCATGTCAACCCTTTATACATAATTCGCAACTTGTATTTCTCTATCATACCCACACATACCAAGCCTTTAGCACAGATACTCAAAACCAAGCCAATATTATCCACACAAAACCAAGAAAAACATCCCACATCACACTGTCTCGCCCAGCACCTCGCTTAGGCTGGAGGGTCTCGCTCAGGCGAGGCAGTCTCGCTCAGGCGAGCCTCCCCCTCGCCTAGGCGAGAGCACAAAAATCAGGTGCATGAGCAACGCAGGATCTCGCTTAAGCGAGATCCCTCTCGCCTGGGCGAGTTGCCTGCTCGCTCAAAAGTCGAGCTGGTCGCCTGGGTGACCTTTCGCGCAACAGCTCTGGGCAAGCTCCTTGTTCATCTCGCCTAGGCGAGTCTGGCTCGCTTGGGCGAGATTAACAGGTCTCGCCACTGTTTCACCTGCAGCAACCAAGTTCTTCACCCAAACAGTTCATACAATATATTCTCAAGCATCAAAACAAAATATCATTCCATCAAATTAATAACCAACTCATACACGGTTCAGAAACATGACCCGAAGTTAAAACCCTAACTTCCCGTACCTGGAATAAGCTAGTAAACGACCCAACACGCCCCCAACACCGAACGCACGAGCACAACAGCTCAAGGAGCGAATGACAGAACTGAAAAGGTAGCGAAACAGAAGCACGATATGGGTTACTTGGGACCCTAGCTGTGAAATGAACGAAAGGAACAATGGAGACGGAAAAGGCTAGCACAGTACTTACATGGAGTAGAGCACAACTTCGAGCTAGTTTGAAGATGGCGAAAAACCTAACCCTAGCAGAGCTCTTTGTGTGAGGGAGAAAGGGTTGACGGCTGCTGCGTTTCTGTGAGAATGAAAGTGAGAGTGGGATTAGGGCAGACCTTAGGACCTTATACGTTGGGCCGGCCTTAGGCCCACTAACTTTAGGGCAGAAAAGTTAACAGATTTTAAATGGGCCTTACAGACATTGTCAGATAGGAATTTCTCATGATTTGTAGTTGTACTCATGACATCTTTATCATCATTTAAAATGAGTATCTTTGATCATTTCTTTGTATTCATTCTTGATAAGAGTATATACAATTATATATGTATAAGTATCAGACGAAGAAGATAAAATATAATTATATTTTATTAAAAAATTAAATAATTTTATTAGGGAGTAGATTTCCATTGTATCAAAATAAAGACATAAAGACATTGCATACAAAATTGGTACCATTCTACATTTTAAATTAACATTGAAAAAAGATATATGTTAGTTAATAGCAATAAAAAATACTACTATAAATATAAACAATATATTGTGATTTTAATTTAATTGACATTTTATTAATTAAATTTAAAATATTTAAAATATATTATTTATCTATATATTGTATTCATATTCAATTTTATTGAAAATTAATGATTTTAATTATGTAATAAATGACAATAAAAATATTGTATTTATGAATTTTATTAAATCTAGTTTTAGTTTTATATATTTTTATCCAATATTTTTGTGTGAAAAAAGTGAGAGTTCATTTCTGTACATTTTACTGTAAAAGAAAAAGATATTAAAATATAAGATAATATTTTTTATGCATAAAATTAAGTGAAATATAAATCTTCATATAAGTTTATACATTCTTAGACATATTATTATATTAAAATAATACATTTGATAGTAATGATAATTGTTATTTTTACATCTAACAAAATATAATTACTCTTCCACATTTATTTTTATTGCTTTCTCAATTTTATTACAAAATAATAACAAATGTTTCTCTCTATATTTTTTATCGATACCTATAATTATATGAATGTCTTCTTCCAATAAATAAGATAAAATAAGAAAAAATTACAATTAAATGAACTAAAATAAAAAATGAAAATCTAAATTGTAATAACAACAAAAAATTAAATCAAATTAATAAAGATCAGATAAAATATGATTCCTCAAATTTACTAACTACACTTATATCCCGTTTCTAAAGCATATTATCTAAAAAACATGAGAAAGAGAACTTCCTCATTCACTAACAAAATCTATGGAACTAAAAAAGTGAATGAATTTTTATAATTAGTAAAGAATTAAAACAATTACAATTAAAAAAAATAACCTACATATCTAAATAAAATTTTAAACCACTATGTCCTCTAAAGATACCAAATGCTACATTTTCATATGATACAATATGCTAAATTCGATGTGAATATTCAAAATCGGCTCAAACATGGTAAAAGAAAAAGTCAGACCCATGCTTGTCTGTCCTGAAATCCCTTTACTATGTTTCTTCATTTATGAATTTAATAATGATATTTACTTTCACCCATTAGATTGATTCACATGATTTGGAACTTTCAGGAATATAACTTTATTAGATCTATTATATAAGAGATTTCAAATTGTTAAAAATTAAAAATTTGAAGTAAAAAGTATAGTAAAACAATTGAATCATCCCACCAAACACTTCACAACGTATTTATACAGTAAAAACATATAAAAAATTACATTTGGAAAATGAAATTGAACAATTGGGGGTTACAAGGGTAGTCGTTATCACAAAACATGTTTAATTGATATATTCTTCCTTTATTGTTTATATTTTTTCCAAATTAATAAAAAAAAATTATGAAAAATTGAATTATGGGATCAGTGTTATAAAAACTATGTTGAACCATTCAGTTGAAATTGTTCAATCCAAGACTGGATTATAGCAAGTCCATACCATTTTTTGGATCAGAAATGTTAAGAAACAATTATAACTGGGGTATAATAGTAAAGATGAATTCAATAATGATTAATGTAAGGTCAATTGTGATAATCTGTTGGTTGAATTATCTGAAAGTCTTTCTGCCTTGATTCCATAATCTGAATTCGATGAATCGAGGAATCATAACATTTAGGTTGATTCTGCACACCAAAATCTGGAAAGGATAACACTAATAATAAAACCTTATTCCACTGGGTAAAATTAGTTATATAGATTACATAATCAAATCAGTTCCATAAAAAATAAAGACTCTTGCATAAATATCAAACATGGATCATTCATCATTCACAAAGAACATGAATAGTGTATAAATAATTTAAAAAACCAAGGATCATGTTAGATTAAATTATATTTCAAATGTCCAACTAAGTAGAACTATATTAGATTATGTTTCAATGTCTTCTTCTACATTTAGATTTGGTGAAAAAATTTAGGACTTTGTTAAAAAATAAAGATGTCAATGATTTATGAAACATATTTGTAATATTTGAAGAACCTGGTATATTAATACTTCGGGAACAAATTTGTGGAGAATCAACCAACTTCTTCTTCTTCCTCCATCTTTTGATTCATTTTTTCCATTCTCTTCAAAGACATATGCATTTTAATTTTGAGACCATTCAGAATGAATCAACGGAGTAAATATGATTATACCTCTAGTTTGAAGCTTTTGAGGAAGTTGATTTAGAACTATATTTGTTTCTGTAGTTTTTATTCATATTTGTGTTTTTTTGTTCTCTGAAGAACAAATATCACAATGTTATAAAAGTATACATGATGAGATACCACAAATAACATTGAGATAGATAATTGTTACTCTTATTGTCCAACTTTTCAGTAGGAATCATCATTCTGGTAATTTTTGTTTCTTCATGATTACTTTCATCCATAACACAATGGCGCTTGATAGAATGTCAATATCAAAGATATACAATAATGTTTTCTGAGTAGAAAATTGGAAGAATTTACTTTTGTGTACATTTTTTAGTAGTATTTGTTGACTATGACATTTTCATTTTTTTTAAAGAACACTTATGTATTATTATTTTCAAATATTTATGATATGAATATTTAATTATTTTTTTTTATTAAATTTGAACGTTATTGTACTACAACGTAGAATCATAAATAATGAACACCATATTTTTTAGAATATATACCCAATTGGAAAGTCATACTTCCATTTATTGTTTTGTAGGTAAATGAGTGGTTTCTTTGATGCAAAAGACTACAATTCCTACTTTTCTGTTCAATATATTATACACTGAAAGTACAATTTCATTCCAAAAAACACATGAAAATAATAAACTATTTTAAAACTATTTGACAAACAATATTTTTGATGAAAAAATTGACAATATATTTTATATGAAAAATTTACAAAATATGACTACAACAACCTCACATTATATATAAGGAACTTTTTTCCCATTTCATATATGAATTTTAGTTATTTTTCGACCACAATAAATGAACAAATTTTAAACAACAGTAACTAATACATTAGTTATAACAAAAAATTAAATATAGTATCTTTAATTCAAATGAATTAGTATAAATTAAAATACAATAGGTTTAACTAAAATTAAAATTGACGTTGAATGATAGTTAATTAAACGTGATCTCAATTAATCTTATCATATAAATATCTTAATATATATTTTCATAAGTCATTTTTATATTTCAATTAAATAAAAATACTTAATATATATTTTTAAAAATCACTTTTATATTTCAGTTAAATAAAAGTCATTGTTTTAAAAAGTTTAAGAGTTATCAGAGTAAATGACATATTCAATAGATGTCAAAATTAATTTAATAGGATGTCAAAACTTTTATAAAGAATTATAAACATAAAATTATTTATCACTGAATATTCAATAAGATGTCAAAATCAAATTTTCAAACAAACGTGTTATATTTGAATAGATAAAACAATATAAAATATGTAACCCAACACAATACATACATAATTTTAATTATATAAAGTAAATATCATCATAATTGTTTCATATCAATTGTCAAACAGAATCTTTCCATATTTGGTATTCCAAAATATTACAATATTGTCTAAGGTAGGATGACCACAATTTGGTAAACATTTCACATATAAGGTAAACATATTGTTGATTATGTTGTCATGTCTACTTCAAAGAATACTGGTACCTTCGGCCAATATGTTCTTAAAAACAAAGTCCTTCCACCCTTTATCAATTTGTATTAGAATAATCATAATAATTAGTATTTCATTGTTATTTATTTATTTGATATTATTTGACTTTATAAAATTTCATCAACATCTCATTCAAAGATAAAAATTGAACAATAAAATGTCAATTCCCAAACCAAATAGATACTTTGCATAAAAATAATGTAAATCGAAATGAACATAAATAAGTATGTTTGAATAAACTACTCATAATAATAATTTGGTTTTACCTCATTCCATTAACCTTTCATCAACAACCAAACAAAATCTAAAGTATTTAGACATGTGGTTTGCTTTTCTATTTATAGCCTAAAAGGTAAGGGTGTCAAACTGAGCCAACCCAGTTTATACGGGTTGTGTAAGACCCGAGAAAATTAAATAGTTAATCAAATAATTATTTAATAAATGCGGGTAACAAAAGCCTTTAAAGCATTTAATGCGGAGTGTTATGATGTGGAAAAGTGCTAGCTCAAATGGTTGAGAGTACTTTATTTTGTAAGAGGATTTAGGTTCAAGTCCTATGTATGCTAATTGTGTGTTATTTTTATTTGTGCATTATTTATTGATATATTTGAATGTTAGATGTGATGATATAACGCTAGAATTATAGGAATTATCACAAATATGGATTGGTTGAATTGGTTGTGCATTTGACTTGGTAGTTGATGGGATGTGGGTTCAAACCTTGCTAAGAACCAAAACTAAACTATCTTTTTGGCCTAATTTTGGCCTAATTTTATTTTTGCATGGAATTTGAAAGGGGCCGCGTAGCCTAGTTGCCTAATGGGCTGGGAAAACCTAGATTACTATTCATTGAATAGCCATTAAGCATCTTTTATGGTAATTTTCGTTTTGGGTGGAGTAAAGAGTAATTAGAGTGGTAATAAGTTATAGAGAGAGAGAAAGAGAGAGAGAGAGAGAGAGAGAGAATTAGTGACGGGAGAGATGCTGTATTGCGTATAACCTAGTTTCAGGGTTTTTGTCTCGAGTTGCTTGGCGGTGGGTTGAATTCCGTTGGGGTATTTTTGCCTAAATGAATGAATGATTATACTTGTATGTTGTCATTTTCAGTGTTTAGAATTTGGGTTGTGATTATGAAATTTAAAGGTTCATTTACGTGCTGGGAGGATTCTGAATTCTCAAAATTTGATGTTCATGGTATCTTAGTTAAATTGATATGAGGTTATGGAATGGATAGTAGCGTGACATTGTATTAATTCTGAAATGTGAATGGGTATTAGCCTACTGAAAATGAAGAAAGGAAAGATTGGGGTCGTAAGAACAAGAAACCTAGAATATTGCCCAGGAACTGTCGGGCCACCTGGCGGCATCTTATTGGCTGCCAGGCAATAGTAGTTGGTCACCCCTGTTGTGAGAAAGCTGGTACAGTGGCTGCGAGAGAGATAGTGGGTGAATGGTATTGGGAGAAAAGTTATTATGACTGGAGGAAATATAGAGAAAATAGAAGGTTGTTATGGTTATAGGTAGTGTATGGATTTGGAGAGTGCAATTGGAGTGCTTTGAAGTTTAATAGATAATGAACATTCATGGGAATTAATAATCTGAAACCAGGGAACTATGACTGCAGAGAATAATTATACTTAATAAGGGAAGGACAATGGAGTTGGATATACAATGAGTGTTGGAAGGGTGTGGTAACAATTGGTTAAGTGTGGAATTGTGTGTTAATAAGTCGAATTGAGCACTATAGTGGAGTTAGAGTTGTGTACTATTGTAGGTGGCTAAATCAGTGTGTACAAGAGAGGGAAGGATGAATCATGTAGTTTAAAAGGGTTGAATGGTAAACATGAATTATAAGGAAATCAAATCGTGTTGCGGTGAATGAGTAAGTAGACCTAGGTACTGATACAAAAGTGCGCAATACTGGTTGCAAGCTATCTGGATTGGAGAACAGACCAAAGAGAGTGCAAAAACCAGCAAAAGTGTGCTTCTGGTATGGCGCCTAGCTGCCTGTTGATACCGCCACACGATAGGACAACGTTAGAGGTCCCTGCACCGCATGGCGCCTGGCGGCAAGGTGTGCCCCGCCAGGCGGTGACTATAACACAGTGGGTCTAGGAGAGCACTGGTGCTTGGTGGTGAGGAGGTACCGCCAGGCGATCTGGACCTGTTTCGCTTTGTGGCGCTTGGGGCTGCGCCGGGCAGAAAAAAAAAATCCAACAGGCTATGATTTGTTATGTGTTGCGTGTTAAGCAATGTTGCTATACTTGGATCAGGAGATGTTGTGCCATAAGCGGGTAGGTTCATGGATGGTGGTTAACATGTGATGATATGAGCAGGGAGGTTCATATCTAGTTACTCTCGCGTGGGAATACGAGCGAGGTAGGTTCGTATGTTCCGTGCTCACACTTGAGAGATGTTACGTGCGGGGAGGTACGTGGCTGGTGAATCACATGTGTTGGACTACGGGCGGGTAGGTCCGTAGAGCAGGACTACGAGCGAGGAGGTTCGTAGAGGCAGGACCACAAGCGGGGAGGTTCGTGTGAGCATCATATTCCTGAGTCCAAGGCTAACCATTTTGTGTGATTTGAAGACTGAGAAGTCTTGGGGTTAAGGTCTTGGCCAAGAACTAAGTAGATTGATTAAGATGGGTGTATGATTTATCTTGTGTATTATATATATGTTATCTTTATTTTTATCAGCTCACCCTTTCTGTTTGTGTATGGCGATGATCGCGTGATTCGTTACACGGGAGCAGATGTTGATACAGGTGATGCTAAGGATGCTCAGGCGACGGAGTGAGGGCTAGCTTGGGGATTAGAGCTAGGAGATTTTTACTTAAGCTTGTTATGTTTTCAATTATGAATAAGAACTTTGGAACTTGTAATACTCTAGCTATTTATGTTTTATAAATTTTGGCGCGTGTTTCACATTTTAAATTTTCCCGCGTTTGTGAATAATAATATTGCAGATTTTGAGATTCAATTTCCTATTTTTCATTATTTATTTTAGTAATATTTTTAGGGATGTTACAGGTTGGTTCATCATGCGTTGAGCTAAGAAAAGGCTAGCTCAACTCGGCTTACTTTTTTTGTGAGCTAGAAATTTTACAATCTGATCTGACCTACCACGGGTCGGTGAATTAATTGACTTAATTTATATTTTATAATAGTGAAATCAAAATGTTCACCTAATTCTCAAAATATTATTATAAAGATAATAGTTAAAGATTAAAGTATCAACGTATATAACATGATAAACAACTTAGTTAAACATTTAAACTATTCAAATATTATTGAGCAACATTCTAACATTTAAAAATATAAAATTGTGAACCTATATAATTAGAAGTACCAAATAATTATAACAAAAAAAATTAAACATTGTAAAAAAATGGTGGTGGTTTAAGTAGGCTAACCCACCTTCAACCCGGATCGAACCCATTTACCCATGGGTTAAGTGAGTTAGGCTCAGTTCAACCCACTTATGAAAAAACTGATTTTCTATCAGCTCAACCCTGCTCAAATACGTGGTGAGCTTGGTTGGCTCACGAGTTAGAACTCATTTTTACATCTCTATCAGTAATGGTTAATTACCGATGGAAATGAGTATCCTTGCTTAAATTACCAACAAATATATTCATCGGGAAGGTTCCATGTGAAATTTTTGACTTAATTACCGATGAAAAATGACATAATTATCGAGGGATCAAATCCTTCAGTAAAGTAATGGTTAAAATACTCATTTGGTCCATGTTTTTGTTGAAAAATCTCAAATAAGTCCTAAGATTTTTTTTAGTCTCAATTAGGTCCATATTTTTGAAAATGTGTAACAATTAGGCCCATTCTGTTAGTATAGAGTTAACGGTGTTAAAGATGTGCCACGTGTCAGCTCCACATTTTTTTGAATTTTTTTTAAAAAAATTTAATTTTTTTAAAAAATTTTTTTTGAATTTTTTGAATTTTTTTTTGAAAATTATTCATGCCACGTGTCACGTCAGTATTGTGCCACATGTCTAGTCAATAAGGTGACACGTGTCAAATCATTGTCTGAATCTCAATTTGGTCCATATATTGTTATTTTTATTACATTTCAGTCCATTTTTTTTAAATTTTTTAAATATATTTATTTTAACTTTTTACAAAATTGTTTTAAAATTTTATATTTAAATTTATAAAATTATTAATTTTAAACCAACTCTAACATTTGTATATAAATTATTTAAAACAATTTTGTAACAAGTTAAAATAAATATTTTAAAATTTTAAAACAAAATATAAAATAAACTTAATATTATTAAAATGTTTAATAACAATATCATTATAAAATTTATATAAAAGTTAAATTTGATCTCAATTTGGAAATGATGAAATTGAAAATTAAAAAAAAATGGATTGAAATATAATTAAAATAACAAATATATGGACTAAATTGAGATTCAAATAATGACTTGACACGTGTCACCTTACTGACTTGACACGTGGCACAATATTAATGTGACACGTGGAATGAATAATTTTCAAAAAAAAGAATTAAAAAAATTTAAAAAAAAATTCAAAAAAATTCAAAAAAATTCAAAAATTCAAAAAAATGAGAAGCTGACACGTGGCATATCCTTAACACCGTTAACTCTATATTAACGGAATGGGCCTAATTGTTACACATTTTCAAAAATATGGACCTAATTGAGACTAAAAAAAATTTTAGGACCTATTTGAGATTTTTCAACAAAAACATTGACGAAGGGAGTATTTTAACCTAAAGTAATCTATGAAATCAGAATTGCATTTCAGATTCCCCCCTCACCCAAATTTCACTTTTATCCCAAAACGCAAATCAGAGCAAATCCAAAGCAAACTCCCTCCAGCGATCCATCTTACGGTTACCTTGCGATGGCCCTGCATTGACTCTGCCATGACCTTGTTGTTGCCCACCTTGACCCTGCCGTGACGTTCATGGCCAGCAAGGTTCATTCTTGTTCATGGGTTAAGGGAGCTTAGCAATCTCACTCCATCTCATTGGCTATCGTCGTTCTCCCTCTATCTCATAGTCATTTGTCACAAGTGGTAAGTCCCTCATTCTTTAATTTGTTTATCCCTTTATCGTGACTCACTCTCGATGGATTGTGTTTCCTAGGAAAGTGTTCATGTGGGTTAAAGCTTCACTATTGAGAGGCGTCATTGAGAGACTTGAGCCATTGCTAAGGGTGACCACTTTTCCCTTTCTCTCTCAAGCCCTAATTGAGTGATGGTTTTTGTGTTTGGTTTGACTAAGTTGTTTGGTTTTGGATTTGGATTTTATTTTGGTAATACTTCGTTTTGTGCATTAATATAAGGTTCATTTGTAATGGAAAACATTTGATATTATGACTTCATATTTTGGTTTCCTGTGGCTCTCAATTTGGCTATGATTGTGCACTAAAGAACTTTATATCATTATTTGCATCATTCATAGCAAGACTAATTTGGCAGTCTACTCCCAACATCCATCCAAGTTATCAATTTTATTGAGCAAGAAGAATCTAAATATTGGGTCGTGGTGTCAAATGTGTTTGAGGGAAGACAAGTTGATTGGATAACATCTCACTCAAAATTTGACTTGGTTCCGTTAACTTCTATAGAAATAGGCATCAATAACAAGGTATTTGGAAACCATCTTACCTCTCTTACACAGATTGTACAAATGAAAATTTATTTTGTTTGCTTTCCTTTGTTTTATTTTCGTGTCAAAATCATTACCATTCAAATTATATAAATGCAGTTATTTTCTTTATTACGTGCTTATGTAGATTCTTACTCATTTCAAGATTAGTTCTTCTTGTCCCTTAAATTGGTTAGCAACATTAGGCAACATCATGAAGTTTGGAGGAAAATAAGCAATTGAAGACCAAGTTTCGATCCTTTTAATCACTAGTTATGCAATATTTCTCTCCTTATGCTTAGACCCCTTTTCAGCAACCACAAGCAAACACTAACCAAAAAAACTCCAAAAACCCACAATCCTACTCACACACTCAACAACAAAATAATTAGGATGATGAAAATTGAAAGCTACGATTGAGAGAAGGCAAAGGAAATTTCATAAATTTTGCGTAATTTCATAAATTAAATCAACTTTGACATTTTGTCCTTCAAAGATAGTATCATAAGCTCTACAACTAATTTTTTTTTTTTACTTCTTGAAAATTGAAGAGAGAGTACTATATTTTCTCAATTTGATCTTCTTGGAATTGTTGGAATCCAAGAGAGAACTATATGTTTTCTTTTGAGAAAAAAAAAGTCAATTTAAGACTAAAATTGCAAGGCAGGGTAATGTTAGGATTTACTAATTGTTCTATTTTCATTAAATAAAGATTAAACCTCTTAGTTGAAGTTTAAATAGAGATCCTTACATACTTTTAGGGGTGGCAATATGGGTCTTGCCCGCATGCCCACAAAAATAATACGGGGTGGACCAAGATAGTGAACTCGCAAGCCCGCCAGTGACTTGGCCTGTAGCCCGCGCGGGATGGCCCATAAGCCCACATAAAAAAAAATTTGCACTCTTGATAAACTTGCATTAACGTTCCAAATTTATGTATGACTAGAAAAGACAAGTATTTTGTATTTTTTTATGTGCTAAAATTTGAAGAATACATCGTGTATGTAAAAGTACGAATATGAATATGATCAAAATGTTGAATTATCAATTATCATCCAACTCTCCAAAGTTTTTTTCTTAATTTTGTGAACTTCTTAAAATTTTCTAATTTTTTGAACATTGAAAGTTTTATCATAAGAATTTAAAAAAAAATTAAATAAAAAAAGCAGGCTAGCCCACGAAATCACAGACCGTACTTATGCGATTCGGGACTGACCGGCCCGCATTATACGGACCAAGTGCAGATCGAGCCTAAATGGGAGGACCGGCCACTAGGGGTGGGCATGGATTGGATTTTTAATGATCCAATCCACATCCATTTTAGATCCAAATAATTGGATTAGATTTTTGACCCAAATCCACTTTTTTAGCAAAAGTAGTTTGGATTTTTTTTAAATCCAGATCCAAATATTTCGATCCAGATTTAAATCCAATCCAAATATTTGGATCAAATTCAAAATTCAGAATCCATTTTTTATAAAAGAAATTTAAATTGAATTTTTTAAAACTTGTGTCATTAAGGCTCGGACGGGCCCGACGACCTGGACGGGCCCGACGACACGAACGGGCTCGACGACCTGGACGGGCCGGACAACACAAACAGTCTCGTCGTCCCAGATGGGCCCTACGACCCGAACGAGCTTGATGACCCGGACAGACCGAACAAACTGGACAGGCCAAACGACCTAGACAGACCCGTCCAAACAGTCGGGCCCAATTGGGTAGTTGGGAACATTCGAGTCGTGGGGCCCATTTGGGTCATCGGGTACGTCAAGGTCGTCAGGCCCGTCCGGGTCGTCGGGCCCATCCGGGTCATCGGGCATGTTCGGGTTGTCAGGCCCGTTTGGTTCGTCGGGTTCGTCTGGCTCATAGGGCCCGTCCGAGACGTTGAGCCCGTTTGGGTCGTAGGGCCGGTCCGGGTCGTCCGACTCGTTCTTGTAGTCGTGCCCATCCGGGTCATAAGGCCCGTGTAGGTCGTCAGCCCCGTCCGAGTCGTCGGGCCCGTTCGGTTTGTCGGGCCCGTCCGGGTCACCTGGCCCGTCCAGGTCGTCCGACCCATCCGTGACTTAAGGCCCGTTTGGGTCGTCAGGCCCGTTCGGGTCTTTGGGCCTACCTGACCCGTTCGGTTCTTTGGGCTGCCTGACCTGTTTTTGTCATTGGTCTTGCTTGGTCCGTTCGGGTCCGCGTGACCCTTTCAGGTCTTCGGGTCCGCCTGACCCGTTCGGGTCTTCGGGCCCGCCTTACCCGTTCGATTCTTCGAGCCCGCCTGACTCATTCGGGTCATCGGGCCCGTCTGACCCATTCGGGTCTTCGGGCCTGTCTGACTTGTTCGGTTCTTCAAGCCCGCTTGACCCATTCGGGTCATCGGGCCCGCTTGGCCTGTTTAGGTCTTCGAGCCCGCTTGGCCCATTCGGATCTTCGAACCTGCCTGGCCCGTTCGGGTCTTTGAGCCCACCTGGCTCATTAGGTCATTGGGCTCGCTTGCCCCGTTCGGGTCATTGGGCTCACTCAAATTTTCCGGATCGTTGGGCCCGATCGACTCGTTCGGTTTGTCGAGCCCACCTAGCCCGTTCATATCTTTAGGCCCGCCCAACCTCTTATGGTCGTCGGGCCTGCCCGATCTGTATAGGTCGTCGAGCAAGGCTCGTCCAAGTCTGAATTTAGCATAGTTCATTTCAACCTTTAGTCTAACCCAACTAAAAATTTAAATTGAAAATTTGGATTTGATTTTTTGGATTATCCATATTTAAAAATCTTGATTTATAAAATGGATATCCAGTCTATAAAATATATAAAATGTAGATTAGATTGAAATCCAGATCCATTAAATGGATTTTAAATGGATTGGATTTTTAATAAAATAGATTATAAATGGATTGGATTGGAACAAAAGTGGATTGGATCAAGAAAATTAGATTTTTTGTCCACCCCTACCGACCACATTGTCATAACTACATACTTTGCACACATCTTGTAGTTCCTTACTTTTTTACTTTTCTCAAAGTTCCTTACATCTTGTAGTCTTTCTTTCTTTAAAATTTTATTTGCGTAACTTTTATCAAATTATATAAAATATGATTTTTTAACACACAATAAATACATATGATGAATTTCATTCTCCACCACCATTTACTGTTTCTTCACACATGGGTTACGAATTGGTATTATATAAAAGTTTAACAGAACGACAATACTATACATTCAAATGAAAATTTAATAGATCACGTAAAAGTTTAAGATAATTATAGTAAAAATATATTATACATAGTAATCCATGTTGAGATTTAAGTCAATGTGCAGGGCCAATGCATGTTTGCGTGCATGGGTTTAGTTTCTGTTTCTTTTCTGTTGGGTCTGTTACTCCTTTTTCAGTGTATATAAACACCACTGCTTTTCATACGTAAATAATATGAGGAAGTCTTCATTCTCTATCAGTAGCTCTCTCTCTTACATGGTATCAGAGCTTTTTACGGTCCAAGGACGTGAGCTTCGTGTGCCTGCAACCAAATCAGAAGCTGTGTGTGGTGCAGTTTAGTGAGAGTGCAAAGTGGAAGGAGTGGTGTCTTGGTTCGTAATCAAGAAAGGTTCCCGTGCATTCTTGATCTGGTTCGTGGTGTAGCATGGCTGATATGGGTGGGATGATACAAGGGGGTCTACCTATCTTTGATGGTAGCATGTTCAACGATTGGAAGATTAAGATGAATGCGATCTTCATCTTTCAAGATGTGGCTGAAGTTGTTGAGCATGGTGTTTCACCACCGGGTGCGAAGGCTACTGATGATGATAAGAAGGCTTACAAGATTCAACACAAGTTAGATGGCAAGGCAAGGTACTTGATCTATCAATGTGTTAGCTCACCGATCTTTAATAGGATCTCCATGGCGGGCACAGCCAAAGAAGCGTGGGATATCTTGGTGGCTACGTATGGTGCGGGGGATAAACATAAGAAAGTGAAGCTGCAGGCTCTGCGAAGGCAATTCGAGTTCCTCATCATGGAAGAAAGTGACTCGGTGGTTGGGTTTCTCAACAAGATTCAAGAACTTGTTAACGGCATGCGTTCTTGCGGTGACAAAGTGTCTGAACAGCATATCGTGAACAAAGTTTTGCGATCACTTCCTCCAAGATTCGATCATCTTGTAATTACCATTGAAGAGACGAAAGATCTGGATGTCCTAACCTTCCAGGAGTTGCAACATTCGCTCGAAGCCCACGAGTTGCGCATGTCTGAGCGAAGATCCTATCAAGAGCAGGTTCTTCATGCAAGAACAAGTGGAAAGCAGAAAAAAGATTCCAAGAAAGGATCGAAGACAAAGAAGAAGGGAGAGTCGGATGAGCAGAGGAACAAAGACCAGAAACAAAATTCTGGAGAAGATAAAGAGAAGAAGTATGACAAGAAAAAAGTCAAGTGTTATAACTGCCAAAAGTTCGGGCATTATGCACGAGACTGCTGGGATGGTGACGGAGCCAAGAACAGGCCAAAGAAGAATGCGCGCGTTCATCTTGCAGAGGAAGAAAACTCTGATGAAGAGGCTGTCATGTTGATGGCTGAGACAGATGCGAAGCTTGACGGTGAAAATTTGTGGTACTTGGACTCTGGGTGCTCCACACACATGACCGAGAAGAAGGATTGGTTCGTGAAAATAAGGGATGTGAGTCAAGAAAAGATACGTTTTGCAGATAATAGTTCTCTCACAGCAAAAGGTACTGGTAGAGTAGTGTTGCGAAACAGTGATGGCAAGGACGTCATAATTGAAAACGTTCTATATGTGCCCGGGTTGAAATCAAACCTTCTGAGCTTGGGCCAGTTGATGCAAAGGGGTTTCAAGATGACGCTTGAAGATAAATCCTTGCGTGTCTTTGATCAAACTCAGAAGCTGGTTATACATGCTGGTCTGTCCTCCAATCGGACCTTTCAGGTTAAGATGAATGCACTGAAGCACCAATGTTTTGCTGCTGTTAGTAACAAGTGCGAATGGCTGTGGCATCTCAGGTTTGGACATCTTAACTTTCGGGACTTGAGAGAACTTGGACAGAAGAAAATGGTAGTTGGTATTCCTCATATGTGTGTTCCAGACGAAGTATGTAAAGAGTGTATGGAGTGCAAGCAAACACGGAGAAAATTCTCTAAAGACGTATCTTCGAAAACTTCGGAGAAACTTGAGCTAATACATTCAGACATTTGCGGTCCATTGCCGGTTGAAACACCTGGGGGTAGCAAGTACTTTATTACTTTTACAGATGATTACACGAGAATGTTATGGGTGTATTGCTTGCGAAAGAAGAGTGAAGCGTTTGAAGTGTTTGTGCGGTTCAAGTCATTGGTTGAAAATCAGTGTGGCAAGCAGTTGAAGAGGCTTCGTGTTGATGGTGGGGGAGAATTCAACTCTCTTGAATTCAAGAATTTCTGTGCTGAAAATGGAATAGCTCATGAGGCAACACCACCATATACGCCGCAGCATAATGGTACTGCAGAAAGGAGGAACCGGACGCTGCTTAACATGGTAAGATGCATGCTCAAAAGCAAAGGTGTTCCAAAATATCTCTGGGGAGAAGCGGTTTCAACTGCTGCCTATGTTTTGAATCGTTCACCAACAAAGAAGCTTGATGATATAACACCAGAGGAAGCCTGGTCTGGTCAGAAACCGGATGTAACTCATATGAGAGTTTTTGGCTCTCTTTGTTATCATTGCATTCCAGATCAAACACGGAGCAAACTTGATGACAAAGGTGCTATGGCAGTCTTGATTGGTTATCACGTAACAGGTGGCTATAAATTGTTTGATCCAAACTCTCGAAAGGTAATCATATGTAGAGATGTGGTGGTTGACGAAAGCTCGTGTTGGAACTGGCAAGAAACGAGCCAAGAAACTCAATCAGGTACAACACCAACAATTTCACTAACTGATGATGTTGTAGGTGATGTAACAGGGCAGCAAGAGCCTCATGAACAAATTAGAAGATCACAGCGTGTTACTCAACCACCTACACGTTTCAAAGACTATGAAGTTTTCAATGATCTAGCGGTAACAGAGAATGGAAATTTCGTGCATTTCGCCCTGATAGCTGAGGCGGATCAGATAGAATTCGATGATGCTATTCGAGACTCTCATTGGGTGCGAGCCATGGAGGAAGAGATTGAAGCCATAGAGAAAAACAAGACGTGGACACTGGTTGAACCACCACTAGACAGAAGACCAATCTCTCTGAAATGGGTCTATAAAATAAAAGCCAATCCTAAGGGTGAAATTGTGAGGTACAAGGCAAGATTGGTCGCCAAAGGATTTCTCCAGAAAGCAGGAGTTGACTATGGAGAAATCTATGCTCCTGTGGCTCGATTGGAGACTGTTAGAATCATTGTTGCAATGGCAACGTGGGAGGGTTGGTCCTTGCACCAACTAGACGTAAAATCTGCCTTCTTGAATGGGTATTTGGAGGAGGAAATATATGTAACACAGCCATTGGGTTTCATAGTCAAAGGAGAAGAGCACAAGGTGTACAGGCTTAATAAGGCACTTTACGGGCTTAAACAAGCTCCTAGAGCGTGGAACCATCGGATCAATCAGTTCTTGGAGAAGATTGGTTTTGTGAGATGTGTTTCTGAACAAGGGGTGTACACCAAGTGCTGGAAAGATCAAGACAGAGAAGAGAAAATAATAGTATGTCTTTATGTGGATGATATGTTGTTGACCGGGAGCAAGCCAGAAGCAATTGCAGAATTTAAGTCCCAAATGCATAGTGAATTTGAGATGAGTGATTTGGGAAGACTCAACTACTTCCTAGGCATTGAGTTCCAGTTCACAGAAGCTGGAACTATTATGCATCAGATGAAATACTCACGTGATCTTCTCTACAGGTTCGGGATGAAGGATTGCAATGCTGCAGTAACTCCAACAGAAATGGGTCTCAGATTAGAAAGGTGCACTGAGGAGGAAGATGTTGATCACACAGAGTTTCGAAGAATCATTGGGAGTTTGAGATACTTATGTAACACCAGACCCGATTTGAGCTATGGTGTTGGCATTGTTAGCAGACATATGCAGAGCCCAAAAGTTAGCCATATGAATGCCGTGAAGCGAATCTTACGTTATTTGCGTGGAACGTGTAACCTTGGTATAATGTTTCCATGCAAGAAGCCAGGGGGTGAGATGAAGTTGGTGGGATTTGCAGATGCAGATTGGTGTGGTGACAGGGAAGACAGGAAAAGTACTGCAGGTCATATTTTTTACTATGGTGAAGGACCTGTATCCTGGAATTCAGTCAAGGAACCCGTGGTGGCTCTCTCCTCCTGTGAAGCAGAGTATATAGCTGCTGCGCAGGCTGCGTGTCAAGCCGCGTGGCTTAGGATGTTGTTGAAGGAGCTGAATGCAGATTTGATCCAACCACCAACATTGTTTGTTGATAATAAGTCTGCAATAGACTTAGCTAAACACCCATCAGCTCATGGAAAAAGTAAACATATAGAAATGAGGTTTCATTTCTTGAGAGAGCAGGTTAATGACAAGAAGCTTGAAGTAGAACACTGCAGCACAGAAAATCAGAGTGCAGATATCTTTACAAAGCCTTTGAAGGCTGCTAGATTTTGTAAACTTAGAGAGTCTCTGGGTATTGTTCGATTCTTTTGACTTAAGGAGGCATGTTGAGATTTAAGTCAATGTGCAGGGCCAATGCATGTTTGCGTGCATGGGTTTAGTTTCTGTTTCTTTTCTGTTGGGTCTGTTACTCCTTTTTCAGTGTATATAAACACCACTGCTTTTCATACGTAAATAATATGAGGAAGTCTTCATTCTCTATCAGTAGCTCTCTCTCTTACAATCCATAACTAAATTATAGTGTAAAAATGCGTCACTCTGTCGTTATAATACATATACATATTTTCAATATATACATTTATTTAAATTTACTCAATTTTTTATTTCCTTAAATCGCATTGAAAGAACGTGTTACGTGGTGGCCTCTCCACCGCCAATTCTACCAACCTCAATTAATTAGCCTTGCCCAAAATTTCAAACTCTTTAAGGATCGTGCACACAACAACGCTCCCTGTCGCACTGTTCAGAAGCATTTAAAATCCGTTGGTGACATTCAGAGTTGCAGAGAAGGTAGAAATTATAACCCTGCAATGGCCGAAGAGTATGGAGAAGTTGAGTTGTTTGGTTTGAGGGGAAGCCCTTATGCTGTCAGGGTCCAGATAGCGCTGGAACTGAAGGGAGTGAAATACACGTACGTTGAAGAAGATCTTAGAAACAAGAGCGATCTTCTTCTGAAATACAACCCTATTCACAAGAAGGTGCCTGTGCTTGTCCACAACGGAAGACCTTTGGTTGAGTCCCTTGTCATCCTTGAATACATTGATGAGATATGGCGGAACCATCCCATCTTGCCGCAACACCCGTATGATAGAGCCTTGGCTCGGTTCTGGTCAAGGTTTATCGATGACAAGGTAAAGCAACTCACGATAACTGTTCTTTATTTTTTTTAAAGTTTAAAAGCTATTTGAAATTTTTAGAACATTCCGTGAATGCTTCCCTCAATAATCAATGTTTATGAGTTGATATGAATCTTCAATTTTCTCTCGATCTAGTGTCTGCCTGCAATATCGAAGGCTGCATTTACTGCAAAGGAGGAGGAACGGGAGAAAGGCACTGAGGAATCACTTCATGCTCTTCAATTTCTGGAGGATGAACTGAAACACAAGTTCTTTGGTGGTGAGAGCATTGGCCTGGTGGACATAGCCGCAGGCTTCATAGCTTTCTGGCTCCCTGCGATTGAAGAGGCTGTGGGGTTGAAACTGCTTAGCTCTAACAAGTTTCCAAAGCTTTCAAAATGGAGTGAAGAATACACCAACCATCCCGTTGTCAAAGAGAACCTTCCCCAAAGAGAGAGAGTTGTGGGATTTTTCAAAGCTCGATATGCATCCATCATTGCTTCCAGTTAGGTTAATTGTAAGTATGATGGAGACTCATAAGTCATGATTTTCCAGAAACAAAAAGCTAGCAACACTTTTCTTATGCTTTTAACTCTTTCTTGTGTCCACTTTAAGCTTGACCTAGAGGCTTTAAATAAAAAGTTGTTAGCATTCTATTTTGGGATTAAAGATCTTCATGCTAAAATTTCGTGTAAACTTGTAGTGTTTTGTGTTCCCTTTACAATGGAAAAAAATGCGTTATGATGAAACTCTAGTTCCCTCGAGAATTGCCCTATCAGAACTAAGAACAAAAAAATACAACATGGAAACTTCAAAATCTAAGAAAAATCACAAATGTTTTCCAACGACAACCAAACAATAACATTATGTTTAAAATTTTAGAATACAAAGACAACTTTCTCATATCCTTTGTTCTAATTATATCCACATTTTTCAAAGAAAGAATTTAATCCATACATTGTCACACTCAACTATAAGAATATAAGAAAATTCAATATACAAGTTTAAAGTGTCTGTAACTTTGGGCAAGAAACACCATGAACTTAGAATCCATTATATAATTATTATCATTCACTTCTTTGCTTATCTTATGGTGTACGACTTCTCAAGATGTATTATTTTCAGCAACTCAACAATCTTTACCATGAGTATAATAAGGTTAAAATACTTTTTTGTTCCAATTTTTGTCAAATTTTTTCAAATAAGTCCTAATTTTAGTTTTGTTTTCAAATAGGTCCTAATTTCTGTCAATTTTGTTCAATTGGTTCTTTTTTTGCTAACACCGTTTAAACCATTAACGGCCATGAACAGTGACTATCACGTATCACTTCATGGTTTTTTTTTGTTTTTTTTTGTTTTTTTTATTTTATTTTTATTTTTTTTAAATGTACATGTGTCAATCCAGTAATGTGTCACGTGTCACTTCGTGTTTTTTTTATTTATTTTTTATTTTTTTTTTTTAAAATTTAAATGTCCACGTGTCAACCTAGTAGTGTGCCACGTGTGAAAGTAAATGTTCTATATTCAATTTGGTTTCTATATTTATTATTTTTATTCAATTTTGTCCCAATTTTTGTTAACATTAACCAATTTGATCCCTATCGAAGATATGATCACATTTAATTTTTATATCAAAGTTATAATGATGTGAATTTTAATATATTATATAAAAATATTTAATAAAAAATGTGAATTTTAATATAAAAATTAAATTTGGTTTCAATTTGGAGAGGAACCAAATTAGTTAATGTTAACAAAAATTGGCACTAAATTGAACAAAAATAACAAATATAGGGACCAAATTGAATATAAAACATTGACTTTGACACGTTGCACGCTACTAGGTTGACACGTGAACATTTAAAAAAATTTTAAAAAAAATTTAAAAAAACCACGAAGTGACATGTGGCACGCTACTGGGTTGATACACATGTACATTTAAAAAAATTCAAAAAAAAATTCAAAAAAACCACGAAATGACACGTGGCAGTCATTGTTCATGGTCGTTAAGGATTTAAAGGGTGTTAACAAAAAAGGACCCAATTGAACAAAAATGAGGAAAATTGGGACATATTTGAACACAAAACCAAAATAAGGACTTATTTGAAAAAAATTGACGAAAATTGGGACCAAAAAGGTATTTTAACCTTATAATAAACACATCTATATTACCTATACCAACAATCATACTCCACACCATAAATAGCATACTCACTTGGAATTAAGCCATCCCAAAATTTTTCTTTCATTGCACACTTACCTTAGAGCTAATAAATGCATGTGTATAATCACCTCACACCCTGCATCAATATTAGCCAATGCCATTGGACAATTATCACACACCCTACATAAATGCTAATCAATGATCGTGGATGATCACCACATACCCTACATCAATGTTAACCAATGTCTGTCTATAATCACCACACACCCTACATCAATATTAGCTAATGCTCATCCATAGTAATTACTGCCATTACTCAAGGCCAACATTTGTCCTCCATGCAGCTTGTCAGAAATGTTGCAACCACTAGAGTAGCGCTAGACTTTCCTACACCTCGCTAGAAACACAAAAGTCCCAATTGCTCCACCAACTGCCTTCACCAAACACTGTGTGAGTCATTACAAGCTCCGTAGATCAACGCTCGCACCCCGCCGAACCGAGTTGCTGATTCACCATGCCAACACAATGCCGACAATGTTCCTTCATCAAATTTCTCTATCTCACATTTGACAGCACTTCCATATGTCATTGCAAGTTCAACAACCAAAGATAATTCTCCAAGAATAAGAAATTCATCTTTTCTGAGGTGAAAGATTAGACTAAGCTGCAATCACAGAGCATACTAAGAATATCCACTATCGTATTTTTGACTTTAGACCACACTAAACTTGTCCACACATAGAAAATTGTCATCTAAGCATAGAAAAAACCACAATTTTCTAACGTGATTTAAGTATTATCAAGACCACAATTTTAAAATCATGGATATTTTATACCACATTTATCTAAATGTGGCCTTTATAAAATGTGGGCTAAAATAGAAAAATGTGGCCTAAGACCTTAAAATGTGGCCTAAATAAAATTAAAAAAAAAAAACTAAAAACTAAAAACTATAAAGATGTCTTAAAAATCAAAAGCATGACCTAAACTAAACTGAGAAAAAAAAATGTTGCACAAAATTTTTTGTTCCCTCGTGAAACTGGGTGAAAAACCCTTCCTTCTCACAATGAAAAAAGCTTCCCTCCACACGACATTCCCCTACACCTGAACAAAATTTCGTAAGCACCGACAAAAACATTCCTAACACCACCATTGCCTTCGTCTACCTTCAATTCGTCTTCCTCTTGCTTTCTCTGATCATCGCCAAGTACTCCTTACACTTGAAACTTCGTACGCACAGTCCTTCTCGTCTTCTTTCTCATTGTCGACTTTCTCCTCAACACACAACATTGTTGCCTTCCTCCTTAACAAACCACACAGTCGTCTTCATCTTCATTCTCACCACACCATACTGTGTGAATCTTATATGGTGAGCAACTTAGGGTTTTGGTTAAGTTATTTTTTATGATTTTGTTACTTTTTGTTGCTTCATTAGTAAGCTTAGGATTTAGTAGGATCGAATTGTTTCAATTGTTATTAGTAAGTTTAAATGCCTCTAAGCATTTATTAGCAGAATAAAAATTAGGAGAAGAGGAGACGAGGGACGTTTTTTTCTTTTTTGGAGGGGAAAAGTATATTTTGGGATGGAAGAGACCAAGCTCCCAACATCTTGGAAGAAACCTTTGTACTCAATCAATATTACTCAACTCCAGTGTAATTTGTAACTCCATATCAGTTCAATTGAATAAAATTCAGTCCCTATTCTCATACTAGTTGGTATCTATAAGATTACCACGATACTGAAGATTGTTTATTTTTATGTGGTTTAAATGTTAGCAAATTTGTGATTTTTTGTGGTTTTCTATGATCTTCACTACATTGGTATGATAGCTTAATATCACCAGTTGCCTCATTGATGTGCAATAATGAACTTCAAGCACCACTTTGCATAACCGACTTCAAATATTTGAGCTGTCTGAATCATCCAAAGATAAGCACCTTGTTTGGATTTAATTCTTAAAAGGGTTATAGATTGATTCACTAGTGCATATTGGGTTTTTTTACAGTGCCTTATATGCCTCGGTTCAGCTGCAAATGAGGCATATGAAGACACGGTGGCACTTTTGTAATTTTTTCGAACTTTTATGCCTCGGTTGTACTTAGAACTAAGGCATAAACCTCCTAAAATTTTTATTTTTCCCGCTCCTTTGATATTTTTAAACTAGTGGCAGACTTTTATGTCTCGGATCACATCTAACCGAGGCAGATAGATGTTTATGCCTTGGGTCTATTTTAACTGAGGCATATTTGATTGCTTTTGGAGTGAAATATGCCTCCGGTCATATTTAACCGAGGCAGATAGATGTTTATGCCTCAGTTTAAAATCAACTGAGGCAATAAGCCTTCTTAGGATCTAAAAGAAATTGCGCCATTGTTCGTCTTCTTTGCATGAAGCAGCGACCATTTTTCTTTCTTCCATTTCTGAACGCCATTGTTGCAGAACACAGAGGTTCCTTCTTCCACGCAGCTGTAATTTCGTCTCTCCACCACTAGTCCGCCATCGAGTGGGTGTCCTTCGTCATGCGTGCCTCCTCCATTGTTGTCATCGCAGAGGTTGTGAAGCCGCCTCCATTTTCGTCGTTCAATCCCACTTTTAGATATGTGCTTCTACTTTTTCTAATCGTAAAACCCTCTTGTGGGTTTCGAACGTTGATATGTGTGTCAAAGTCGCGATTTGGCTCACGCTACTTCAGTCGTGGGTGGTTTCACATTTTTCGTTCAGATATGGTGGTGAAGAGAAGTTGTTCTGCGTCACCGGCAAGATGAATGAAGACGTCGTGAAGTTGTTCTGGCATGATAAAGTGGTCAAAGATGGTGGTGACGACACACTAGGGGCATTTAGGGTTTGAATGGTGGCTAGGGTTTCTGATTTGGGAGAAGGTTGAAAATGATGATGTGGCACACTATGGTTAGTGTAGATGTGTGTACAAGGATCATGGCTATGTGTCATGTTGTTATTGGGTCAGAAAGTACTTTTTTATTAATTTGCAATGGACATTAGGCCTCAGTTCCCTCTAGAACCGAGGCAGTAACCCTCGCATATGCCTCGGTGAACCAAGACATAAATATATCCCTTTTTTACTTCGCCAGCATATGCTTCGGGTGTAAAATCGAAGCTAAAAGGCCAAAATAATTGTGACATAATCTTTTCCCTGCTGATTAGAGTTGGACAAAATATGTTATGGGCGGCCATGATGTATAGGCAGGGTGAGAACTAATTTGGTAATTTTTTTATCTGTGCCTACTCTGTGCAAGTGTATGTTCTTGGAAAATGATTTGTAAAGAGAGGAGGCAGAATACGAACCGTTTAGAACCTTTTCTCAATTTTTGGATATTTGCTTTAGGGAAAAATACGTTTTTGGTCCCTGAAGTTTCACCAAAAATTGCAAATGGTCCCTCACCGAAACTTTCTCACCGTATGGTCCTCATAGTTTTGAAATGAGTGTTATTGGTCCTTCCATTAGGACGGCGTTACAAAAAATGGTGAGTGGCAAACGGCGTTCCACCTCAGCATGTGAGATGTTGACACGTCTTCACATAAAATGTTGGCACGTGTCATTAATTTTTTATTTTTTAAAAATCTCTGAAATATCAAACCGCACCGTTTAACTTCAATTTTTAACCTACATTTCGTTGCCCTTGTTTTACCTCCGTGCTTGAATTGGAAGACCAGCACCGGAAGAGAGAATGACGACGACCAGCCTGCGACAGGACCCAAATCGAAATTGATTAACCGTGAAGTGGAATAGAGATTCGAAGTTGCAGTGGAAGTGAAGTGGAATAGAGATTCGACAGGACCCAAATCGACCAGCACCAGGTTTGTTGTTTAAGCTTTCCCAATATGAGGAGGAGTTATGGATCCAAGTGTTCGACGACTTCATCTTCATCTTCTCAAAATCAAAGTTCTGGATTTGTGCCAAGAATTTGCGGATGTGGGGAAATTTTGTTGCTTTTGAAAGCCACTACCCATAAGAACAATGGGAGATTTTTTTGGAGATTTAAAAATTGGGCTGTAAGTAACAAAGTCATTTTGAGTGTTTAGGGTTTTGATTTGGGATAAATATTTTTGTTGGATTGATTTTTTTTTTCACTGCAGAATGACAGAAATTGTAGGTTCTTCCAATGGGCTAATGAAGTTGAACCTGAAAAGGAAGTACCAATAGAGAAAAACGAGGAGGACAGTGTTTGTGTTAATGAAAGAATGCTTGTAGATGTGTTGCAGAAGAATGCTAAGTTGAAGAAGAAGTTGATCGAAGAGAGAAAAATGGGTCAATTGAAGATGTGTGCATTCCTTGTATCATGGGCAGTCACTGTTATGTTTTGTGTTTTTTTTGTGATGAAGATCAACTGTAACGGGTAGTGTGTAGGAAGATGTTATGAACTATTGGTCATTTGCTGTTAAATTAAGATGTCTGCAAGCATTGTGATATAACTTGAAATTGTTAGTAGCCCTTTATTAGTCCTTCTTTTTAGTCCCTACGTTGTTATGAACCTGTGTGTTATTTTAAGCTGTGGGATAAATCTCATGTATAGAGATTAATACATGAAAACGCTTACAGAATTAACTAACTCGATTTTTTTGCAATTTGAAACAACACCAGTAGTCATAAAGATAAAGATATTACAAAACAAGTCATTTAGTCATAAAGGTAACAAGTGGTCCAAACAACTTGACCATATTTGTCTGATAAAGTGCACACAAAAGCTGATTCATAGCTGGCTATAACTTAATAATACTTGCCCCAAAACACAGCTTTCAAAAATTACAATTAAAAATAACCATCCGCTGTCATTGAAACAAAAGCACACTCTTCTAAATGTTCCTCACATGCGTTGTCAACTTGGGTTGCTAGAACTTGCTTGGGAGCCTAAAACCACAATGGCTGCCACTCCTTTATTAGGCCTTCGCCCTCCCGTTCTAGTTGGTGGTTGTGATGTGCTCCCTGTGGCAGATCTGAACCTGTTGCTTCGTCTCGCTCCAGATGCACTGGGGGTACAATCACTTCCAGCATTACTCTTCTTTTGATGTCCTTTCCCCTGTAAGTAAGATGCATGAATGAAGTTAAATGTTTGTAATTTAACTGTAAATGTTTATAAATTATGGTGCAGAGATTACCTTCTGTTTTTTTGTAGTTCTACAACCTTTGATATTGTGGTCGTATTGGTTACACTTACTGCACTTCATCTTCACTGGTTTTTTCCCTGCTTTAGAGTGACTAACATTTTCATCAGCCTCTCTTCTTCTTAGTTTCTTGGGCCTCCCTGGAGGAGCTTTGTATGTAGGAGGTAGTAGTGGAGTTGCATTTGTCTTTGGCCATAATTGTTGTCCATTAATAGGTGAAATATGAGGCCCATAACAAGCTTCATATGCCTCTCTTTTATAAAATCGATGGACATAGTCTTCAGGTTGTTCTAACTTGTAGTTAATAGCGGCAATGGCATGTCTACATGGAATGCCTACTAAGTCCCAAAAATAACAAGAACACCTATGATTTGTAAGATCAACAACAAACTTCTCCATAGTAAATCCTTGAGTAACTTCAAAAATTGCATCACCACTCCAAACAGCAATCCAATTGCCACTCTTCTCCACTTCCCTATCTAGCCTTTTACTTGGTTTAGGCATAACAACTCCAGGATATGCAGCAAACTTTTCTCTTAAAGTAGCAAATCTAGTCATCAAGTATGATCTAATCCACTCCATCATGGTAATAATAGGTTTATCCCTAGCTAAAAGTATTGTGCTGTTAAAAGATTGTGATAAGTTGTTCATAAGCACATCACACCTAGGGTATACACTAAATGCATGCTTACACCAAGAATGTCGTGGAATAGCAACTAACCACTCATATGCAGCAAGGTTTACCTTCTTCAACTCTTCCATTTTAGCTTCCCAGCCTTGGTAATATGTCGCTTTGGCAGCCCCCATCATGAGGTTTCTAATTACAATCCCTCCTCCAAACTTCTTCTTGTAGTTGCTGTACAAGTGTCTTAGACAAAATCTATGCTCCACCCCATGTAGGATTTCGTCGAACACTTGCATTAGCCCCTGGAAAAAATAGCAGAACATAATACTCCTTTAAATACACAACAACAGAACATAAATTTAGATACACAACAGCAGAACATAAATAAACAGATGTAGTTTAAGAATTTACCTTTTGTTGATCTGAAATAAACACCCAGCGATTAGTTTGTACATCTCAAATGTCATCCAACAAGAGACTAAGAAACCATCTCCATGTCTCCTTACACTCATTTTCCACCACTGCGAAGGCAAGTGGGAAATATTGGTCATTTGGGTCCCTCCCTACAGCTACTAACAACTGCCCTCCATAACTATTTTTCAGGTGACAACCATCAACACCTATAAATGGTCTACAACCATTAATGAAACCTTTCTGGCACCCCTCTAAACACATATAAAAAGACCCAAAACGTGGCTGCAGGGTGGGTAGGGGATGATTAATTTTAATCTTGCATGTTGTACCAGCAGACACTCTTTTCAACTCTGCAACATAGTCATACAACAAGCTATATTGCTTCTCCCTATCCCCTTCTACAATGTCCATGGCAATTTGTTTTCCTTTCATAGCCTTCCACCTACTAATCCTAACACTGTAAGTCTTCTTTATGTCATATATAATTTCATTTGCAGTCATCTTGCCCACGTTTCTGTACTTGTCAGCAACAACTTTAGAAACCCAATCTTTGTTCGCATTTCTATTCGCAAATACCCTCCCACAACTATGTGAATCAACCAATGTTTCGACCTGAAATGTGTGGCTGCCTCCAACTTTACTACACAGAATCAAAAAACCACATTTCTTCTTACAAATAGCCCTAACTCTAACATCATCATTTTTAAGAAATATTACCTCTCTCCCATTCAACACAGAATACTCCTTTAAAGCTTGTTTAAACTCCTTAAGGGAACAAAACTCCATTCCCAGGCAGAATTTGAAATCTCTTCCCACGTCATCAGCTTTGAACATTGGGTACTTATGCACTTCCTCCCCTTCACACTCCACATCGCTTTGTAATTCATCTGTGCTATATGTTGCATCCATGTCATGATTTCCACCAAATTGGGGTGTTTCAAAACCACCAGCACTTGCACTAGCTGAACGCTTCCTTTTTCTCCTACTCCTTCTCATATTGGACCACCTTTGAAGAACATTTGTTATGTTCCTGCATGGTGTATCACTGCATCCAAATCCATCATCACTGTCTCTATGAAGTTCTTCTTCACTTTCATCCAACACTTCATACCCATTTTCAACTGCACTATCATCACCACTTTGCACATCCACATCTGTAGCTACATTTGCCTCATGCACACATCAGCCACATTTGCATCATTCACAGCAGAAGCCACATTTCCATCATCCACAGCAGCAGCCACATTTGCCTCATGCACAGCAGCAGCAGCCACATTTCCATCATCCACAGCAGCAGCCGCATTTGCCTCATGCACAGCAGCAACAGCCACATTTACATCTTCCACAGCAGCAACATTTGACTCAGGCTATCCATCAGCATCAACAGCAGCTCCACCATGCCCACCATTATCATTAACAGCAGCAGCAGCTTCATCCTGACCACCATTATCATCAACAACAGCAGCTTCAATAAACTCAATTGGCTCAGCGGTACTAACAACATGTTCTACGTAAATCTGGACCTCTTCTTTTCTGTTTTCAGCATAGCCAGACAATTCCAATGCATCTTTATCTGTTACCAAAGGCCTCAAATCTCTGTCCATCCTACCTCTTTTAGGCTTCCACCACAATTTCACCATTCCGTCATATTTAAATTCATCCTTTAAGATGGACAGTGCCTCGAAATATGACCACCTATCAGCATCCAGACCATGGACCACATGTTCTTCCCCTCCCTTGTATCTCAGAAACCTTCCTTTAAAGGCCTCGAATTTCCCCATGTGGTAAAACGCAATCGAAAAACCCATCTCTGAAAAATGAAAGAAATAGAAACCCTAAATGCACGAAAATAAACACAAATCGCAACCAACACAAACCATAGCTAAATCAGAATACAATAACGTTCATGAATCAAATAAAACCAAAGAAAATGCGTCGCTCAAATGAATAAACCCATACCTTCGACTTCGTCTTCACCACGAGATACGGCACGAAATGCCCTTCGACAACAAGTTTTCCCACTTCGACTCAAGAACCATGCGAAACCCCCTTTCTCTGCAACCTAGAACCAATTTCTCTCCAGCGCTTTCAAGATTCTTCTCCCTCACGGTGGTCGTCGCGACTGAAGTATGCAACAACGGTGGTCAGAAACATTTGCCTTTCTGTTCGTGTTTTACTTAGGTAGAGTGCTGCTCGTGTTTTTACTTAGGTAAAGTGCTACTCGTGTTTTACTTAGGTCAGAAACATTTGCCTTTCACGTTTACTTCACTCATTCAAGTTAAACGGTGCGTTTGATATTTCAGAGATTTAAAAAAATAAAAAATTAATGACACGTGCCAACATTTTATGTGAAGACGTGTCAACATCTCACATGTTGAGGTGGAACGCCGTTTGCCACTCACCATTTTTTGTAACGCCGTCCTAACGGAAGGACCAATAACACTCATTTCAAAACTATGAGGACCATACGGTGAGAAAGTTTCGGTGAGGGACCATTTGCAATTTTTGGTGAAACTTCAGGGACCAAAAACGTATTTTTCCCTTTGCTTTATGACGAGTTTCATGTGAAGGTTGGCTATCCAAAAAGTAGCTCCAGTAAAAAATCATAACCCTACTAAGTCATTTTGATCTATATCTTATTCTTTTAACCAAACGAGGCAGAGTGTTATGAGTCAATTCATCAAAAAGACTTAAATTTAAAATCTTTAATATTAAGGTCTTAATCTTAAGGTGTAACAGCTTTTAATTTAATAAATTTGTGTGAATTTGTTGACTGCAAAGATCGAAAGAAAAATATAATTGTAAATAAAGGCCGAAAAGTACGTTGAGAATTTTTTACTGCTTGGTACAATTTATACAATCAAATTAAAGGTTAAGCTTGTCTATACGGAAGAATTTAAGTTTGTTTATACGAAAGATCGAACTAAATTAAGTTAAACTTAAAAATGAGGTTGAATTCATCATAAAATATAAATATAAATTATTTTATTCAAATAAAAAATTAAAATTTTAAATATTTCAATTATTTTATCAAAATTAATTATTCAAAAAATAAAAAAATAATTTAATTACAAGTCATTCAAATAATACTTTGTATTTATCGTCCATTGTTAAGCCATGTTTAGTCCTATGTAGAAATACTAATGACTCGTGACGTAATATTATTATTACAATTTTGACCAAAATTTGTTACAGCTATTGAATCATAAAATATGTTAAATACAGTGGCGGAATAGGGACTCAGATATAAGTTTCATGAAACAACTATGGTACTCTTACCTTATGTCCATACTACATATACATATAAGTTTCATGAAACAACTTCAAATACTGATGTAATGTTGATCGATCCTCAATTGAATCAACTGCAACAGAACATAAACTTGGAGAGGCATGGGGAATATCCAAATGAATATGATAACGACACAAAGCAAAAAATAAGGGTTCTGAGGTGTATCAACTCTAGCAAAGTATTTAATACAGGGTGCACAGAAAATGTTTTCATAGGACAACAATCATTGATGGCCACGCTTACTCTTACTCTTACTGATGACAATTTTTAAGAATATTGAACTGAACTATATTTGGCATTTTTGTCACTACGTACTGATTTGGTTTAAAACATTTTAGATGATATAACCACATGATAAAAATCCTTTGATTGAAGATCAGGTTGGCTTCATTAAGTCTTTCAATGAACACTCATCTTTTCATGAACTCTGCAACCTTACAAATACTATTGAAGAAAAATCAACCACGCTAAAAAGTTACCTAAGATTAAATCGAAAGAAATGATAACACAGAAATTGAGAAAGGGACTAAACAAAGTTACCTAGGGTTGAGTCGCAGAAGCATCATAGTGGAATACAACCACCAATAATATGGATTTTAATACACCACCAATAAATAAACACTATAAGAAACTACTTTTTTTGAGTGATTTTGGTGTAATTTAATCTTGTATATTTTCATTTGAAAAATAATTATTCTATTTTGATATATAATTAATATGGATGTAATGGAAATTTCTATATTTTGATATATGATTAATATGGATGTAATGGGCATTTTGATATTTTGATATAGGATTAATTTGGATGTAATGTATGTGATTATCCTATCTAAAATATATGAAAACAAACACCTCTGGAAGTTACCCTTATACCCATATCTAATTTTTTGACATTTATCCAATTTTTTGGTTTTTTTGTCATTCTCCTTTTTTAACTTTTTAACCTTTCTGCTTTCCTTCCCGCTCATCTTTTAGGTTTTGTGGCTTACGAGGATGACTTATGAATTTCAAAGTTCTTTCATCTTCTTTCCCTCCTACACAGCCTTTCGTCTTCTTTCCCCCCTATACACCCTTTCTGCTCCTCCTCCCTCCTAAACACCCTTCACTAGTGCAGAATTGCATTTTTACCTCGCCTTATAGGCCTCGGTTGGCGAGGAACCGAAGCATATAATGGCGCGGTGGCAATTTTGCAATTACAGGCAACTTTTATGCCTCGGTTCACATAAAACCCGAAGCCAAAAACGGTTATAGGCCTCGGTTCAAAAAAAACCGGTGCCAAAAGGGGTTTTAGGCCTCGGGTGTTAGGGAACCGGGGCCAAAAGGGGTTGCCAGAAATTTCAAAAATGCCATTGACGTTGGCACTTATAGGCTTCGGTTGGGGAAAAGCCGGTGCCAAAAGGGGTTTTAGGCCTCGGGTGTTAGGGAACCGGGGCCAAAAGGGGTTATATGCCTCGGTTCTAAATTGAACCGAGGCCATATAGTTTAATTAGGGCACAAAAACGCGAACCCCTCTACTTCTTCCTCGCGCGCCGCTGCAATTCGTTCCTCTGATTCCAAGAACTCAATCCAAGAAGGCACACCCATACCCCCATGAACTCTCTCGCAATGCTTCCAACGCTCTCTGAAGAGCAGGCTTCTTTCTCATGGTAGACCTTCTCCACCACTCCGCCATCAGAGACTCCGCCATCAGAAACACCTCACACCCCTTTTGTTCTTCCAACCACTCCCTCTCCAAGAAAGGTGTTCACTGGAACCGCGTCGTTCACTTGCTCCGTGCAAAGGGGTACGCTTCGTTCTCCATCGCACTGCATTCTCTGCCTCTACTTCTCCGTCGCCTCACTCAGCCGCCGATTCAGCTCCACTTCGCACGCCTCCACAGCGCTGACAATGTTGCACCACCGTGGGATTCTTCGTTGAGAAAGATTTCCAACTGCAACGAAAAAGAAGGAACACACTCCCTCCGCATCGACGATCATCTGTTTAGGCTCTTCAGAGAGCTTTTGTGGTCGTAATCAACGCGATAAAGTCGTTGTCGATGTCGCAAAAAATTTAATTAAAAAAAATATTTTTACCCTATGGCTCCGGTTCATTTAGAACCGAGGCATAAAATGGACCCTATGGCTTCGGGTAACAACCGAGGCCAAAAGGGGTACCTTTTGGCCTCACCCCAATATGCCTCGGTTTCAGACCCGAGGCAAAATGAGAAAAATAACCGGGGCAAAAAGCCCTTACTGCACTAGTGCTTTCTGCTCCTCCTCCATTTTTTCAGTTCCAAGAAAAAAAAAATGATTTTGTTGTTTTGGTTGATGTATGTTGCTTTCACTTTGGTTAATCGTGTCGGATGACGACAAGGACAAGCTCGGGCTCCGGTGATGGCGCTGGCTCCAAGTTTTCGTGTAAAAGGGTATGTTTTTCTCTTTTTTTTTTCGTTAGTACCATTTGTGTGTTCTAGAGTTTTCTAATTTTTCTTATTCTTCTTTCCCTCTATACCTACGTTTCTTCTATTGAAGAGTAGATCAAAGACTTTTAAAGACCCAAGACGAAGTTCTCAAGGCAAAAGAATGGAAAATCATTATTAAGAGGTTTTATATGTAAAAAGGTTTGATTTTTATTATTTCTCCATTTTTTTGAGTTTGATTTTATTAATTCTTTAGAGTTACTTATTTCTTCTGCTTTGATCAAGTAAGATCTCTGAGTTGGCTTTCGTTTGTTTCTGTGACAGATGTCTCCTAACAAGCTTTACATCTCATACTGTTCTGCTTCAATGTTTTATTTTAACGGAACAATCTTTAAACGGATAGTATATATAGTTTCATAACTTTGGTTATTTTTTTATCATTAAGGTTTTCATTTTACTAATAAATTTATGTTTATGAGTTCTTCATGCCCAGATTTTATTCCCTTTTGAAGGAAGTTGAAGAAAGTTTAAATCTTTAAGGTATTTGAAGCTTTGAACAAGATCTATGGCTGATCAAGCAAGTATTTATTCTAAACTTTTCAAACATGTTATTGGCTGCTTTCTAAATTTGAATCTGTATTATGTTTTAGGAGTTACTCATGTCATGATTTTACTCCCTTCTGTAGAAAGTTGAAGAAAGGTTAATGCTTTCAGGTAATTTTATTATTATCACAAACCCAATCAGTATTTGAAGCTTTGAACAATATCTGAGAGAAGTCTCCTAATCAAGTAAGTATTTATTCTAACCCATAACTGTGATGTATGCATGTGTCTTTTAGATTTCAATTTTAACTTTTTTATTAGACCACTAATATGTTTATTATGGTATTTTATGTCTTTACGAGTGTCTTCTTAGCCTTATGCCTTTATGGGGGTTTTAGTCTTCTGGTGAGGTTTTTTTATGGTGCAGGACTGAATGCAAAGGTGTAACATATGCTTTCCTTTTCCAGTTATTAGAATTTGTTATTTTTCTGTCACAACCACTAATACTATGAAATGCTAAAAATGACTTTTCTTGCAGATGAGTGGAGGAGATCTTGGAGTATCCACTTTCCCTTGTGGTGAGAGTATTTTTTTTACATGGATTGGTAAAATTGAAGTTGAAAAAGGAATTTTGTATGAGGGTTTATCTTATAAACTCTCTTTACGTTTTCCACTGGACTATACCCTTTTAAGCCCCCACAAGTGAAGTTTGAGACATTGTGTTTTCATCCAAACATTGACCAGTTTGAGACATTTGTTTATACAGAGCTCCATTTCTTTTATTGCAGAGCAGGCCCCTTAAAGGAGCTCCTGAAAATGTTAGAACAACTCTCAAAGTTGATACAATGGATTGGAACTCTAAGAAGTGGGTAGATGCAGATATCGTTGTTCTTAAAACAGGACACTGGTGGAATTACGAGAAAACAATAAGACGGTATTTCATTTCAATCCTTTCCATATTTTTTGTATTACTCCAGTTTCAATGATTCAAAACACGTGCAATTTATCTGTAATTTTTGGCCAAGCAATTTTGATTGAAAGATTTCTTTTTTGGTTCAGGGGTTGCTATTTTCAAAAAGGCATGGAAGTTAAGGTGGAAATGCAGGTAGAAAATGCATACAAACATTCCATTCAGACAGTAAGGAAGTGGATACAAGATAGAGTAAATCCTAACAAGACCCAGATTTTCTTCCGTACTTTAGCCCCAGTCCACTTTAGGTTTGTTTGACGATTCTATGACTGTAATGGATATTCTGAATATAAAATATTTGTAAAGATTCTAATGAATTGGTGTGAAATGTTTCAGAGCCGGAGATTGGAAAAACGGTGGAAACTGTCATTTGGAAACACTTCCGGAGTTTGGTTCTTCACTGGTACCAAATGACAACTGGTTACAGTTCAAAATAGCAAACGTGGTCTTATATGCACACACGGATGTTTTTGAAACTAAGAAGTTGATGGTGTTGAATGTTACTTAATTCATGAGTGTGATTCACTGAGAAATCATTTTCATCATGTTGAGCATAAATAAGCCAAATACTTTTCTACATTAGAAATTTGCAGCCAGAGACCAAGGTATCAGATTTTATTGTTACTGATCACAACTGAGAATTATTTGTCTTCCGAAGAAGATCAACGTTATGGGGACATGAACTTCAGCTCTGAAATACAAGTGCAAGAAATATTGGTTTCTTTCGTGTTGGTTATCTTGTGAGTTGTGATTACTAACTAAATGAGGGATCATGTAACAATTGTAATTATCAAATTCTTTGATAAGGTAATACGAACACAGTTTTGGCACAAAATGAAATGTTATTATCGTAAAATAATATCATTTTATTATTGTAAAATAATTTTATTTTTGTACTTCAATTTTAAAATATATTTTTTATGCTTTAAAATTCAAAATTATACTTTTTTAATGACTTAAAACAACCTATTACACCATGTAAAAGTGAGGTGGACCAAATTTCATTGTTTCATTTAAATATGAAAATATACATGTTAGCATCAACTTTTCACTTGAATCTTAGGTGGTTTATTTATTTGATCTATGTTTAATTTTCTTTTTATTTATTTTATTATTGTTAATTGTTAATGTATATTCTAATTTCCAAAATATAGAAAAAAAAGAATATTAATTTTTTTAATTCAAAAATAAAAGAAAATGATTTACTTGAACCAAAACAAATGTACAAGTTCATAATTATTCTATCAAATTTTTTTAACACAAAAATAAATGATTTTTTAATACATATCACTACTAAATTATTACGTCAAATTTTTAATTTAACACAAAAATGTACATACGCATGAATAATTAGTGATTGTAGTGTCAATTTTGTACTAATAAACTAGGAAACCAAATTCTCATTTTGGAATGGAATTGAATGTTAGAACTTTACAGTATTGTGAACTATTGTTATAAAATTTGAATTATAACAATATAACATACATGTGTTTCTATTTAAAAATTTTAACATCAATTTCATGTTATATTTATTTTATACAGGACCAAATTACATAATACACCTACATTGCATATCCATTTCATTTTAATGTAATAGATATGTGTTTCTATTTAAAAATTTTAACATCCATTTCATGTTGTATTTATTTTGTACGAAACCCTATTACACAATATGCCTACATTTTACTCTAATAACAACCCGTCCATACGCATTTTAATATAATATACATTGTGTTTTTATTTAAAAATTTTAACATCAATTTTTGTATTTATTTTGTACGGGACCATATTACATAATATGCATACATCTTACTTAAATAATGACCCATACATATACATTTCATTTTAATATATATATATATATATATATATATATATATATAATATATATATATATATATATATATATATATATATATATATATATATATATATATATATATATTATCTACAAGTGTTTTGATTTAAAAAATTTAAAATCAATTTCATGTTATATTTATTTAAAAATAATAAATTATTTTAAATTTTAATTTTAATTTTAAGTTTATTTTTTAATATATAATACCTTCAAATATATTTAAACACTAATTCTAGCTATCCACATCCACTATTTTTAATAATTTTTTACTGTGATATATATTATTTTATTTAAATGGTCTTTAGTAATTTTTATTAATGTGTTACTTTGGTTGTTGTTTTTTATGTTTAATTACTCTTTAATAATTTTTATTACATTTTATAGTGGTAGTTTTGTATTTAATTTTAATATTTAACTATTGATTCAAATGTTATTTTTTAATCTTAACATTTTTTATCTAAAATAATAATATCTTTGAGTTTATATATAAATATATTTCAATAGTTTTGTATGTGTTTGTCGATGTCTACATATATTTCTATTTACAAATTTTAACATCAATCTCATATTTTTATTTTCTACGGAACTATATTTCGATTACCTACATATTTTCTAAATGATCATATATTATTTAAATTAATATTAGTAGTATTATTAGTAACATTATTATTATTGAGATTATTATTATTGGTAGTACTAATGTTAGTACTATTATTATTATTAACCTTAACATTGACATTAACATTATTATTATTATTATTATTATTATTATTATTATTATTATTATTAGGATTAACATTGATATTAACATTATTATTATTATTATGATTATTATTATTATTATTATTATTATTATTATTATTATTATTAGTTTAAGTATTTGTATAAGTCGTTACTCTGAATTGAGATGAGAGTTAAACTTTTAACTTAAACTTTGTATTTGGCAACTACTTTCTTAAAGTCAATTCTATGATGTATTTATTCTGTGCGGAATCATATTACACAATATCCCTACATTCTACTTTAACAACAATGCATATACATTTAATTCTAATATAATAAACATGTATTTTATTTCTACATGTGTTTTTATTTAAAAACTTTAATAAATGTCATGTTGTACTTATTTTGTATGGAACCATATTACACACCTACATTTTATTTTGAAAACAACTTTACATGCACATTTAATTTTAATATAATATATAACTCAAAAGTACAATTGTAAATTTTAACAATGTAACGATATTGTTTTATTACACATTACTAATCAATTAGTGAGTTTTATGATTTAAAACAAACAAATTCATATTTGATTATTACTTTTTAATTTTATCATTATTATTAATATTATTAGGAAAATGATATTTTAACCCACTTTTTTGACTCACTTTTAACCTATTGCTTTAATCACCGTTAGATCATTTTTTTTTAGTAATGTGATGTGATGATCTAATGGTGATTGAAGTGGTGAGTTAAAAGTGGATCAAAAAAGTGGGTTAAAATATCATTGTCCATATTATTATTAGCATAATCTATTATTATTACTATTAATATAATTATAATTATATTAATTATATAATAATAAAATATAATTATAGAAACAAATAATTTATTTAAATATAACAATAATTATTAAAAAAATTAATTTAAATAAAAACAACAACAACAAAAAAAATCCGTAGGTAGACACGTGTATCGTACTAGTTTTAAAAATTATATACAATAATAATAATAATAGTTATGGCCTTCGCCTCCTGAAATCTTAAATATTGTGTACGATTATTCCAATTTGACAAAAAGGACAATAATAATTGGGGTAAAATAGTAAATTTGCTGTATTTCTTTTCACATAAACCAATATCCATGTTATTTTGTGTGTTTGGATTCATCTCATGGATCCAGAATTGATTTTGGTGTGCATAAAATCAAGAAAATTAATTTATAGGTCAAACATTTATGCTAAAGGAGAAGTCACTATAATTGTAGCTTCTTTATCCACCAAAATCAATTCATTTATGTCTATTAAAATTGATTTGAAAATATTAGAGCCGTCAAAATGGATTATAACCCGCAACCCAACCTGACTCATCATAGGTTTGGGTCGGGTTGGATTGAAAAAAAAATACAAATTTCAGTACAGGTTAAAAATAAATCCAACCCACTAAGAACCCTGTGATGAGCTAAGTTAGCTCATCAACTCGCCAATAAATTTTAAATATTAAATTAATATATATATATGCATATTATATATATATATATATATATATATATATATATATATATATATATATATATATATATATATATATATATTATATATATTATATAATTATATATGTATATATTATATATATTATATATGTATATATGTATATATATCATATATTTATATACATATATTATATATTATATATTATATATTATATTATATATATATATATATATATTATATTATATTATATATATATATTATATATATATATATATATTATATGTATATTATATATATATATATATTATATTATATTATATATTATATGTATATTATATATATATATATAATATTAAAAAAATAAGTGACAATGATTTGATGTTAGATAGTAATTTATATTTTTGTGATTTTGGTTTGTATTTGGAGTTTAACATAATTTATGTGTGCGTGTTTTTTTTTTTTAATTAAGTGAGCCAGTCGGCTAAACACATTTAACCCGTCAACTCGTGATGGGTTGGGTCGGGTTCTAATTTTGTTGGCTCGCTAATAAGTGAGCCGGGTTAGGTTGACCCACTAACTGGCCAACCCGTCGTGGGTCGAGCCGGGTTGGGTCGGGTGACCCGTTTTGTCAGCTCTAGACGATATGTATCCAAATTATTTTTTATCCGCAAGAATATATATATATATATATATATATATATATATATATATATATATATATATATATATATATATATATATATATATATATATATATATATATATATATAACAATATATAAAGGGGATTTCCCTTTTTGTGTCTACTTTTCAAAATACCGATTTTACCCTTTAAATATAACAATTTTTTAAATTTTTTAAAATTGACAGTTACTTTTACAAAAATTTTATAAAATCATATGTCTCTGCTTCTTTTTTATTTATTAATGGTTATTCTTTTATCTGTTCTGATATATTTCACTTTATATTTAATAAATATAATTCTAATATATATATTAACTTAATAACATTATAATATTATCACCTACTAATATAATATCACGTAAATTTAAAAAATACATACACACAGGCGCTATCGCGCCTGTGTTACGCTAGTATATATATATATATATATATATATATATATATATATATATATATATATATATATATATATATATATATATATATATATATATATATATCAACCCAGATCTACTTCAAACGTTTTCGATGAAGAATATTGCTTCGAAAACCACAATCAGGAGCTTGACGATTGGTAGCTCCCAAAAATCTCAAACAATGAGATCTACAAACTTGATGGTAATTGGTTTAAACAAGCCGATTATATCATCAAAACAACAGAAAAACAAATCCCTCTTACTTCTGAGGAAGAAGAGTTCCATCTTTTAGATGAACAAACCCTTAGGAATCAAGCTAAAAAATACAACTATCTCCACATAGGCTGTATTCAAGTAGCTATAAAACCTCTAGGAATAGAAGGTTTAGATTCCTCAATCTTATGCTGTCTTAGGGATATCCGTCACTACAGATTCGATCAATCCCTCATAGGCACCATAGAAACGTCCTTAGCTAAAGGACCAATCTTTTTCAATTGTTTTCCCAATCGGACTATTAGTCTTAAAGATAGAAACATCCGAGATGCACTCTATCTCCAAATCCAAACTAAGGGTCTCCAAATGAAACCTGGATCCATTCCCTTAGCTTTAATCTATAGGATTCAATATAAGGTCATGAATTCTATTAGTTCCAAAGTTTACAAATCTCCAGAAATAGGTTCAACTACCCTTTTTCTTACTGACTTTAGTAAGGCTAACGTTGTAGTTCCCACTTCTATCAATTGGGATGAAGTATCCCTTCCCGAATCTTGGACTGTGACTAGATCGGTTACAGCCGCTCCTAGACCAACCCCTGAGATTAGGGAAATCAATCAAGACCCAGCTGGTGAAGTTACTATAACCTTTAATAGGAGTAGTTCCTTTAAAACCACTAGGTCATTAGGATCCAATTCTGTTAGATCTACAAACTTTAGGACGGCTAGAAGATCTTTCTCTTCTGTCCCCTCTTCAGTTCGTCTCGCTGGGATTGACACGGCGTCTCAAATCCCTCGACCTATCTATTCCAGCTTGGAGGATGAACCTATAACAGAGATTCACTCTCCAACCCAATCTGAAATGCAATATGGTTATCATGAATAGATACACCATAGACAAGCCTACCCTTCAACGTGAATTCTTTTCTGAGGAATGGACAACTCAGAGAAATTGGTTCGTTAAAAATTTTAAGGGTCAAAAAACTAAAATCGTAGAATTTTTCTACAAATTCCTAGAAAACGTCCAATGTCATGTCTGTTTCTTTGATTGGTTTAATGTTTATTTGTTAACAAACAATATTGAACCTCCATGGAACGTTACAATCTCTCAGGATTCTGAGATGAACACAATCACTGTCTGGCATAGGAAAAATGGTGAGTCAGTTAAGTCTAGCCTCCCTCCTTCCAGTAGTTTCTACATCCCAGGCTTAGGAGATAAATACCTTGCATCTCCTTTCAAATATAAGTCTGATGATACCGTAGGCGCCCAAGATATCAAGGCCCTTATGGAACAAAACAACTACACTAACCAATATCTCCAGACCATAGGAGAAAAGCTTAGTGAAGTTAAACCTATCCCTGAAGCTAAAACTAAGGAATCCACTGAACCTGATCCTTTAGTTCAAACTCAGGTCAAACCATTATTCAAACCTTCCAATCTAACTGAACAGACTAGGCAGAAACTTAGACTTGTTCACCTTGACTGGAAGAAATCTATAGGAGAATCCATTAGTTCTATAGCAGAATCTAGGCTTCCTCCTGTAATCGAAGACACTCCACCCGGCAGTAGCAATAGACCTTTTACCCGGAGTGCTTCCCAAAAGGAAAAAGAACAAAATCTTAGGATTAACAAATTAGGAACATCTTCCGTAGGTTCAGATGCGGAAAGCCAACCTAATTCTGATTCTAAATCTGTTCTAAGTCTTAATCCTGTAATCAACAAGGCAGCTAACTGGAAGCAGCCTTCCAAACTCTACTACAATCGTGCCACCGCTCCAGACTTGTTACTGGAAGAAAAGAATGGTCAAAGTTTCCGATCATTCAGCGCAAACAACATCTATGAATGGAACATAGATGGTCAATCCGAGTATAATATACTCAACACCCTCCAACACATGACTATGGTCTCAACTGCCTACCAAGCCTCCTTGGATAGCTCAGACCAAACCATTGTCGAAATCTTAACCTCAGGCTTCTCAGGTCAGCTTAAGGGATGGTGGGATAGCTACCTCTCTGACGAACAAAGAGACCAAATTCTCAATGCGGTCAAAACCGATGCTGACGGAAATATCATCACTAACAAGGGCGAACCTGTCCCTGATGCCGTCAACACTCTCATCATGTCAATCGTTCAACATTTCATAGGAGATCCTAATATCTGGCGAGATCGTTCAGGTGACCTCCTATCCAAACTTAGGTGTAAAACCTTAGGTGGCTTTAGGTATTACAAAGATACCTTCCTCACTAGAGTTTTCACCCGAGATGATTGCCAACAACCATTCTGGAAAGAAACCTTCCTAGCAGGACTTCCTAAATCCTTAGGAGACAAAGTTAGGGAAAAGATTCGAACCCAGTTTAATGGCGAAATCCCTTACAATCAGCTTAGTTATGGCCAGCTCATAGCTTACATCCAAAAGGTAGGTCTTAAGATTTGCCAAGACGAGAAGATCCAAAACCAATTGGCCAGAGAAAAAGCCCAGAACCGTAAGGATCTAGGTAGTTTTTGCCAACAATTTGGACTTCCTTGTTCAGACAAACCTTCTGGGTCTAGGACTAAATCCAGAAAAACCCAGAGGTTCCAAAGGTCCAGAACCCAGGATAATCATCCGGTTAAACCTCATAAGTCTGGCCAACAATCCCGGACTAGAACTAAACGATCTAGTAACCGCCAAACTCAATCCAGATCTGCTAGACCCTCGAAGTCAAAGTCTACACATATCTCCAACCAATCCTTTGACAAGTCTAAAGAAACTAGGACTTGTTTCAAATGTGGCCGGCAAGGTCATCTTGCCAAACAATGTCGTATCGTCTCTTCCATTGAAGAACTCAATCTCGAAAAATCCAAAACAGAGGAACTTCTGCAACTCTGTTATAATCTCTCCGAAGAAGATTACGATGAATCTTCTGATGAAATCCAAGCTGATGATGATCTTTCATCATCCTCTGATGAGAGTTCTGACTCTCCTACAATCAATGTTCTTCACAATGATGAACAAAATCTCCTAATCGATACGATCAAATCCATTCAAGATCCTCATGACCTAGAAGAGTATCTTGATAAACTTAAAACGATTCTTAAAAAATCTGATCCTAGCAAACCTAATTCAAGTAATAGGTTCGTTAGTAATAGATTTGATCTTACCCAAACTCTAAAACGTTTAGAAAAATCTACAGCCAAGCCTGTAACAATCCAAGATCTTCAGGCCGAAATTCATCATTTAAAAGATGAAGTTCGAAACCTCAAACATCAGCAGCAATTACATCAAAATGTAATTACTCAAATCACAGAAATCCTCTCTGATCATTCTAATGATGATCATATCAAAACTCCTAGTTCCAATCCTAGTAGTGATTCGGAACCTGATAATCTGTTTGCAGCGCTTATCAACCGTTGCACAATTCAAAAATTCTACATTCCAATCCATATTCAAATCGGAAGTTTTTCCCTCCAAACGGTCGCACTTTTCGATACCGGTGCTGACTCCAATTGTATTCTCGAAGGACTCGTACCTACGAAATACTTTCATAAATCTTCTGAAAAACTTCGAACGGCTGATGGATCACGCCTGAAGATTCAGTACAAACTCCCCTCGGCCATAATAAAGAATGATGGTCTCCAAGTTGAAACCCCATTCCTTTTGGTCAGAAACCTTTCGAATGAAGTTATCTTAGGAACTCCATTCATCAAAACTATTTTTCCAATCACCATTACCGATCAAGGTATTTCTACCCAGTATCTGGGTAAAACTATTATGTTCAAATTTTTGAACAACCCAATTCATCGAAGCCTCAATCCCATAGAGGCCAAACAGAAACAAATCAATTTCTTAAAAGACGACCTTTCTTTTGAGACAATCAAAAGCCATTTAACAAAATCTTCCATCCAAACGAAGATTTCTAATCTTCATACTCGAATTCAGAACACAGTTTGTTCAGAACTCCCAAACGCTTTCTGGGAAAGAAAGAAGCATATGGTTGATCTTCCTTATGAAAAGGATTTCAACGATAGGCTTATCCCAACCAAAGCCCGTCCAATCCAGATGAGTCTTGAACTCGTTAAACACTGCCAATCTGAGATTAATGACCTTCTGGCAAAGGGATTAATCCAAAAATCTAAAAGCCCTTGGTCTTGTGCGGCATTTTATGTTAACAAGGCCTCTGAAATCGAACGGGGATCTCCTCGCCTCGTCATTAATTACAAACCGCTTAACCAAGCTCTCCAATGGATTCGATATCCAATCCCAAACAAAAAAGATCTTCTTGGACGACTCCATTCTGCAAAGATCTTTTCCAAGTTTGACATGAAATCTGGTTTCTGGCAAATCCAGATTAATCCCAGCGATCGTTATAAAACAGCGTTCACTGTTCCGTTTGGACAATTCGAATGGACCGTCATGCCTTTCGGGCTTAAAAACGCGCCATCCGAATTTCAAAAAATCATGAATGACATCTTCAATCCCTACTCCAATTTTTGCATTGTCTATATTGATGATGTCCTAATCTACTCTCAATCGCTGGATCAGCATTTCAAGCATCTTGAGATTTTTCTCAAAACTGTCCAAAGAAATGGTCTTGCCATTTCAAAAACTAAAATCAATCTGTTCCAAACCAAGATTCGTTTCCTTGGTCACAACATTCATCAAGGTACTATTGAGCCTATTAATCGGGTCATCGAATTTGCTGACAAATTCCCCAATCAAATCCTTGATAAAACTCAACTCCAAAGGTTTCTTGGTTGCCTAAACTATGTGGCTGATTTCTTCCCTCAGCTCAACAATGTCATCAAGCCACTTCATGATAGGCTTAAGAAAAATCCTCCTCCATGGACTGATGTCCATACCAACATCATCCGACAAATTAAAATCCAAGTTAAAGATCTTCCCTGTCTTTATCTTCCCAATCCAAATCTCCCAAAGATTGTCGAAACTGATGCCTCAGACATAGGTTATGGTGGCATTCTCAAACAGCGTCTGCATGATTCTGAAAATTGCATCGCTTTTACATCAAAACACTGGAACAAGGCACAACAGAACTATTCAACTATCAAAAAAGAAGTTCTGGCCATTGTCCTATGTATTTCAAAATTTCAATCTGATTTGCTTAATAAAAAATTTTTGATCCGAGTTGATTGCAAATCTGCTAAAGACATTTTGTTAAAAGATGTTAAAAATTTAGCTTCAAAACAAATTTTTGCCCGATGGCAAGCAATCCTAAGTGTTTTTGATTTTGACATTGAATTTATCAAAGGCACCTCAAATTCTCTTCCTGACTTTCTTACCCGAGAATACCTTCAGGGAAAATTTCAGGGAAATCACCCAGAATGGGACCAAAAGTCAAGATAAAGCCTAAAGGCAGTACAAAGGTTAAATCCATTAACCAATCATCTCCTTCTTCGAAGAAGGACCAATCTGGGCTTTCAGCCCAAAAACCTGGGTCTCAAACCCAAGCTGAGTCATCAACTCAGAAATCCCCAGCCGAGCTTTCAACTCAACTGATAATCTCTGGAACCTCCCAGAAGACTTATCCATCAGATTATGCTATGGCCATCCCTACTCTTCAAGCCTTCCAAGATCAGGGTCTAACCAAGCTCCCCAGCCAAAGCTGGAAACAAATTTTCGGAGAAGAACCTGATGATCTTCCCAAAAATCTGAAGGACATAATATCTTCTTTAGCCCAGTCTAAAGTTACCCTTCACCCCAGAACATCGGGAAAACAAATAGCTTCCCAAACCCAACCAATCTCCCAGAAAAAACCCTCCATTTATCATGTGAAAGACTCGTTCCTTCCCACTGTTCAAATGGAACCTGAGTTCTGGGATTCGAATCCCTCAAAAGTTTGTTCAAAAGTCTTTCCATCTGGATTTTTGTTCAAACCCAATCATATAAATAAAACCCAAAGGTTTTATGAATTTATCTTGGTAGATTCTAAGTCTGTTGAGATAAAACATCATATTGATAAATCGGATAGTGAGAATATCACCCATTCAACTATCCAAATTTTAAAATTTTTGTCTTTCAAGGATTTTAAAACCAATCAAATTTTGAAATTTTCCCAGCCTTTTGACCCAATTGGTTACAACTACTGGGATTATCAAGCAGCCTGGACTAATGTCTTTTGGCTTTCAAACAAGACTGGTAAACATTCTTGGTTGGTTTATTTCAAAAAGAATGTTCGCTATTCTTTTCCCCAATGGTTCTCTAACTGGTGGGACTCATTTGGGCCAATCCAAAAAATCCTTCCTGACCCAATTCTCGAAGGTTTTAATCAGTTCAAAACTCGATTTGGAAATGAGACACCCTTCCACGTTTCACTCCATTTCTTTTCAAAATTCTCGCTTGCCTGGATTTTCGCCTGGCAACACCAATTTCGGAAGGATCAATCCTCCAAGTTACTCCCAGTACTTGGAAAACAACTATCTGTCAAATGGTGGGACAATTTTGACGCCACCCATGCAAATGCTCAAGGGGTTTCATCTTGGTTCAAGAAGAACCCTAAGGCCCTCAAGCTTGCCGATCCAGAAACCAGCCAGTTTCTCAACAGGAAAGCCCAAATTGCTGCGGCAATAGCAGCATCAGCTAATGATGAAACATTAGCACATAATCTCCATCAAATCCTTGGTCTCCTTCAAACCGACTCAGAAGGAAGCTCTTCTAAAGGCAAAACCAAGAAGACATCCAAGGCATCCTCGTCATCTTCATCAGGATCTTATTTCCAGAACGAAGACATGTGCTTCGGTATGAACCTAGAAGGATCTGAAGAAGAAGTACTCTCAGAGTAACCAAAAACAGTATTATACTGTATTTTACTGTTCAAAAATACGGTATATACGGTTACTATTCAATCCTGCGGATACGGTACTGTTGCTGTAGCGGAACTGCGGATACGGCACTGTTACTGTAGCGGAAAATCTCATTTTACTGTTGTAATAGTAATTTACTGTTGTAATAGTAAAATTTTGTCTATTTATTCAATCACTCACCTATTGTGAGGTGTGCAATTTTTTAGAGAGTTTTAGAGAGAGAAGCTCCAACTCCCCTCCCCCCTCTTGTAAGATCCTCTCTCCTTCAATCAATACAACTCTTTTGTATTATATTTCTTAGCTAATCTTTCTCTTCTCAACCCAGTCCGCCCTCTCAGTTGGCTCTGCCGCGGTTGAGCTTTAACTAAGTTTAATGTTTTAAGCTTTTATTTCCTAGTCTTTTATTTGTTTTATTGTTTACTTTGTTGCATGTTCATACTCTCCGCCTTCCGATGATCCTCCCCGTCTGATCCTCGGGTGTCTTGGTATCAGAGCCATTTAATTAATGTTAAAAGCTTTCTGTTAAAACTGTAAATTCACTTGTGCCACACCTTAGCTAGAGCCGGAACAGTTGCCTTTGCGAGGTGGTATATATGGGCCCTAGATGTGACGCGGTAAGGCCCAAGGGGCAGTAAGTCGACACTGTGGGACACCTGAGACCGAAGTAAAGACAGATGGACTTGAACCCTGGACTAAGGTAATGTTGTAAAGTTTAAATTTTGTTAAGATCAAAATTAATTTTGCTGACTAAAAGATTGACCGGATACATCAAACACTGCGCGTATCTTGGACTATATTGCTTGTAGTGGGCATATAGATTTTGAGGTATATACTAGAGGAGTGCCTCGGCACTTGGGGTCGAAAGATCCCCTTTGCTCGCAGTTGGTGCTTACACGAAGGTCAAATGATTAGTTGGTTGGTTAATTAAAAAACAAAACTAAAAAAAAAAAAAATTATAAAACTCAACAAAATCCCCATGTATTCTATTAATAGCTATGAATACTATTATCTGATAATCTTTTGTTGAAAATGCATGTTATATTCGTCCATATCCTTCTACTAAACTAGATGAAGGCGATGATACTAGGATTTTGTTTAACTGCTTGCACTTGCTCTTTTCTGCTCTTCTGTCCCTCTCTTCTGCGCCCCTCTACTCTCTTCTCTTTCTCTCTCCCCCTCATCATGCTGAACTCCCTCTTTTCTAAGCTCTCTTTTAAATCATCCCAACCGGGATCCTCATCGCTCCAAGAGCACCAACCCAGATCTACTTCAAACGTTTTCGATGAAGAATATTGCTTCGAAAACCACAATCAGGAGCTTGACGATTGGCAGCTCCCAAAAATTTCAAACAATGAAATCTACAAACTCGATGGTAGTTGGTTTAAACAAGCCGATTATATCATCAAAACAACCGAAAAACAAATCCCTCTTACTTCTGAGGAAGAAGAATTCCATCTTTTAGATGAACAAACCCTTAGGAATCAAGCTAAAAAATACAACTATCTCCACATAGGCTGTATTCAAGTAGCTATAAAACCTCTAGGAATAGAAGGTTTAGATTCCTCAATCTTATGCTGTCTTAGGGATATCCGTCACTACAGATTCGATCAATCCCTCATAGGCACCATAGAAACTTCCTTAGCTAAAGGACCAATCTTTTTCAATTGTTTTCCCAATCGGACTATTAGTCTTAAAGATAGAAACATCCGAGATGCACTCTATCTCCAAATCCAAACTAAGGGTCTCCAAATGAAACCTGGATCAATTCCCTTAGCTTTAATCTATAGGATTCAATACAAGGTCATGAATTCTATTAGTTCCAAAGTTTACAAATCTCCAGAAATAGGTTCAACTACCCTTTTTCTTACTGACTTTAGTAAGGCTAACGTAGTAGTTCCCACTTCTATCAATTGGGATGAAGTATCCCTTCCTGAATCTTGGACTGTGACCAAATCGGTTACAGCCACTCCCAGACCAACCCCTGAAATTAGGGAAATTAATCAAGACCCAGCTGGTGAAGTTACTATAACCTTTAATAGGAGTAGTTCCTTTAAAACCACTAGGTCATTAGGATCCAACTCTGTTAGATCTACAAACTTTAGGACGGCTAGAAGATCTTTCTCTTCTGTCCCTTCTTCAGTTCGTCTCGCTGGGATTGACACGGCGTCTCAAATCCCTCGACCTATCTATTCCAGCTTGGAGGATGAACCTATAACAGAGATTCACTCTCCAACCCAATCTGAAATGCAATATGGTTATCATGAATAGATACACCATAGACAAGCCTACCCTTCAACGTGAATTCTTTTCTGAGGAATGGACAGCTCAGAGAAATTGGTTCGTTGAAAATTTTAAAGGTCAAAAAACTAAAATCGTAGAACTTTTCTACAAATTCCTTGAAAACGTCCAATGTCATGTCAGTTTCTTTGATTGGTTTGATGTTTATTTGTTAGCAAATAATATTGAACCTCCATGGAACATTACAATCTCTCAGGACTCTGAGATCAATACAATCACTGTCTGGCATAGGAAAAATGGTGAGTTAGTTAAATCTAGCCTCCCTCCTTCCAGTAGTTTTTATATCCCAAATTTAGGAGATAAATATCTTGCATCTCCTTTCAAATATAAGTCTGATGATACCGTAGGCGCCCAAGATATCAAGGCCCTTATGGAACAAAACAACTACACTAACCAATATCTCCAGACCATAGGAGAAAAGCTTAGTGAAGTTAAACCTATCCCTGAAGCTAAAACTAAGGAATCCACTGAACCTGATCCTTTAGTTCAAACTCAGGTCAAACCATTATTCAAACCTTCCAATCTAACTGAACAGACTAGGCAGAAACTTAGACTTGTTCACCTTGACTGGAAGAAATCTATAGGAGAATCCATTAGTTCTAGAGCAGAATCTAGGCTTCCTCCTGTAATCGAAGACACCCCACCCGGCAGTAGCAATAGACCTTTTACCCGGAGTGCTTCCCAAAAGGAAAAGGAACAAAATCTTAGGATTAACAAATTAGGAACATCTTCCGTAGGTTCAGATGCGGAAAGCCAACCTAATTCTGATTCTAAATCTGTTCTAAGTCTTAATCCTGTAATCAACAAGGCAGCTAACTGGAAGCAGCCTTCCAAACTCTACTACAATCGTGCCACCGCTCCAGACTTGTTACTGGAAGAAAAGAATGGTCAAAGTTTCCGATCATTCAGCGCAAACAACATCTATGAATGGAACATAGATGGTCAATCCGAGTATAATATACTCAACACCCTCCAACACATGACTATGGTCTCAACTGCCTACCAAGCCTCCTTGGATAGCTCAGACCAAACCATTGTCGAAATCTTAACCTCAGGCTTCTCAGGTCAGCTTAAGGGATGGTGGGATAGCTACCTCTCTGACGAACAAAGAGACCAAATTCTCAATGCGGTCAAAACCGATGCTGATGGAAATATCATCACTAACAAGGGCGAACCTGTCCCTGATGCCGTCAACACTCTCATCATGTCAATCGTTCAACATTTCATAGGAGATCCTAATATCTGGCGAGATCGTTCAGGTGACCTCCTATCCAAACTTAGGTGTAAAACCTTAGGTGGCTTTAGGTATTACAAAGATACCTTCCTCACTAGAGTTTTCACCCGAGATGATTGCCAACAACCATTCTGGAAAGAAACCTTCCTAGCAGGACTTCCTAAATCCTTAGGAGACAAAGTTAGGGAAAAGATTCGAACCCAGTTTAATGGCGAAATCCCTTACAATCAGCTTAGTTATGGCCAGCTCATAGCTTACATCCAAAAGGTAGGTCTTAAGATTTGCCAAGACGAGAAGATCCAAAACCAATTGGCCAGAGAAAAAGCCCAGAACCGTAAGGATCTAGGTAGTTTTTGCCAACAATTTGGACTTCCTTGTTCAGACAAACCTTCTGGGTCTAGGACTAAATCCAGAAAAACCCAGAGGTTCCATAGGTCCAGAACCCAGGATAATCATCCGGTTAAACCTCATAGGTCTGGCCAACAATCCCGGACTAGAACTAAACGATCTAGTAACCGCCAAACTCAATCCAGATCTGCTAGACCCTCGAAGTCAAAATCTACGCATATCTCCAACCAATCCTTTGACAAGTCTAAAGAAACTAGGACTTGTTTCAAATGTGGCCGGCAAGGTCATCTTGCCAAACAATGTCGTATCGTCTCTTCCATTGAAGAACTCAATCTCGAAAAATCCAAAACAGAGGAACTTCTGCAACTCTGTTATAATCTCTCCGAAGAAGATTGCGATGAATCTTCTGGAGAAATCCAAGCTGATGATGATCTTTCATCATCCTCTGATGAGAGTTCTGACTCTCCCACAATCAATGTTCTTCATAATGATGAACAAAATCTGCTAATCGATACAATCAAATCCATTCAAGATCCTCATGACCTAGAAGAGTATCTTGATAAACTTAAAACGATTCTTAAAAAATCTGATCCTAGCAAACCTAATTCAAGTAATAGGTTCGTTAGTAATAGATTTGATCTTACCCAAACTCTAAAACGTTTAGAAAAATCTACAGCCAAGCCTGTAACAATCCAAGATCTTCAGGCCGAAATTCATCATTTAAAAGATGAAGTTCGAAACCTCAAACATCAGCAGCAATTACATCAAAATGTAATTACTCAAATCACAGAAATCCTCTCTGATCATTCTAATGATGATCATATCAAAACTCCTAGTTCCAATCCTAGTAGTGATTCGGAACCTGATAATCTGTTTGCAGCGCTTATCAACCGTTGCACAATTCAAAAATTCTACATTCCAATCCATATTCAAATCGGAAGTTTTTCCCTCCAAACGGTCGCACTTTTCGATACCGGTGCTGACTCCAATTGTATTCTCGAAGGACTCGTACCTACGAAATACTTTCATAAATCTTCTGAAAAACTTCGAACGGCTGATGGATCACGCCTGAAGATTCAGTACAAACTCCCCTCGGCCATAATAAAGAATGATGGTCTCCAAGTTGAAACCCCATTCCTTTTGGTCAGAAACCTTTCGAATGAAGTTATCTTAGGAACTCCATTCATCAAAACTATTTTTCCAATCACCATTACCGATCAAGGTATTTCTACCCAGTATCTGGGTAAAACTATTATGTTCAAATTTTTGAACAACCCAATTCATCGAAGCCTCAATCCCATAGAGGCCAAACAGAAACAAATCAATTTCTTAAAAGACGATCTTTCTTTTGAGACAATCAAAAGCCATTTAGCAAAATCTTCCATCCAAACGAAGATTTCTAATCTTCATACTCGAATTCAGAACACAGTTTGTTCTGAACTCCCTAACGCTTTCTGGGAAAGAAAGAAGCATATGGTTGATCTTCCTTATGAGAAGGATTTCAATGATAGGCTTATCCCAACTAAAGCCCGTCCAATCCAGATGAGTCTTGAACTCGTCAAACACTGTCAATCTGAGATTAATGACCTTCTGGCAAAGGGATTAATCCAAAAATCTAAAAGCCCTTGGTCTTGTGCGGCATTTTATGTTAACAAGGCTTCTGAAATCGAACGGGGATCTCCTCGCCTCGTCATTAATTACAAACCGCTTAACCAAGCTCTCCAATGGATTCGATATCCAATCCCAAATAAAAAAGATCTTCTTGGACGACTCCATTCTGCAAAGATCTTTTCCAAGTTTGACATGAAATCTGGTTTCTGGCAAATCCAGATTAATCCCAGTGATCGTTATAAAACAGCGTTCACTGTTCCGTTTGGTCAATTCGAATGGACCGTTATGCCTTTCGGGCTTAAAAACGCGCCATCCGAATTTCAAAAAATCATGAATGACATCTTCAATCCCTACTCCAATTTTTGCATTGTCTATATTGATGATGTCCTAATCTACTCTCAATCGCTGGATCAGCATTTCAAGCATCTTGAGATTTTTCTCAAAACTGTCCAAAGAAATGGTCTGGCCATTTCAAAGACTAAAATCAATCTGTTCCAAACCAAGATTCGTTTCCTTGGTCACAACATTCATCAAGGTACTATTGAGCCTATCAATCGGGTCATAGAATTTGCTGACAAATTCCCCAATCAAATCCTTGACAAAACTCAACTCCAGAGGTTTCTGGGTTGCCTAAACTATGTGGCTGATTTCTTCCCTCAGCTTAACAATGTCATCAAGCCACTTCATGATAGGCTTAAGAAAAATCCTCCTCCATGGACTGATGTCCATACCAACATCATCCGACAAATTAAAATCCAAGTTAAAGATCTTCCCTGTCTTTATCTTCCCAATCCAAATCTCCCAAAGATTGTCGAAACTGATGCCTCAGACATAGGTTATGGTGGCATTCTTAAACAGCGCCTGCATGATTCTGAAAATTGCATCGCTTTTACATCAAAACACTGGAACAAGGCACAACAGAACTACTCAACTATCAAAAAAGAAGTTCTGGCCATTGTCCTATGTATTTCAAAATTTCAATCTGATTTGCTTAATCAAAAATTTTTAATCCGAGTTGATTGCAAATCTGCTAAAGACATTTTGTTAAAAGATGTTAAAAATTTAGCTTCAAAACAAATTTTTGCCCGATGGCAAGCAATCCTAAGTGTTTTTGATTTTGACATTGAATTTATCAAAGGCACCTCAAATTCTCTTCCTGACTTTCTTACCCGAGAGTACCTTCAGGGAAAATTTCAGGGAAATCACCCAGCATGGGACCAAAAGTCAAATTAAAGCCTAAAGGCAAAGCAAAGGTTAAATCCATTGACCAATCATCTCCTTCTTCGAAGAAGGACCAATCCGGGCTTTTAGCCCAAAAATCTGGGTCTCAAACCCAAGCTGAGTCATCAACTCAGAAATCCCCAGCTGAGCTTTCAACTCAACTGATAATCTCTGGAACTACCCAGAAAACCTATCCATCAGATTATGCTATGGCCATCCCTATTCTTCAAGCCTTCCAAGATCAGGGTTTGACCAAGCTCCCCAGCCAAAGCTGGAAACAAATTTTCGGAGAAGAACCTGATGATCTTCCCAAAAATCTGAAGGACATAATATCTTCTTTAGCCCAGTCTAAAGTCACCCTTCACCCCAGAACATCGGGAAAACAAATAGCTTCCCAAACCCAACCAATCTCCCTGAAAAAACCCTCCATTTATCATGTGAAAGACTCGTTCCTTCCCACTGTTCAAATGGAACCTGAGTTCTGGGATTCGAATCCCTCAAAAGTTTGTTCAAAAATCTTTCCATCTGGATTTTTGTTCAAACCCAATCATATAAATAAAACCCAAAGGTTTTATGAATTTATCTTGGTAGACTCTAAGTCTGTTGAGATAAAACATCATATTGATAAATCGGATAGTGAGAATATCACCCATTCGACTATCCAAATTTTAAAATTTTTGTCTTTCAAGGATTTTAAAACCAATCAAATTTTGAAATTTTCCCAGCCTTTTGACCCAATCGGTTACAACTACTGGGATTATCAAGCAGCCTGGACTAATGTCTTTTGGCTTTCAAATAAGACTGGTAAACATTCTTGGTTGATTTATTTCAAAAAGAATGTTCGCTATTCTTTTCCCCAATGGTTCTCTAACTGGTGGGACTCATTTGGGCCAATCCAAAAAATCCTTCCTGACCCAGTTCTCGAAGGTTTTAATCAGTTCAAAACTCGATTTGGAAATGAGACACCCTTCCATGTTTCACTCCATTTCTTTTCAAAATTCTCGCTTGCCTGGATTTTCGCCTGGCAACACCAATTTCGGAAGGATCAATCCTCCAAGTTACTCCCAGTACTTGGAAAACAACTATCTGTCAAATGGTGGGACAATTTTGACGCCACCCATGCAAATGCTCAAGGGGTTTCATCTTGGTTCAAGAAGAACCCTAAGGCCCTCAAGCTTGCCGATCCAGAAACCAGCCAGTTTCTCAACCGGAAAGCCCAAATTGCCGCGGCAATAGCAGCATCAGCTAATGATGAAACATTAGCACAGAATCTCCATCAAATCCTTGGTCTCCTTCAGACCGACTCAGAAGGAAGCTCTTCTAAAGGCAAAACCAAGAAGACATCCAAGGCATCCTCGTCATCTTCATCAGGATCTTATTTCCAGAACGAAGACATGTGCTTCGGCATGGACCTAGAAGGATCTGAAGAAGAAGCAGTCTCAGAGTAACCAAAAACAGTATTATACTGTATTTTACTGTTCAAAAATACGGTATATACGGTTACTATTCAATCCTGCGGATACGGTACTGTTGCTGTAGCGGAACTGCGGATACGGCACTGTTACTGTAGCGGAAAATCTCATTTTACTGTTGTAATAGTAATTTACTGTTGTAATAGTAAAATTTTGTCTATTTATTCAATCACTCACCTATTATGAAGGTGTGCAATTTTTTTAGAGAGTTTTAGAGAGAGAAGCTCCAACTCCCCTCCCCCCTCTTGTAAGATCCTCTCTCCTTCAATCAATACAACTCTTTTGTATTATATTTCTTAGCTAATCTTTCTCTTCTCAACCCAGTCCGCCCTCTCAGTTGGCTCTGCCGCGGTTGGGCTTTAATTAAGTTTCATGTTTTGAGCTTTTAATTTCTAGTCTTTTATTTTTAATTTCTAGTCTTTTATTTGTTTTATTGTTTATTTTTTGCATGTTTTATACTCTCCGCCTTCCGATGATCTTCCCCGTCTGATCCTTGGGTGTCTTGGTATCAAAACAACTACACTAACCAATATCTCCAGACCATAGGAGAAAAGCTTAGTGAAGTTAAACCTATCCCTGAAGCTAATATATATATATATATATATATATATATATATATATATATATATATATATATATATATATATATATATATATATATATATTAATACACTATAGTCACTTGATATTTGTTTCGCTATTCGAAATGTGTATGATTTGATTTTGCAATGATTTATAAGGAATGATATTAAATGTGTATAAGAATATATGACATGTAAAATATTGTATGATTGCACGACTTGCAATATAGTAACAAAAAGTTTTATAATACTTTATATTATTAATATTATATTAAAATTATTGTAATAATCTATAATATATATATATATATATATATAAATATATAAATATATAAATATATATAATATAATATAATATAATATAATATAATATAATATAGTATAATATAGTATAATATAATATAATAATATATAATATAATATAATATGATATGCAGGTTTTATTGTTGTGTATGCATCACTCTATTATAGGATTTTGGCCATTTAAATTTTTGTTTTTCCTTAATACTTTATAAGATCGAAGTGAAAAAAGAGAAGAAAGTGGCCGAGAAGCGCTAAAAGAAAAAGAAAACACAAATAGAAAAAGAAATAAATTGATAAAAAAGAAGACTTGCACATGTACTTTTACAAAGAATATGTATAAGAAAAATGAATGTTTGACGTGATACACAGCTCGTTGTCACAAAAAACACAAAAAACGCAGTTTAATATTGGGGACCGAATGCATGTAATGTATTTTATTAAGACGAAGAGCTAATTAAACTTTGAAATAGATACTAAATATAAAATTACTAGGGATCGAAAATACAGTAAATCCTACTTTTTACATGACATATTAAAATTTACTATAAATTATTTTCATTCAATTATTCTTTTTTAAACATTGACGTGTCATAAGCTGATTATTACTTAAAAGCGGTAGTTTATATTTTAATTACTCGCATTAAAAGGAGTTATTGGTATTGAAAAAATTAAATAACATTATTTAATATATTTATTAAACGTAATGTATAATTAATTTTGAGGATATTATTCAACGTATCATTCATGAAATACAATATATTATAACTATGGAACTTTTAGTTGAATTTAAACATTAAAATATATTACCCGATAATTAAGTAATGAATGAAATATAAAATATATTACCACAAACATAAATGCAATGTTGCTACACAATTTACATGAATTTTAATAAATATATAGATATATATTTTTTATATAAATATATATATATATATATATATATATATATATATAATATAATATAAATATAAATATATAAATATATAAATATATGTAAATGTGATTATCAAATCAAATATAAATAGCCTCAAGTTTATATATCAAAACATTCAACTAAATAAAACTTAATTACAACAAACATCAATGCTTTTTGCAACAAAATTTACATGCCCTTTAATAAATACAAATGTGATTATCAAATATACAACGTCTAAAGTTTATATATCAAAACATTGAACTAAAAAGTTAATTACCATAAACATAAATGCATTGTTGCAATACAATTTATATTTTAATATATATATATATATATATATATATATATATATATATATATATATATATATATATATATATATATATATATATATATATATATATATATATATATATATATATGGGGATGTCAAAAAAATCCGTACCATAAAATCCGCAATGGGTAGGAAATGGATATTGTAAATAGATACCCGCGGGTAACGAGTACGGCTATTTATAATACCCGCATGTTAACGGGGCGGATACGAGTATCATAGTATCCGTACCTGTGGATATTTGTACCCGCTACACTCTAATTTAAAACAATAAAACATGATTAAAATATTACATATTGATTTTTTTATCAATTAGTTTTTTAAAAAAAATAGTTTGAATTAGTTAAATGGTTTATTTTTTTATCAATTAGTTTTAAAAAATTTTCATTTCTTTATAAACTGTCATTCAACACTATTTAAGTGGGTTATTTGGACTTTGTTTAAAACTTATGAATGTCATATATTGTATTTTATTTGAATTTATGATTAAAATATCTTGTTAAATATTTGTTTTTATTTTTTTTATAAAGGTTTAATTACTCGTATAGTACCCAGTTTGGGACTAGTGTGTCAAATAAGTACCCGATTTTAAAAAGGTGTCAATTGCATCCCAACTTTTGAAAATTGCTTCAATTAGGTCCCTTTCAGACAGAGTTGACTAACGCTGTTAGTCAACGTGCCACGTGTCAATATGTGGTTTTTTTGATTTTTTTTTTTTAATTTTTAATTTTTCTTTTTAATTTTTTAATTTTTTAAAAAAAAATTTAAAAAATAAAAATAAAAATGCCACGTGCCAAGTCCCTGTGTGTGACACGTGACATTATCAGTGCCACGTGTCAGTATCACTATCAGATGTTATTGTGTTGATTTCGATTTAGTCCCCATTTATGTTTTTTCGTTTCAATTTAATACCTACTTATGTGTATTTGATTCAATTTTGACATAATATTTTTTAATAATTAAAATACTTTTTTATAAAACTAAAAGTAATTAAGTATAAAAGTTTTACAAAAATTAAGTATTTGATATTTATATTAAAATTTAGTGATAAAAGTCATTTTATTAAGTTATTTTTAATAAAAAAAAATTAGTATAACATTCATACCAATAGAAATTTTGATTTAAAATTAGTAAGAGACAATATTGTTCTATTTTGAAAAAAAAAAAAAATTAACAAAACATGAGTACTTAATAAAAAAGTAAATAATAAAGTAATATGTTATTTTTTTTAAATATTAGTACTTAATTTTGTAAAAATATTTATACTTAATTATTTTTAATCTTATAAAAAATGGATTACAAAAATATTTTAATTATTAAAAAAAAATTAGGACAAAATTGAATCAGATACACATACTTAGGTACTAAATTGAAACAAAAAGACATATATGGGGACTAAATCGAAATCAACACAATGACATTTAATAGTAACACTAACACATGGCATTACAATGCCACGTGTCACACACAGAGACTTGACACGTGGCATTTTTATTTTTTTTAAAAAAATTAAAAAATTAAAAAAAAAATTGGAATTTTTTTTAAAAAAATAAAAAAAACCACAGATTGACACGTGGCACGTTGACTAACGGCGTTAGTCAACTTTGTCTGAAAGGGACCTAACTGAAGCAATTTTCAAAAGTTGGGATGCAATTGACACTTTTTTAAAATCGGGTACCTATTTGACACACTAGCCCCAAACTGGGTACTATACGAGTAATTATACCTTTTATAAATACTCGTGAGTACCTGTGGATATCCATAAATATTATAAAATATGTGGTACCCGCATAACGGATACTCGACAGATATAAGTACAGGTACGAGACACATATTGTTACTACCCGTACCCTACTCACCCCACTAACATTCTTAGAGTGATAAATTTATTTGAACTGCATAAATTGTGTTTTATATCTTTGTGATAATTAATTTTTATTTTGTTGAATGTTTTAATGTGTAACTTTACAAGTTATATATTTTATTTGATTATCACGTACATTTATTTATTTACATATATTAAAATGTAAACTGTACTGCAACAATGCATTTATGTTTGTGGTCATGTGATTATCAGATATACAAGGTCTTATATATCAAAACATTCAACTAAAAAGTTAATTACCCTAAAATGCATTGTTACAATACAATTTACATTTTAATATATATATATATATATATATATATATATATATATATATATATATATATATATATATGATTATCAAATCAAATATATACCATCTAAAGTTTATATATGAATACCTTCCACTAAATAAAAATTAATCACCACAAACATAAATGAATTATTGCAACAATATTTACATGAATTTTAATATATATATATATATATATATATATATATATATATATATATATATATAATTATCAAATCAAATATATAAGGACTAAAGTTTATATATCAAAACATTCAAGTAAATAATACTTAATATTACCCCACGCATAAATGCATTGTTGCCACACAATTTACATGAATTTTAATAAATATTTATAAATGTGATAATCAAATCAAATATATAACTTCTAAAGTTTACATATTTAAATATCAAAACATTAAACAAAATAAAAATTAATTACCACCAAGATATATGTTACAACACAATTTACGCAGTTCAAATAAATTTATGAGCCTATATAAACAAATATTTCCATGTCCTTTGAACAAATGCATTCCGGGCATAGAAACAATAAGAGTAAAACGTGATTGTTATTATTGGTAGAATACTTGGTAGAGATGACTAAGTTCTCATTTTCACATATACTTACCTTTTTCCTTATCATCTCAGGTTTGATAATTTTACAGTTTCTAATATTTTGATAATATCCACCAATGGAAAGTTAATATTTTCATTGTTCAATAAATTGTTGTTAATTTTGTTTTGCATTTTCTCAGTTATTTCAAGAATAGGCGTAGCAGATCCACAAAGATGTCAGAAAGTGTTAGACGCTACAAGCTGCAATCTCCTACAATGTCGAACAAATTGCTACAACAGCTATAAGGATTTTCAAGGGATTGGACAGTGCATTCGCAATATAAACGCTGATAGTTACCAATGTTTTTGCTTCTATGATTGTAATGCTAACAAGCCTGGAGCTTAATCAACCCCAAATTTGATGTAAACTCTGAAATTACATAAACGGGGTGACAGATAGGTTATTCAAAGCTAATCAATTTGCAACAATTTTATGGTTCTTTTGAGTAAAAAAAGTTAGCATTAATCTCTCCTTACTTGTTGAATATATTTGTTTTTTTAATTTATTTCTTCAAAATATTACTTCTGTTAATTTTATTGTTATTTTTCTAAATAAAAAGGCTATCTCCCTTTTAGTGCAACAATAACGTCCACCACTTGTTCTATTTTTACTTTCCATAAGTTTGGTTGTTGACAACACTGCACACTTTTTGTAAAATAAAGTTACTATTTTGTTAACCGGTATTTTATATCTCATTTGATCTTCTTTTTCTCTGGTTTTGTCATAATAAAATTGTCATACATTTTTTTATAGTAAAGTTGTTAAATATTTTATAATGAAATTGTGCTAAATTAAAAAATATTTTTTTTAATTATTTTTATATGATTAGTGTTACTTTTATATTTTAAACTTTCTCTCATATTTGTAAACAAATTATGTAGTCTATAGTTTTAAAAATTAGAATAAAACATAATAGTTCAATTAAAAAAAAATAGATCAACAAAATTCTAAGAAAACACATTTTGATTCGTTTTGTGTTATTATTTTGAACCAATTTGATTTTGAAAATTCCCAACAATAGAAATATTCACATCCTGCTAGTTTTTCTGATATGTATGGTGGAGATGAACTTCATTATCTTATTCTCATCTTTAAAAAAATATCGTCATCCTTATATCCACGAAACCCAGGATACTAGTACTCATACCCAAAAAATCCAAGAAAATTTCATTTTATCATAATCAACATATTTGTTAAATGTGCAAAAACTTTAATAAAATAAATTTCATGAAATTTGAAAAATTACAAAAAAAAACATATATTCAAATTTAAAATATTTTAAATGTCATTTTACTCACATTTTTTAAACTAATAATTTTTTGTATATATTAATGAAAATCATAATACACCATTTGAAGAATTCATACAATTGAATGAAATCACAAACTAAAAAAAAAAGATTAAATTGAAATTTATCATAAATATTTATCTTTTAAATTTCAATATGTTGGATGATGAACAAGATTCATAATACAATAAAATTAAATTATTATATTATAGTATATGATTTTTTTTATATAATTGTAATGCTATAATTACACTTATAATAAATTAAAATTAAAAATAATGATATAAAAAATGTTAAAATAGTATTCTACATGATAAAAATAAATAACAAATAAAAGTATTAAAAAGAAGTAAAAATAATCAAATGTATGTTTTAAATCACATAAAGGAAAAAAAAATTAGAATTGAGAGTATGATAATATGAAAAATACTTTAGAGTTATAAATTTTTTTTTGAAAATATTAAACTAGTCGAACAATTGAAAAATAATGAAAATCATTTTAACAAAATAAAAAGAGTTTATCAAATGAAGCAAAAATTAATAATAAGAGAATAAAAAAGATAATTTTTTATATTACCTTCTAAATTCTATTGAATAGAATACTTAAATTCACAGGTATGCTATTTTTTATAATATTTCTTTTTATTTTTAATTCTATTTTTTATGATTTATAATTACTTGATCATTTAATAAATTTAAAAGTTTAGAAAAATATATTTTACTTTTATTTTTTAAAATAATATTATTAAAAAAATAATATAAATGGATTGATAATACAAATTATTAATAGTGTCATATAAAAAAATTATCATATAATAATTTTGTCTAACAAAATATTGTCAACAAAAAATTGCATTTAACTTTTTATTTTAAATTAAATATTTTATTTTTCAAAGGAATAAAGTATTGTGAAGGTTTATGCATGGTGAATGGTCATTTGATATTTTTTTTTTATGTTTGTTTTTTTATGTTTGAGTGCTTTTGAAGTGACTAAATATGTGTTTTACAAGGTTTTTTGTATTCTGGAAGAGTGTGTTTTTTCTAGTCTGCAAATTTTTTGAGAAATTGAGTTTCCTGGTTCATTAACCATTGGATTAAGCTTAGATTTTTATTGTTGATCGGTAACATGTTGTTCTTCTGTTTGACTGTTGTGATCTTAGTTCAGAGGTCTATCGTTTAAGAAATGTGTCACGAACTATTGCATGATACTATTTTTTGTATTCTGCGCGAGTGTGTTTTTTCTTGTCTATGTAGTTTTGAAGAAATTGCATTTCCTTATTCGTTAACTATTGAATTTAGTTGAAATTTTGACAGTTGATCGGTAACATGTTATCCTTCCATTTGACTAGTGTGATCTTCATTTAGAGATCTTTAGTTTGAGATATAGGCCATGCACGGTTGATGTATTTCTTTTCTTATTGTATTGTATTGATACTTTTATTGTGATAAATTGTAATAGGTCCCTGTTTACAGTGTACTGGATGTTTGAACATGATGAGTTGATGTATGGTTAATTATGTGATATGATATGATATGTATATGTGTACATATGGAATAGGACAATATGAATTCTCTAATAATCATAAAGTCGGGATGGTTCTTTTAGTTAGAGGACTTTGTTGAGTCAAGGTGAAAGGGTTTCTTTTAGCCATAATTCTTTCACCCAAGTCTTTGTTGAGCAAGTAGAGTTGTTGCTTGTAAGTCTATGGAAAGTAGGGGAAAGACCCTTTCCAAGAGGCGTTGTTGTGCAGGAAAGGTAGAGTGGTTGGTCATGAGAGAATGTCACACTAGGTGGTAATATGTTGATGATTACATTTTTGGGTTTGGGAACATGTGATGGGTTGTTATCTTGGTTAAGGTTTATGCATATATTATGATAATGCATTGGCAAATCTTCCTCGACTTATCAATCTGCTATATTGTGGCATCTACCTTCTTGTTTTATTCTATGTTCTTCTCTAATTTATTTAATTTATTTTACAAAAGTAATTCAAAATCAGATATAATCATATGATTGTACTCTTTCTTAGATAGGATCGTATCACAGTATTAACTATTAACCAACTTTCAACTTCAAATTAATTGTGAATTCAATTATTTTGTTGTTCAAGAGTCTCTTTGCACATCTTGAATGAAGAAGTGATTGCTATGTGCTCAATAAATCATAATATTGACTTGGCATGTGATTTAGCATGTTTCAAAAGCTAAGCTTCATTCACTATCAAATTGAAGGGAAAATATGATTTGAAATAAAGAAGAGTAAAAATCATGATGAGAAAGTAAATTGAACGATTTTAATCAGTGAAAATCAATAGAAAATAATAATATAGATGGAAGGATTTACAAAATTACGTAAAAGCACACTAAATTGACCTAAGCTCTAGCTATGTAGTTCATAGTTCACAAATTCAACAACAAAAACTATAAAAGAAAAACCAAACCTGGAGATTAATTTCCTCTAGCTAACTTTATATAGGAGTCATTGAAACTTCAAGAACAAGTCCTAAACACTAGTGAAAATAGAATGAATAGTTGGAAAGTGTGTGTTGAAAGGGGGAGCTTGCTCAATTCCAACGAAGATGATTTTGATGATGTCCAAAGCTATACAAACAATGTGCATCACTGTTTTAGGCTTAGTCTTTAATTTATCTTTTGCATTAGGTGTTGTATATCTAGGATTACATGTAAACCAATCTTAAACTAAATTAAATCAGTTGTCAAACTCTTGAATGTGTCAAATGCATAACTCGTTAACAGATTAGATACTTAACTAATGGATTATATGAGGGCATGACACTAATGTAGTAAAAATACACCCACGATAATCTATTAGGTAAATTCCTAATCCACTAATTACAGCAGCATAACTCTAATATAAAAACAGTTTTGAAATCAGTTTTAGAAAGTGGCTAATAACTGAATCACGAAGAGACTTACTGAGAGATTTCTTTCTGGGATCAAGATTCACAAAGTTCTTGCTTTCTTGAAGATCATTCATTTGGATATTCAAGAGGATTGATAATGGACTCAATCTTGGAGGGTCAAGCTTGGATCTAGGATCAAGTGTTAAATTTGCACATCCATTAGGTGTATTCGTTCCTTGCTTCTTTTCTTATTGTATTTCTGTTTACAGTTGATTCACTGTGTGAAGTGAAGGTCTAGGTGCAATTGTGTGGATGCATTGCATCTAGGGAGAGTTCTTGATTTGTAGATTAAGCTCCTTAGTCTTTAGGGTCTTGAATTATATAGATGCTCTTGTAATTCTTGTATCTCTATTGATTTAGTGGAATCCTCCTCAGTGGGTTACTTAGGAGAAAACTGGACGTAGATTCATCTTGAATCGAACCAGTATAACAATTGTTATGTTCTTTGCTTCTCTTATCTCTTATGCCTTTCCTAATTGGTTTAATTAGTCCATTAATACATAATTAGAAAACTGGTTATTTGGGATTATAAAGATTAAAGAAACTTTCAAGATTCATTTAAAATCAGTAAAAGATTGAATAACCAATTCACCCCCCTCTTGGTTGGGTTATATTAGACATATTTGACTTAAAAGTGTGCGTTCTAAGCTCTTGAGCTCCTTGACGATTGTTTCTTCTCACACAAGCTTCAGCTTCTATCAACCATCTATAACTGCCTTGTCAAAGTTCAAAAATTACTACTTATACCTATCTACCTAATAACCTAGAAGGAAAAATCATATTTTAACTCCTACAATTTGATTTTCATCTCGTACTCCCTGATGTGGCTTATTATGGGATATTAGTTAATGTACTACTATCTTTTTCTTTAAAAGAATCAATGTCCAATATTAAGCCACATCAGGAAGTATAAATTAGGAGTCAAATTGTGAAAGTCAAAATATCATTATCCTAATCTACAATTACAAATAAATAACGTGTTGCAGCAGGTAAGTCTCAATGTAAAATCTTCTTCTCAACTTTTGCTTCTTTTCCAAGTTCAACCAATTGGAAGTTTCTAGGATAGCTCTTTCTCTGCTTGACTTGCTATTGAAGGTTGCTACAATTGATTAAATTTGACCATAGAAGTGCTTTACTAGCTGCAACAGGTTTAGTTCATAGGTTCAACCTTTCTCCAGTCACATATGGCAGTAGGTTCAACAACCTCTTGGTTCAACCATTCTTAAGCTATATGGCAACTAAAATTGCAACATTTGCTCTTCAATTTTGTTTCGCTTTAATTGTACTTTCAACCTTCAATCCTAGGTCACTCCTTCTCAATCTCAAATGCACCAAAAACATAACACTTATTAGAAGAAATTCTCATGAGAAAGACTGTTGTGATCATATGTCAATGGAAAGCAATCATATTAAATATTTTGGCTAAGGAAAATGCCATCTACTCTAGTCATAAGAATCACATTAAACATTTTCGGTGACTGGGCACATCAAACTCCACTACACTAAAGAAGACATCTTGAGAAAATATGTCCACTTCGAACCCAACTCGTGTGTTAATGCTTATTAGGGTTCCAGCAGCTTCAGACTTCCTCCTCGTTCACTTATGGGTCAACTGGGTCAAGGAAGAATTGCTTCCTTCGGGCACGGTCTTAGTGATGCTCTGCGTTTTGGCCAAGTCAGCTCCCCTTGACTAGGGGCCTATATGCAAAATTAAAAAGATAGAGAAAGGGGGTAAAAATCCAATTTAGCAAAGAAAAAGGTTGTTGAGGAAATTCTGACTTATTTAATCCTTTTTGATTTTTTTTTTCAAGGAAACAATAAATATTATTATTTACATTAAGACTCTCTTAAGAAAAGCTTTTTAAATGAAATTTTCAGAAATTCAAAATTTTCCTAGAAAAACTAAAATATATTATAATGTAAGACAATTACAAAATTATCAAAACCTAAATTATCCCTCTAAATTAGTAGGAAAGATGATTTAGTATTGACTTAAAGGAAATAGTGTATGTTAAGTTAGTTGACGTACTTTAATCCTATTTAAATTAAAATAAAACTAAAAGGGGAAGAAAAAATTAAAAATCTAGGAAAATGTAGAATTTATTCAATAAGAAGCTAAATTAAATGCACGATGAAGCCTATATATGATATGCATGAATATTGTTTCGGGTGTAGGGGCCAAGAGCCTACAAAGAACGTCTTCAATCTTACTTCTTTCTTCTTCAAATCTCCTCTTCTCACAACCGCGATAGCTTCTTCTCCAAGAAATCTACCTCCTCGCTCGATCGGTGAAACAGACGATCGGGGTACACTTATACACCGATCTGCCCCCACCTTTCAGCTTTATCCACCCTTTTGACATGTAACCACTGAGTTATCTCATTAAATCAAAGAACAGAACTTTGTTGGGTATCACATCCCATAGGAATGAGATTAGAAAACAACCAATTCATCCTTGAGATTACGTCCCCACCTTGCAAAGGATACGATTCAAATTGACTTTGAATTTGAATCATTTGATCCCCACATGACAAACCACACACTCGAGCAGTCTTCCCTTGACTACAATTGCAGCAAAACCACCACCTCAACTCCAACCTTTTCTAACATAGCATAATATATCAACATTGTTCCCATTGTAGTGATGAACTCTAACCTTTGTTAACTTGTATCTTTGAATGAGATCATTCGTGCTAACCACTTCAGTACCAACCCTCATAGACACCCTTTCAGCTACTCAAAACTTTTCTTTTCATTTCCTCCTTCATTGTGCTCTAACATTACTTGTTGTCCTTCCCTACAAGAATAATCTTTAAGGATGTGTCTTTCCTTCTAGTACGTGAAACCTTCCATCTCATATCCAAGGTCAAAACTTTCTCTCGTGTGAGCCACCTTAGAACATTCTTCCTACTCTTGACTTGAATTGTTGTTATTGCTGAGAAGATTCTACTACCCCCCACTGATGTTGATTTCGTATAAAACCCTTAATATACTACTTTTTCATCACATCATTGTTTTCCCCTTTTACTCTAAAAACACTACTATGCTTGACTAATCTTCCAAGCTCTGCCTCAACTTAACCTCCAACTTAAGATTTGCCTTCTTTATACCCTTCATGGTCTCTACCCTTTTTAGCTTTAACCTCAAACATTTCACAACCTTCAACTTTAAACCTCAACATTGCCAGAATGTAGAATCGAGTTGATTGCTCAAACCTTGCTATACAAGTGTGCAACGATATCTTCCCTTATTCTAACCTTCGAACTCAACTCCTCTTGCAAAACCCGTCGTATTCGTCCCAAGAGCCTATTCTTGAAGATCTCGCAGTCCCAAGTGTTGCTTCTAAACTCCGACGTCATTCACTACAAAATAATCCAATTTTCATACGAATAAAATTCGTATGTAAAGCCCTAAATTCATATGTAATTTAATAATTTTGACGAATTACACTCTTGCAAAACCTATCGTATTCGTCCCAAGAACCTATTCTTGAAGATCTCTCAGTCCCAAGAGTTGCTTCTAAACTTCGACGTCATTCACTACTAAAACAATCTAATTTTCATACGAACAAAATCCATATGTAAAGTCCTAAATTCGTATGTAATTGAATAATTTTGATGAATTACATACGGAAAAAAATCCATATGTAAAACAAGTGTAGGTAATTGTACATACGAAAAAATACCATATGTAATATTACATACAAAATAAATATGTATGTAACTAATGCAGACATTACCCAAAGAATAAATCCGTATGAAACTGGTGAGGACATTACATACAAAAATGGATTCGTATGTAAAAATATAGATTTTATCTACCGAATAAATCCATATGTAACTGATGAGTAACATTTCTCATGGATAGATCCGTTTGTAACATGTGTTTATAAGAATTTTTTTATATTCCTGTAACCCAATTGCAATATAGTTAAAATGAAATAAACTTTTACCAACACTAATTTAAATGAAGTTCAAACATGTGCACAAAACAATCTAGTAAAGTTCTAATAGCAAATCCAAAGTCAAGTCATAACAACCTATAATCCAAATGAAGAATTAAGAACATATATCTAAAACCAAGGTCCAACAACTCAATCCAAAATGTTAATCTAAGAAGGTATAAACAAAATCAAGTTTGAACAAAATGTAACTTTCTTGTTTGATGGATGGTTAATTAGGTCCCAAGAAGATCATGTTATGTTGTGTATAAGTTTCATTCCTTCATGCTCTAGTTTCTCTGTCAGCCTACATATATCAACAATCAAACCATGAGTGTTTTTTATGATTAAAAACGGATCTAGTTGCGTATATTTTCATGCTTAAATTGCACTAAAACAGGGATACTTTCTATAATTTACATATGAAATCTTCCATATTTATTGATCACCAAAAAATTTGGACAATGTGTACCTTGATTATGAGTCTTTTAAACACTCTTCCATGTATCTCTCAGAATTGAGAAAATTATATCATGTAATTCCCTAATTTTTATGCTGCCACTAAATTTCGTTCATAGAATTACCATGTGATTCATGTTGCCTCTGGAATCTTGATGGATTATTGGATACATGGATCCAAATTTAAGTTTTCGGCATCTAGAATCCAAGGAAAGAGTGGACTCTCCAAGTTGCTATGAGAAGGACATCAAATAGATTCCATGCAATCTAGCAAAATGTGGAAATCCAAAACTAGATGATAATAAGTGTGACATTGGGAAACTAAAGTGGAATCATACAAAGTGGCAACGTGTGAAGGTAAACTATAGACTATAGACTAAATTTTTCCAATTCAACCTAATCTCAATGCACAATGCATTATTAGGAAGTTCAAGATTCATTTATGAAGTTAACTAAAAGAAATAACTAAGTACTAAAATTGTACGAATAGGTGTTGGATAACTTTCACTCTTGTTCTGGGTCTCCCTCTTCATCTAGCAATATGGCTAACCACTACATGATCAAGGGTCTGCTGTGAATAAACTAATTTGTAGAAGTTCTTTCCTATTAATTTCTCCATAAAGAATTTTTTAATTCATATATAAATTAATTTTAAATAAGGGAAATGTTTACCCTAACAGACCCTTTTTCTCCTAATCGAGACTTCTACAAATGTTCTAGACACATAATCCAACTTCCTCTAATTGCATCATTGATAATCATAACCTGTTGACCATGCACCTTAATCCCATTTAGCCTTCCCAGGAAAACACTTAGCGCATTGCTCCATTTTATCCACTCAATCCTAGGCTTTACATTATCCTTCATTTTTCTATCATTTTTAATGATGGACCCAGGATGCACCTCATACTAAGTAACACTACTAAAATTTTGGATTTTCATGGTTTAATGTGTTATTTAGTGGTACAACCGCCATTATGTGTTCCCCGTCACTTAATTATTTGCCATAGAATATAGCACCACAAAGCAATATAACCAATGGCGGAAGATGGTTTGTGACAGAGGAGAGCCACGACTCCGTCCAACCATTTTTTTTACTATATTTTCTATTTATTTTAAAAATAATATTTATACACTTTTTTATTTGGTTTTTCTCTTTCGTGCCTTCATCTCTTTCTCTTATTTTATTTTCATCTCAATTTTTACCATCAATTTTTTATTATTTTCAAAATCAAATTGCACTACAACAAAATTGAAGAGTTAATGAACATTTTGAACCGAACAATTTTTTCATTTTAGTAAGTTCATTTTTTTCCCTTTTTTTTTGAAGCACTTTGTTTCCCTCTTGTATATGGCTTTTCTACGCTCTAGTCATATATCTATCTGTTAGAGATCATAAAACCATGCTTTAATTGTTGATCAAAACTCTTCTTTGTGTAGATAGAGCTATTTTAGGCTTTGAAGTTGTGTATGGGAAGAGCAAGATTAAGAATCTACATTAAAGTAAGGAAAGCTAATCATTTAGAAGTTATTAGTTTTCTTAAAATATTGAGTTTTGCTTTTAAGATTTAATTTGGGGTATTCATAATAATATTTTTTTGTAAACAGGTGAGAGGTGACAAATTTATATTAGAAAAATTATGATAAAAAGTAAAAGAATTGATTCTTTTTTCAAGAGGAAGGCTTGTGATGAAGATGAAAAAAATGCATCTACGTCATCTAAAATTGAGAAACTTCATGAGAATCCAAATATTGAAAAAAACGAAAAACAACTCTCTATGGTTCCTAAAGTTACATAAAATGAATTTGAAAATACTTTATAACGTGATCTAGGGAAGTGTCTTTAAATTTGGCAATAGCCACCAAATCAAATTGATGAAGTACGAAGGGCTTACCTAAAATCGGGTCCATATCAAATGCATCTAGAAAATTATCTGTTGTCTGGTAAAGATGATTATCCAAGAAGATTTCAGTATACATGGTTTAGCTTATTTCCTTCATGGTTAGAGTACTCGCCATTAAAAGATGATGCATATTGCTTACCGTGCTATCTTTTTACTAAAAAACCAAGTGGACGACTTGACTCAGATGTTTTCATTGTTACAAGTAATTGAGTTTATTTTCATTGAATTCTAATTGGCAATAATTGTTATCAACATTTTTAATGTTTTGAATGTGTTTTTATAGGTTTTAAAAGTTGGAGGAGCACTCTAACTAAAGGTAACTTTTGTTTTTTTTTTTATATATTATTGTTGATGATAAACTTTATGTTACTCTTTCATATATAATATTGTTATATTGTTTGGATTCTATTGTTATGAGTGCTTATTTTGAATAAAAAAATAATGTAAAGAAATTAAATTTTTTTATTTAAAAGAAATAATTTATATATAACAAATATAAGTTGACCCTTCTAAATTTTTTGGTCAAGATCTGCCACTTAATATAATGTCGGTTTACTGTAACCGCCAAAATAACTGCCACTAAAATTGTTAAAGTTGGTTTTAACCTCCGCTAAATCAATTTTTTAAAAAATTAAATAAATACTTAGCGGCACTTGCAACCGCCGGGTAAGCGTAGAAATTTAAAAAAATTGGTAACGATTATAACTGCCAATAAGTTTAGAAATATAAAAAAATTTAGTCATGGTTATAATGACCAAGAAGTCTTAAAATTTGGTGGTAGTTGTAACTACCAATAAATTTATAAATTAAAAAAAAAATTGTGGTCGTTCTGAGTCTAAGAATTTAAAAAAGTTAGTGGCAGGTGTAATCGTCAAGTTTAGAGTATAAACAATTTTTATTTTTAATTTAATAAAATGATATAATTTTTTTTTTAAATAATTGGACGATGTTTTTTTGTCCAAAATGATTATTCATTAACCTAAGTTGCTTGCCCCATGTATAGTCACCCATGTTTATGTGTCGCATCTCTTTCTCACACAACTTGTTCAATGAACCTGATACCCCACACACCACATGAACGCACCATGCATCTCAAATATGCACATAAATAAACACCACACAACACCATAGACCTGTTTTATTTAATTTTACATAACCTTTTTCCAAATCCTTAAAAGTGTGTTCTTACAGCACCAATAGCAACAATGAAGGTACCAATGCAAAAGGGAATACCCAAAACCTTCATCTTCCATAAATCCTAATTTCATTGTTGAATACTACTGAAATTTGTTTATAACCTTTTTACATGTAGAATAAAAGATGAAAAGGTTCAATTTGAACCTGCTGTACTTGCACATGCTAGTAAAATTTTTGCCTTCGTATCGTATGACACTAAAATCCCTTGTTATTTATTAGAGGTTCCACAATTTTTATGTATCTAAATAAATTTTTAAATTTAATTATCTATTGTTGTCTTAGTTATAAAAGTGCATATATTTCTTTTGTCAATTTAAAGACTAATTAATGCAATTAACTTTCAGCAAACTCAAAATTAAACCAAATGGATATTCAAATAATAAATTAGCTACATAAGGATATCCAACTCATTGATTATTACAAATATTAACTAATTTACATTGTTTTATTAGATTTATGCAGTTAAACGTGTTTAGATGAGAATAATATTAAGATTTTGAAAAGTCCTCTTATTGCACCTCAAAATTAGAAAAAAAAACAATGAAGGGAAATAAACATTTAATGTGTATTTTTCCTTATGAACATGCAGGTTATGGTGGGTTTTGGGCAAGACACTTTCTATCTTACTACCCTTTTAGAAATCTTACTAAAAAAAACTACAGAGAATAGAAGGTAGATGAATATCTCTTACATATAGAATATTGAATAGACAATGTAATTTCTTATATTTTCCAAATATACTAAGAAAAGTGTAGATGAGGAAAATAATAAGGAAAAGTGGTAGAAAAAGTGGCAAGTAGTAGAAAAAGTATCTAAGGATGTAGTAGAGATGCTTCCCGAGGATGGTAAACTAAGGAAAGTAACTTTGTAACATGCATCAAAAGAAGCATCATGTGAAGCTCAACTTACTCAACAATTTATACATATGATACTAATATACTCTCTTAATCAATATATAATGTTTAATGCCTGAGATGTTACCATAACTCCAAAGATAGTCACTATATCATCATAGTCACTATATCAACTGAGATGTTTAATTCAAAATTCTAACTCAAAATGATGACATCAACATAGTCACAATATCATCATCATTCCCTCATTCCTAATACCAAACACAAGATCTAAAACATTCTAATAAAGCATAAGGTCTAAATCATAGTCTAGTTAAAACATCAAAAGTACAATAATAAGTAGAATACGAACTTCAAAGTAGTTCTAAGGTTGACAGGTGTTAGCATTTGATGAGGAAGGATGATCACTAGAACTTTGTTGTTACTGCAATAATAAAACTAAAAGAATAATTAATTATTTATACAAATATATTGAATTTTTATAGATAATCATGGGATATGATAAGAAAAACTCACTATAACATTAAGAAGTTCAGTAGGTACTGCCATTGATGAATTTCTTAGTAGTTGAGCAAGAAGTGTAGCCATTGTTTTCATATTCCCATTCTTTGTCTCTATTTGATTTTTCAACTCTTGAACTTCAATATGAAGTTATTGAACACTACTAGTAAAAGTAGGAATGCCACCATATCGTGGGTTGGATGATTCAAAAATTTAGGATGGACAAACTCCGTCTCCTACACCTCATACTTGAGATTTCCACAAAAGTAGTTCTATGATTCTCTATCTCAACAATCTTATCCTATGTAATTATAGTTACATGATATAGATATAACATAAAAAATTGAACCAAACATACAAAAAATTATTCACTTACACCAATAATTTGAGCATCTTCATTTATGTATGTCCCACCAGCTCTCATATGAGTATTAATATACAAACTACCTCTGCTTATTGGCTGGTTAGTTTCTATCATATATTTATAACAATCATATTTGTATTTGTTAAGCATATCTAATTTACCAAAAAAGAAAGAAAAACAATAGACATGACCTGTTTTTAAATACTTACAATCTCTTCTTTTTTTCTTTTGAGTTTTTTAGATCCACCAGTGTGATTAATCTTGAGTTTGGGTCTATTTTCATCATTCCTTTTGCACATTTTTCTACAAATACACATACACAAAAAATGAACTTTATAATCACGGGCAACCAAATTATAAATATTGAGTAAGAAAAATACCTTTGTGTTCTCTTTCAATCTATAGTTTATGAAAGTTGCCTACTCAATTTCTAGAATTGACAATGGTGGGTTCTTTACATTTTCATCCCGGCTCTTTTTATCATCATAGTAAGTATAAAAATATTTTAGTTCGTTCTTCTTCCATTTTATGCCTATGTCTTTCATCATATATACTTTTGCCGTAATTTCGTAGGTTGGATCCCACCATAACTTAGCCTAGAATAACTTAATATTTTTAAGTAACAATAAACGTAACTCTTTATGATAGTATATAAAAGAAACAATAAAAAATACTTTTTACCTTAATGAAATCATTCCATGCTCGACCTAAAAATACTCCTAAAAGACCATCTATATATGTGGCATAGATGATGTGGCACAAATGTGGCACTCCTCTCTTTAGCCTAATATTGATGTTCAAGCCTAAAACCTGAAAAAATTAAGAACAAAATTAGACCAAGAAAATCCAAATTAGTAAAAATTCGAATTACTGGCGCAATGAAGCTTTCAGCATTTTCCAAGCACTCACAACATCAAATAAACTATCATCACGCAAAAACCATACCAGAGCAAGCATAAAATCAAAGGACAAGTAAAACCCTAGCTTCCCTTACCTAGATGGAGCTAGCCAAAAGACTCGTATTCCCGAATAGTGAGCACCACAACTTTGAGACAGCTTAATGAATTGGAAACAATAGCGGGATAGTATGGAAACGAGGTCATTAAGATGAGCCTTAGAGGAACAAAGAAATAAGACCAGAGGAGAACTAGTATGAGCTAAGAAGCAACTTACGTGGAGCGGAAAAGCTTGAGCTTGCTTGACCAAGAGTTGGGACCAAACCCTAGCAGAGCACGACTATTGCTCTAAGAGAGGGTGGGAGCTATTTTTTCTGAAAAGTGAAGTGAATGAGAAGCTTAGGGCAGTTTAGGGTCTTGGGCACCCTACAGACCAGCCCTTAGACCCAACAGATGGGGATAGGCCCTTTAAATTTTTAGGGCAGAAAAGAGGATTTTACATTCTCCTCAACAACAAAAATTTTCGTCCTAAAAAATTCACTGATGGGATAGGAAGAAAACTATGTTTTCCTCACGGCCTCCGACAACCACCACCTAGACATGACATATTTGATGACTCCAACACCTATAGCCACTGGAAACTTTGCCTCTATGCTAAGCGATATGTGTTCAATAGTGTAGATTGGTTTAGTCACTACACTCAAAATAACTTCCAACATGCAACCTTAAAACTTGAATGCTCCTTCATACTTGCCCAACTAACTTGTATTTGATATACCCCCACTATCTTTTGTAGGTTTTATCAAAGTCTCAAATGACTTGAAGTCTCAAACTAAAGCATGTTCGTTATCACTTCCCATCACCTTGTTCACTCCTTTATGCCTAACTCCACTGACTTGATCATTATTGAGTTCTGGCCTACTACCTTACCATCAACAGTTTTGACCACTTTTATGCATAACGACATTCATAACATCTTGCCTCCTTTACTGACTTCAACCAATGGTAACAAAGTCCACAACCAAGTCATTCCATTTCCAAATTAAACTTTCCTCTATTACAACCACCAAATACATTTTGACATGTCACCTTCATTTCTAGTTTGATTTATACCTATCAACTCTAAGATACTTCTCAAACTAAGATTTTTCTGAATTGCTTTTTCCCCAACCTTGTTGAGAGACTCACTAGTTCTAGTAAGATGACTAGACTAATGAAATCTCCTCACTCATTCTCTTCCCAACCCAAACACTTATGTTTCTCAACCAACTCTTACTCTTACCTCGTCAACTCGAGGATATTGAATTCCCTTCTTTGGCAAAACATCTACTCTTGCTTTCTCACTTCCAAGTTGGCACCCTAACTTGAAATCATAACTCAAACCATCTCCTACTCTCCTACTCCTCTTGCACAACTTTCTCTATGTAACTCCATAATCCCAATTCTAAATGATCATTGAATATCCCTGATTGATACTCATAAGAACGTTACTTTTGTTATTTTTAAAGAACTGGTTGTCGTAGTAACCACTAGGTCATGAGTAAGATGGTTCTTCTCATGCACCTCTTACCACTCATAAGCATCACTTGCCACCAATCCACTACGCTACTCTGATCCACACACAAAATCACTTGTTTGTTTACTCAAAATGATGCTCCTTTCATGTTAGCCGTGACAAGGAAGCAATCATCGTTGGAAAACATTCCTCAGAACTTCTATAAAACTTGCAAAAACTCTTTAAACTCCCCTTTTTAGAGTCTTAGCATCCCATTTTCTCAACATCATATCCATCCCCTTTTTAAACCATATGTCCTACTAGTCACTCCTACCTTTGTCTTGAACATTCTGAAGACCCTCTTCGCACTTGGAAAACTTCCCGCTATACCTTGGTGATATCGTTAACCTGTTTGGAATTCCTTACCTTCATCATGCTTCCACCCTTTAAAACCATAGGCCCGAAAAGTCAATCCTCCCTTATCCAACGTTACCCTTGAACAGTTTATCCTACCACTACCTCTTCTCTAAGATTCACCAAACTTGCAGTCATCCTTGTGATTATACTTAGTATAAGCAACTACTTCTCCAACATCTCCTCCACTTCCGTATTTACTTCAAACTCACAGTAGAAACCATCCATTAGGAACTATTGACACAAGTTCTTCAAACACCAATGCAAAAGTGAACTCCATTACACCAAGGTAAAAATTCTAGTAATTGCTTCAGAACACGTCTATAACTCTTCTACCACTACGATCCTCTTCGTCTATTATTCACTTCCCTTTGTCAGATGACTTTAATTCACATGAAACTCTGCCCTCACTATTTAGCTTGATTCATACCTCATACGCAACCACTGACTTATCTATTTTAAATCAAAGAATACCACCTCATTGGTTGTCCAGCTCATCAGAATGAGATTTAGAAAACAACCAATTCACCCTTGAGACTATGTCCCAACCTTGCAAAGGAAATAATTCAAATTGGGTTTGAATTTAAATACTTTGATCACCACGAAGGCACCACATATCCGAGCAAGTCTCCACTTGGCTGCGATTGTAGCAAAACCACCCTCTCAAGCTCAGCTCCTTCTTGCAGACCACCATGACTCCTTTACCATACTGGCGACATCAAGGAGTACACGACCCCAAGAAAACGGCCCCTTAGTCCAAGCATCACTTCGTAATGTGCATCTCTGGATGAGATTATTCGTGCTGACCACTTTAGCATCAACCATCGTAGACACCATGTCAACGACTCAAAACTTTTCTTTTCATTTTCTTCATCATTATGTTCCGACATCAGTTGGGTTGCCCTTCCATACAAGAATAACCTTTAAAGGTGTGCCCCTCCTTCTGGTACATGAAACCTTCCACTTTATACCTTAGGCCAAATGTCCTGCTATTGGGAACTACTTTTCCTTGAAACATCCCACTAACAATTTGAAAATACCCATTATCATCTGCTGACTATAAATCCTAGTATGAATTCCTTATGCCAGTTCCTTCCTATCCATAAATTTTTCCTTCCCCTACTTAGGAACACCATCTTTCCTGACTAATTAGTAAACCCTTATCCATCTTACCCTCTCACTAGAGGTTTGTCATCTCTTCACACTTCACGGTCTCCTCTCTTCTTAGCTTTCTCTTTGCAACCTAGGATTTGCCAATTATTCCTCTCCACCACTCCAAGAAGCACTAGATGTGACCATATGACTATATGCAATGACACTTCTCCTAACACTGTATGCATTTGCATAACTCTAAACCTCAACATTGTCGGGATGTAGAATCAGGTTGATTTCCTCAAACGATGTGGCACTTGTATGCACTGATACCTTTTAATGATCTTAACCTTTGGATTCAACTCCTTTTAGAAAACTTGTAGTATTTGTTTCTAAGAGCCTATCCTTAAAGCTCCCTCTTACCAAACGTCGTCTTATGAACTCTAGCTTCTTCTCCAATTTATTAACCAAAACTTAGCTTTCCTTATTCAATGATATACAACACACATCAACTTCCTATCTCTAAGGCAAGACGTTATCTTAGAGACCTCATCCAACACTTGTAAAGGTGAACATGCCAAGACACAAAGACACAAGACACAAAGCACAAGGTCGTAGGAAGACAAACTAGGTCATACAAAGCAATATTTGTTTTCCCAAACCATTAGAATTAAGAAAGGAAAACAACCTTTAATATAGTCATTAGTATGCACCCTCATTACTTTATCAAGACGTTTTCTGTTCTTGAAACTTTTCGTTTCACTGACAAAATCGACTAAACTTGAATACTCAAGTCCGCATGACACGACCAACCCACTACCCTTAGGTCATCCTAAGGACGAACTGCTCTGATACCATTAATGTAACACCCTATTTAAATAATAACATAATTAAATGGAATCTTACACCGAATAATATAAAGAGCCAAGTTGCGGAGTATAAAATCACTCCTTACAAATACCCAAGGTACTTAAAATGCTAAGACACACTATGATGCCTATAACCAAAAGGAGTAAAAGATAGATAGTATTCAAAATAAAATCCAAGGGTAATACAATACAATGGCCTTAGCCCTAAAAGAAAAGCCCATTTAAACGGAATCCAGCCCAAGCAGGCTACGCAGTGGAGTCACCATTCCCCTATTGACCACAAGGATTTCTCGCATCTGCTCACATCAATAAATTGATGATCATCACAAAGAGAGAAAACCACACACAGAACATACAAACAAGCAGAAGGGTAAGCTAGAGCGGAAAATGGTTTAACATACAGTTACATAAGATTTCATAGTCCAAGATGCTTATGTCAACCAATCATGTTATGACTTGCAAACAATACACTAAGACTCGAGACATGACTCATCTGGATACATATAATTAGTCAGATTCAGCGGATGCTTGCACTTGTGGTGGCCTTTCCTACTCTACCGAGCTAATTGTTATAGTGTTTCTTTCCCCCACACACAAGGTTAGCCCTTAAAGTGTTTCAGACCTCTTGCTACTCTCACCACTCGAGTCAATACGCTCTATGTGAGACTAACTGACTCTTTAGAGTGTTAGGATGCAATCCTTACCTTGAATCCTTACTAAATTATATAAATGGGGCACCACCATGAACTCCCACTAACAGGGGTCATGGAATTACGTCCCGACCAACTGAGGCACCACCATTAGGTCTCACCTAGAGGCTCATGGAATTACGCCCTAACCAATGAGGCACCACCACGAAACTATCATGGAATTACGCCCTAACCATATACAAATCATGTTTCAACATCCAAGTATGTACTTGTTATGCATACAAATCTCATACCAACATTTATAACCAACCTTCATTCATATTCCATATCAAAACCATACCAAACTCATCATTTTTAGCCCATGAATCATTCCATACATGCAACATGCTTAAATCATGTTAAACTTATCCATCACAGACCATAAATCATCTCACTCATACATAATCACCCAATTCATGCTTTAAAAGTATAATCAATCGAAACATATGACCAACATCCAAGAACAGAGAAACAACAGAACAAGCACACTTCTCGCCCAGTCCCTCGCTCAGGCCAAAGGGTTCTCTCGCTCAGGCGAGCTCCTTTTGCCTAGGCGAGAGCTCGAAAAGAGGAACATGGAGCTTTTATGTTCTCTCGCTGAGGCGAGACCTCCTCGCCTGACCGAGATAGCTCTCGCTCAAGACAGGAGCTCATCGCCTGAGCGATAGCTGGCGTAAGCTCCAAGGATGAGCCTGTGATGCTCTCGCTTGGGCGAGACTGGCCCGCCTGGGCGAAAATATCAGATTTCTCCTGTAACATCCATGAGGAATATTACTTAAATAAATAGTTAAAATGAAAATGGAATATCAAAAGTTGCAATATTAATATTCCCAAACGCGGGAAAATTTAAAATGTGTAGACAAGCGCTACAAGTTTATAAAACATAAATAATAAAAGTATTACAAGTTTCAAAAATCCTTAATCATAACTGAAACATAACAAAATAAAGTGAAAATCTCCTAGCTCTAATTTCCCAAGCTAGCCCTCACTCCGTCGCTTGAGTATCCTCAACATCACCTATATCAACATCTGCTCCCGTGTAACGAATCACACGATCATCGCCATACACAAACAAAAAGGGTGAGCTGAGAAAAATATAAATAACGTATATAAAATATGCAAGATAAGTCATACACCCATTTATTCAATCTACTTAGTTCTTGGCCAAGACCTTAACCCCAAGGCTTTATAGCCTTCAAATCACACAAATGGTTAGCCTTGGACTCGGGAATATGATGCTCACATGAACCTGCCCGCTCGTGGTCTTGCCTCTACGAACCTCCCCGCTCGTAGTTCTGCTCTACGAACCTACCTGCCCGTAGTCCAACACATGTGATCCACCAGCCACGTACCTCCTCGCACGCAGCATCTCTCAAGCGTGAGGACGGAACATACGAACCTACCTCGCTCGTATCTCCACGCGAGAGTAACTGGATATGAACCTCCCAGCTCATATCATCACATGTTAACCACCTTCCATGAACCTACCCGCTCATGACACAGCATCTCCCGATCCAAGTATAGCATTATCGCTTAAAAGCAATGCACACAAATCATAAACTACAGCACTATCGCCTAACGCAATCCTAAGCGCCGCCAAGCGAAATCAGTGTAGACTGCCTGGCGGTTCAAGCCACACCGCCAAGCACCAGGTCGACGAATAGAACGCCTACTACTCTGCTCCTGCCTGGCGGATCCTACCCCACCGCCAGGCGCCAATCGCTGCAGACCACTTCCTGTTGTACAGACACCGCCTGGCGGAGCACACCCTGTCGCCAGGTGCCACGCGGTGTAGGGACCTCCTCGCATATCCTTTCGCCTGGCGACATCATCCAGCAGCCAAGCGCCACACTAGTAGTAAGTTTCTGCAGGTTATTGGCACTCTATAATGGTATGTTCTTCACTCTGCTTGACCTCCAAAAGACACCACACTCTCTTATAATCGCACCTAATTTCCATTAACAATTCACCCCAATATATATTAATTGCATGTACTCATTCTCACCATTTCACACTTCCAACTAGGAAAGTTATCCACCACCAACTAGTGCATTATGATTTAACCAATTTACAGCAGCAACCAATCCATACTTACTCCCTGCAACTCATCTAATTCGTTAGAAAACCTGTACTCACCAACTTTTATACACTCTTTTATCATTTAACCTTTATGCCCAATTCCATCTACCTGATTCAATTATCCTCCTGCAGTTTTATCTTCACTAACTCACTACTACATTTCATGCTCGACAGAATTCTCCTCCCTAAATTGGTCTCCAATGTTTTCTCTATCATTTGTATTATCTAGTAATTAGTCACCTGCCTATCCCCACAACACTGCCTCTCTAATAACATATGATTCATCACAATTCCACAATTCCTCAATACACTTTTTAACCCTGATCTCCTTTAATCCTAATCCATATTGTTATAATTCATTCAAATTCCCAACACTTCATAAATAGTACTTTATCTCTTTTACACCACACCTCTTACGAATTAAACACAAGGACCTAATCTATTTCACTCTCATCACCTTCCCTCACGTCCAGCCAAATCTATGTACCAAACTGACCTCTGCACACGTCACTGCCTGGCGGTAACTTGCAACTGTCGGGCGGTATACCAGAACCTAGGCAACTACCAGGTTTGTTGTACCTGCGATATACCCAATACCCAGAACTCGACCCATGCACCAATTGCAATAGAACAAGATAATTCATACCTAATTTACCATAATATAGTTCCTGGATATCATTTTCTCCACTCAAGCATACACAGGCCATGACAATTCACAATCGAATCATTCTCTCTTTTAAAGAAAACAACCCTATTCATGTTCACTCATACATGATTCCTTAAAATCATCATCAAACTTGACTTCTCGATTTTTCTTAACATTAAACACATAAGATTATACACAAGACACATTCAGGAGTAAAATTAATCCCATGTACCAACCACAAGCAAGGCAAAAGCGAACAGCATCACGCCGCCTGGCGGACATTCATCCCTGCCAGGCAGTTCATGTCAAAATGCAGCACACACCAACACAACCTGATGCATCGCCTGGCGGTTCGGGCTTTACCGCCAAGCGGTTTCTAGGTAAAATCTAGAAACCTCGAACAACAACGTGAAAATGAAGTGGTTTACATGAAATATAATCAAAGCAAACACGATACATTATATATGAATCAAACACATAAGGTACAACTCCCCTTACCTGGAATTCACGCTCCAAACTCGAATTCTTGGTGTATCTCTAACCCAAAACTCTCTTAACCTTTCCTTGCACACCAACAATATTTTCCCTGCTCAATTCTTTCAGCACCCACCACGAAAACTCTTCTGGAAAACCACTGCTTGCAATTCACACCCAATGCAGCACCCCTCTTCCTTCCAATTCTCTTCTCTCTCACAATTACTACCCTAATTAAGTGAGTTTAAGTCTAAAAACGAAAATTAAATAAAATGTGGTTTATGGTTATTCAACACTCATAATTGGGATGTTTTCAGCCCCCTAATCTTCCTCTCTTGGCTAGGGTTCCTAAACCCTTCCATAATCATACCAAACAAAATTTGACAAAAAGAGAGCAATTTTGTTCTTAGCAAGGTTTGAACCCATAACCCTTTAACCATAAGACAAGTGCACAACCAAATCAATCAATCATGTTTTGTGATAATTCCTACAATTTTAGGATTTTATTATCACGTCAAGCATTCAAGTATATCATCAAAATAATACATAAATTAAAATAACACATAATTGGCATACATAAGACTTGAACCCAAGTCCTCTCACACAATTAAAGTACTTCACGTCATAGCTCTCTGTATTAAATGCCTTAAAGGCTTCTATTACCCGCATTTATTAAAGAATTATTTAATTAACTATTTAATTTTCTCGGGTCTTACATCTCCATTGTTCTCACGTGTATAGTTAAGCATTCACAACCAAACAGAGTTTTCAGCATTTTCCAAGCACTCATAACATCAAATAAACTATCATCACGCAAAAACCATACTAGAGCAAGCATAAAATCAAACGACAAGTAAAACCCTAGCTTCCCTTACCTGGAAGGAGCTAGCCAAAAGACTCGTATTCCCGAACAGGGAGCACCACAGCTCTGAGACAACTTAATGAGCTGGAAACAATAGCGGAATAGTATGGAAACGAGGTCATTAAGATGAGCCTCAAAGGAAACACGAAATAAGACCAGAGGAGAACTAGTATGAGCTTAGAAGCAACTTACATGCAGCGAAAAAGCTTGAGCTTGCTTGACCAAGAGTTGGGACCAAACCCTAGCAGAGCACAACTGCTGTTCTAAGAGAGGATGAGAGCTGTTTTTCTGAAAAGTGAAGTGAATGAGAAGGTTAGGGCAATGTAGGGTCTTGGACACCCTATGGACCAACCCTTAGGCCCAATAGATAGGATATGCCCTTTAAATTTTTAGGGCAGAAAAGAGGGTTTTACAAGGATATCTACTCTTCAATGTGTTTTTTTTTTTTGCATTTTATTTAAAAAATGAAAAGTACAAAAATGTAAATAATTAAAAATGTGTTGTTTAACAAATTATTATTTTAAAATATTTCACTAGTTTATGTGTAAAAGATTGTTTGACAGTTTTACATAATAAAAGTCCAAAACAAAAATTGATCCAACCCGAATAATACGAAATTTGTTCGATTTTATTTTATTTTTATTTAGATTAAATTTAAACTAAATAACATTTTTAATTTCAAAATGATTCGAGTGAATTTTTAATTAAAAATTTATCTAAACGGAGTTGTAAAGATCCTTGTTACAAGGTTTTTTTTTTTTTCTTTATCAGGCCTAAATGTGATAAGGTAGAGCAAGTAGTATAAAGGGATTGTTACAACAGAAAAATATAGTTTTTGTTTTTAGAAAATAAACAATAAAACTAATGGAGTAATTTTTCAGAAAATAAATAAAGTGAAATAAACAAATATATTTAAGAAATAAGGAGCAAATGTCAAATTTTTATTCAAATGGGTCATAAAACTATATTGTTAATGATTAACTTTTAATAACCTTATATCCCTTACCCGTTTTACTAGGTACATATTATCTCCGTCTAAGTTTACATCAAATGTGATGTTGCATTACAATCGTAGAAGCAAATACATTCATAAGTATTATTCTTAGTGTTCTGAATGCATTCTCCAAACGGTTCTAAGTTTTTAGGCATGTTGTTGGAGCAATCTGATCGACATTTTTGGATGGTGCAGCCTGTGGGCTGTAACATTTTTTCACATCTTTTTACATTTACTCCGTTTGTTCCTGAAATAATTGAAAAATTCAAGATAGAATTAATATGAATCATTGATGAATGAACAATTTAACATTGAATAGGATGTTATCGAAATATTAGAAATCGGAAGATTATCAAACCTGAAATGATAAGGATAAAGACAACCATGTGTGAAAAGAAAAACTTAGTCATTTCTAACAAGTGTGTGGTATATCAAAAGCAATGAACTTTACTCTCAATGTTTTTCTATGTAAGGTATGTATAGGTTCCATAGGGATGAAAATTTTCTTTAAATAGAGTGAGGCATCTCTTTGAAGTCCTTGTTATTTAGTTGGACATTTATTATACATAGTTATAAACTTATTAAGTATAATTAATTAGTTTTAAGTCTCTCATAAATGTGTGTATTTTTAAATGAGTCTTTGTTAATTTTTTATTTTTATAATCAAAATTTTATATTTTCAATTGAGTTCTATCATCTAATTTTTCTTTTGTTAATTGGGTGTTATGGTTAATATTTTTTCTCATCATCGTTGTTTTCACATGCTAAGAAATATTACATTTAATGATTCATAAAGCAATTTTACGATTAATGTAAAATGACAAATAATTTTTATTGGTTCAATATTATTTTATATTAACCACAAAATCTCAAAATGTTTAACATGTTAAAACAAAAATCAAGAAGACGATGACAAAAAATAGTATTCATGTCACCTAATTAACTAAAAAATTAAATATGATGAACTTAATCCAAAAGTGTAAAAATTATGAATAACCTATTTGAGCCTAAATTTAAAATATATAAATTTATAAGCACTTAAAACTTAATTAAGCCTATTTATAAATTTAAAGTAGAAGTTATGTATTCATTATTCATAATTAATTATATTAAACATAATAATTACATCATACTTCATTAACTATGTTAAATAGATTAAATAAATACGTTATAAATAGTAATATATGAGTGTATGAATTAAATAAATACGTTACAATATGTGTATTGAATAAGTTATAATGTGTGTGTATTAAATAAATAAGTTATAATGTGTATTAAATAAATACATTAAAATGTGTACTGATTTTAAATCACGTAAAGAATAATGATTTAAAATCTATATGCATGTTCATCATATGAGTCCAAGGGTTTTTAAATTTAATTGAGACTTTATTTTGATTTTATTTAGGAACTTTCATGTGATTAAATGAGTTTTTACCAATAATTGAGACTTTACTTTGGTTAAAGGTATTTACTCTAACAAAAATTAATCGAGACTTTACTTTAATTAATTAAGCTTTTTATTTGGTAAGGAGATAAAAGAATAGACATGATTAGGCATAGTAAAATTTGATTGAGATTGTACTTTGGTTAAATTTACCGTGGATAATCTAAAAGTTCTCACTTTTAATTGAGACTGCACTTATGTTAAAAGTGAGAACGCCAACAAATTAATTGAGACTTTACATTGATTAATTTGTAAATCTAGAACAATAATTAATTGAGCAATAATCTTTAGATAATCGATGATGAATCTGTTTTGAAAAAGCAATGGAATCAATTTATTTTCTTTATTATTGTTTTTATCTCTTTTTATCTTTTTTATTTCTTTCTTTTTTATCTTTATCTGTCATATTTTTATTATTTTATTTAACTAACCATTTTGTATAGATTTTATAAGAACTAACTTGTTAAAAATCAATTCCGTGTTTGTTGGGAGACGACTTAGGGTTACTTTACCCTTTATATTTTCTTAACTATTATCTTAGCAATACTAAAGTTGCTATAGTTTAATAGTATTAATTTGATCGCGTCAACGACAGCGTTATCAAGGGCCATTTCAATCCTACCCATAAAATAAACATAGGAACATCATAGAAAATGAAAACAACATATACGAGTGAATGAAATCATTGAAAACGAATATTTGTAGAGATGCTAAATTCACGAACACAGCTTCCTTCGGTCAAAACACATTGACCTTGATCGAAACATGAATTTCTACTATTTTTATTGTCCAAAAGGTTACTTTCCACTCTTTGGATGTAAATCAGGCTACTTGTGCTCACTAAATTAGTATAGTTACTTTGCATATAAACTAAGCATGATACAAAAGTGTAGAAGTTCATATCTAATTCAAGAATCAATATAATTTGAAAGAGGGACATGGAAGAAAAATTTCACATCACATCGGGAGAAAATAATCGGTGGAATTTTACTAGAAAATGCATAAACTAAAATTGAACACTAACCCAACACAAACTGAAATTGTAACACTCAACGTACTTTGTGTTAGGAATCCAAGTGTGAGTCTAAGTCCCACATTGTCTAGAAATGAGAAAGTAGAGCACTATATAAGGATAAAGACCCATAAACTCATTGTCTTAAGGTTTTGGGTTGAGAGTGGTGTCAATGCCTTATATGGTTGGGCTCAAGTCTCATTGGTGTTGTATCTTCCCAGTGAAACCCCCTCTATAAACCTAACAAGTTGCCTCGAGTCAAAGACAATTCAATCTTATATTTGACTCTTCTTATTTCTTAATACTCTTGTAATAGACTTTTCAAGACATGTTATTTTGATCAGCCCAACATTCACACCCATGCCCTTTGGCCCCAAGTACACAGTCCTTGCACCACCACGAACCTAGCTGCATATTCACCACGTCAACACAACACCAACAATGATCCTTCTATCAAATTTTCATTGCAACTTCAACAACCAAGGATGATTCATTAATCTTTTCTGATGTGGAAGATCATACTACACTACAACCATAAAGCATACTAAGAAAAATCCTACCAACAAAAAAAAAAAATAATCTTTTCTGATGTGGCCCGAGTACACTCACACTCTCCAAAGCAATAATTTAACATAAACCTCACAACACTCTTATCACAACGCTCTTATCACAAAAGTATTAAAAAATAAGAAGAGTCAAATATAAGATTGAATTGTCTTTGACTCGGAGCAAGGAACATTATAGACTTAGAGTCCATTATATAGTCATTAACATTCAATCCATCGGTTGTCTTAGACGATATGGAACTTTTCAAGACATGTTATTTTGATCGGCCCAACACGTTATAGATAAGAGAATTAAAAATTCCAACAACATATAACAAAATTGAAGAAAAATATGAAGAATTGAGTACTCTAGCTCAATTTGTAGAAAAGAATCCTCTCCTTTTTAGATGCTTCCACGAACTCCAAGAAAATGCAAAAGAAATTGAACAAGATTTGGTAGGGTCATGCATCCCGCCGCCCCTAAAATGCTCCTCAACTGTTGAGATAGATTATTAAGATTGAGTTTTTTTCTATTTGGTGTTGCATTGGTTTACAATTTTACGTAGTTATTTTTTTTAATAATAGGTATTTTTTATCCATTATTATGATGTAATTGTATTATAAATTTGGTGTGGTTTCCTATATTTTATTATTATCTTTTATTTTAATGATACCAACAACTTTTATAAAATGTTGTCTAAGTTGGTGAATATAAATTTGATTGTCATTTAATGTTTTCTTATAGTAATCAACATAAAAAAAATTGAAAATGTAAATATAAATAATTAAAAATAAGTTATATTCTCACAAATTTTTATTCAAAAATACTTAACATGTTTTTGTAAAAATATTTTTAACAGTTTTAACTATACTAATGAAAGCCCAAAAAATGGATCCAAACCGAATATGTTCTATTTTATTTAGATTTTAGAATAAATATATTCTATTTTACTTTTATACTAATTCAAGTGTTTTTAATAAAAAAAAAATTGATCTAATCAGAGTCGTAAAAAAACTTATTCCCATATTTTTGTCATTTCCCATATTTTTCTGTTCTTTTCCTTTTTATTTTTTATTTTAATGATATTATCATGTTACGGTAGTACATGAGCTTATTTGAAATCATTATAATTTATTTGTAAATTAAAGATTAAAGTAATCTTTAATATTAATTACCAAAATTTTTGTTTTATAGCTGATAGAGATTAATTTATATTTAATTCACAAATCAATTCTAATTTTTTATTGGTGTATTAGACTATTTTACATACTAACAACTTTTAGTTTATAAAATGTTATCTAACTTGGTCAATATAATGACTAATTATTTTTGTCTCTAAATTTTATTGTCATTTAATATTTTCTTATAGTAATCAACATAAAAAAAATGAAAATGTAGATATAAATAATTAAAAATAAGTATATTCTCACAAATTTTTATTCAAAAATATTTAACATGATTTTGTAAAAATATCTTTTGACAGATTTAATTATACTAATAAAAGCCCAAAAAAATGGATTATGTTCTATTTTATTTGGATTTCAGAATAAATATATTGTTTATACTGAATCAAGTGTATTTTTAATAAAAATATATGATCTAAACGGAGTCGAAAAAAACCTTATTCCTAAATGGGAAAATAGAGCAAGTGGTATAAGGGATTGTTACAGGAGAAGAATGATAGTTTCTTGTTTTAAGAAGAGGAGCAATAAAATGAATGGAGTACTTCAAAAACAATTTCGGAAAAACAAAAATATATTTAAAAAGTAAGGAGCAGATGTCAACTTTTTACTCAAATGGATCATAAAACTATATTATTATTGATGAACTTCTAAAAAGCTTATTTCTCTCTCCCTCTTTAACTAGGTACATATTACCAGTAGTTAAATTTACACCAAATTTGGTGTTGCATTACAATTATAGATGCAAACACATTCATAAGTATTATTTTGGTTGTTGTGAATGCATTGGCCACTTGCTTGTAAGTTTTTAAACATGCTGAAGCAATCCGATTGACATTTTGGGAGATTGCAGTTTGTAGGCTGTAACACTTTTTGACATCTTTGTGTATCTATTGCGCTTGTTCTTGAAATAACTGAAAAATGAAAAATAGAAATCAAACAAATCATTGTCAATGAACAGGTTAACATTGAATCAGATGTTATCAAAATATTAGAAATTGAAAAATTATCTAACCTGAAATGATAAGGATAAAGGCAAGTATTTGTGAAAAGAAAAACTTAGCCATTTCCAAACAAGTGTGGTATATCAAAAGCAATAAATTTTACTCTCAATGTTTTTCTATGTAATGTATATGTTCCATAGACATATAAAATTTCCTTTAAATAGAGTGAAAGATCTCTTTGAACTCCTTGTTATTTAGTTGCATATTTATTATATAAAACATATATTTATGACATTTAATTAAGATTTAAGTCTACCATAAATGTGTATATTTTTAATCGAGTAATTATTATTATTATTTTTATTAGGTATCCAGTTGAATCATCACTACGAATGACAACGGAGTGGGACGGGAATGAGTATCAAATTTGTGTCAAATCTCTATCCTCTCCGAGTAACGGGTATAAACTTGTATCATACTCGTCCCCGCTTTCTTTATGTTTCAATATCAGTTAATTAGTTTTTATAAAATAATAAAAAATTATGCTAAATGAAATATAATATTATCAAATATTCAATATTAAAAGGAAGGTATTCTTCTTTCTTTCATATCAAATATTTATAAAAAAAATTATAATTGTATACATTTTAAATTATAAAAAGATTAGATTAACTTTAACTCTCAATAAAATATTGACCCCAAAGTTAAACTTAACAAATTTAATTATAAAAAAAATGAACCGAAAGTATTAAGCTATTTATGTTAGAATTAAAAAATTTTGTTTCTTCAAAAATGGGTCTGAAATTGAAATTAGTAGTTTTTCTTGAATAAAGAAACTATTAAACTATTTATGTTAGAATTAAACAATTATTTTTCTTCCAACAAACATGGTATGAAATTCAGAGTTTTTCTTAAATACTTTTTACATTTAACGTTTAAAAAAAATATTGATATACTAATATATATATATATATATATATATATATATATATATATATATATATATAAATAGGTAAATATTCTTTTCCATTATTAATATTAACTTGAATATTTTAATAATTTAAACAGAGATGGAGATAGGGTTGGGATGGGTATTATGATGGGTATAAGGACGGGGACAGAGCGGTTATATACATCCCTATCCTTATTTCCAGATGAAAAGGTTGGGTATTCTCCGTATTCATATCTATACCTAAATGATGTTAGGATTTTCCGTCAAAATGGGGATGGATTCACACAATACCCCGAAACAGGTTTATCTATCATCCTCTTATCTTCACTATCATTTAATGTTTTTTTTCTTAATTAGGTGACATAGTTAATATTATATGTTAAGAAAACTGAGGATCAATACTTAGTATAACAATTTTACAAGTAAAATGACAAATGACTTTCATTATTTCAATATTATTTTATGTCGACAACAAAATATCATATTTGAATTTAATTAAGCATATTTTATTAAACATATATATGTTAAATATATTTAACAAATATATTATATTTTAATGAATAAATTCAAGTAAGAGTTATATATTCATTAATCATAATTAATTATATTAAACTTGATATTCATTATTCATAATTATAAATTTAATATAATTCATTTATCATATTTTAGTTGATAGTGTACTTTAATATGTAAATTCAAAGTAGAAGTTATATATTCATTAATCATAATTAATTATATTAAACTTAATATTCATCATTAATAATTATAATCATTTGTCATAATAAATATACGATACTTCATTAACTATATTAAATAATTGCATTAAGTTAGATAGTCAGGTTTGCTTTTATTTTATACATACAAAGATATACATGAATGCATAAATATATATAATACGAATATATATATATATATATATATATATATATATATATATATATATATATATATATATATATATATATATATATATATATAAACAGGAAGAACGGAAGAAACGAGAGTTGAATTCTATTTTAAAACTTTTGATTATGTTTTCCAAATATTGATTGATAAAAAATATTCAAATGGTGATTTTATATATTAAGCAATCAATACATGATTTTCAATACATAATTTCGTTCTGGTAAATAAATTAGTTTAATAGAATCGGAAAAAATATAAAAAAGATATATAAACATGTTTTATATTAACAAAAAAAGTGAAATAAGTTGTCTTTCAATTTTTTACCTTTAATTTTAGTACAAAAAAAAAATGAAAAGTTCAATTTGTTTTTATTTATCATACATGCCCTTTTCATGAGCTTAAAGGTTATACATATATCACTCTTTGCTATTTACACTCCTCACATGATATGTTACCAAAACATATTTGAAAATCTTTGTTTTTAGAGAAGGGTATAATTTTAATTCTTAGAAGCAATATTTTTCGTAATAATTAGAATCAATATCCTTGATATTGTGTTTGATTTGATTCTCGTAATATGTTGCTATCAAAATCAATTCTTTCATTTCATTGTTCGTTATAATTAAAATTAGAATTACATTCGTATTGTAATGTGTATATAAATACACAGTCTGTCATACGAAGAAGATCGAAAAAAAAATAGATTCTCTACACTTCTATTTTTGTTTCCCATTGCCACTCACACAAACACACCTCCTTACCTCTTTTGGGATAAAAACAAACAAGTTGTAGGAGGCAGAAAAAAAGAGAGGAGAAAAGTTAGTTGTAATGTATGGAACTAAAGAATGAGATTAATACGAAAGAAGAGAAATTGAAAATTTTAGAAGGTATGCCATTGTCAATTTTTTTCTTTTGATTTTTATATTACCAATTTTCTTTATAATTTATTTTAATGTTGTATGTGTTTCTTTTTTACACTCAACTTTAGCCTTGTTTTAAGGACAATATCCACAACTATCATGTTCTAAATATCATAAAAAAAAATATTTTTCCCACATTTCTTCTATTGCCTATTCGGCTACTTCCGTTGCGTGATACCCATTTTCATTTTTTTTTCTATAAAATTTATAAAGAACTAAAAGGAGAAAAAATAGTTTTCTTTGTAATGAATACTTTGTTTGGATGGAGAAATTAAAACATTTCAAATGCAATCATTTTTTTGAAGTATTTCAATTAGCTAAATTAGTATAAATTCAATTACCCTCAAAATAGGTGGAATTTGAATTTCTTCTCACTCAACCTTACCATCAAAATTCAATTGTTTTATCCAAACAATAAATTGAAATGTAAGGTATTTTAATTTCTTTATCCAAACAAGTTATTTCGAAAATAAAGGAAATTTAATTGTAAGCAATTCAAATAAAAAGTATTTTAATTTCAGAGCATTGTTGAAATGCTCCATCCAAACACAAGGTAAGAAATGGGGTGGAGCAATGTACAGATCTTTGTAGTGATTAACTTTTGTTTAGTTGTATATTGATTCTATTAAACTATATTACGAGTTATATATTTTATATATTTGTCGATCATAATGATATATTAATTAAATTAAATAAATACAATAGATTTTATTTATTATATTTTAATTGATTATATATTTTAATATATAAATTTAGAGTATACAAGTTTTAACATCCTTTTTACTAGTATAAAATTAATAAAATAAGACATTTCATAATAATATTCAAAGACAAATTATGTTTTATAATCATAGTTACATATGTTAAATGTAACAACCTATTTTACTAGTATAAAACTAATAAAATAAGATATTTCATAATAATATTTAAAAAAACAGATGAACTAAATAAAAAGTATATTAATACGGTTCTTTAAGAGTTCAGACTATAAAAATATACCATTTATACAAACCAACTAAAACCAACCAAGATTTATCCACAAGTTAACCACTTACTTAAAGCTCCTAGAAACCTTTCACTAACCTAACCACTAGTTCCTTATCCTTTATAGGTGCCTCTAAACCTACAACTTCATCTGTTCCAACCGAATAGGTGATCATCACAAAAGAAAGACAAACAACACAAGACATTGAGTGTAAGGGTAAGCTAGTTTATATAAAAAAAAAACATAAAATAACATATTTCAAACCTAGGTACCATAACTCTGCTCACACTAATAATGGTGATCACCAAGAAACGAAAAGCCAAACATAACACAGACAACAAAGTTATATTCATTTCTTAATGTTTCAATATCACACAAGAAAAACACCAATGGAAAAATAAATCACAAAATTCTATTCATTTATATGCTTAATTGACTCTTGCCTCTATTATCCAGATTATGCACTTGATATAGATATCAAATTGGATGAGAAGAAAGACCTAAGCGAAACAAGAACTACAACCCCAACTCAACCTAAGAACGGAAACACAAGAGCACAAAGAGATGTAATGAGGCTTTGATCGCAACCAAAACAGAATCAAGACCTAGAAACCGAAAAAATAAAGAAAAAGAAGGTTTGGAGTCTTTGACTTCGAAGGGAGGAGACGTTCGGTCCGATCTGAGGATGACTCCACAATGGCCCCAAATTCATTCAAGAAGAGAGAAAGAATGAGTTGTTTATGGGTTGAGAATAACAGAGAGAACGAGAAGAAGAAGAAGAACTTGAGTGGTTGGTATGATAGAACTGGATTTTTGGTCTTACTGAAGCAGGTTTTTTGTAAAAGAAAGGGGTTTCACATTCTCCCCAACAACAAAAATTTTTTACCTCGAAAATTCACTCAACAGGTAGAAGATAAAGACATACTCTCTTGATTTCTCTTATAACAACTACAAAGACTTGCTTGACTTACCTATCCAACACCTTAACTAAAGGAAAACATGCCTCTGTGCTATGTGATATGATGTTCAACAGTGTAGATTGGTCTAACCACTACCCCTTTAAGACAACTTCTCAACATTTGATTGAAAAGCTTGAACGACATTTGCGCCTGACTGACAATTGTATCTGTTATACAAAACTTAACTTCCATATGTTCTCTACCACCTCTTGTAGGTTTTACCAAAATCTATAGATAGCCTGGGTTCCCATTTTTTAAACATGTTAGACATCACATTACACCATCTTATTCCTTTCTTGAAGCACCATTTAATTGACTTGATCACGCATGACTTCGGTATACTAACAAGATTTGAACACTTTTTATCACCCTTATCCATAAGCAATCCCATAACATTATACCTTTCTACTAACTCGGGTAGAGGTTAACACAATCCATAACATTGGTATCCCTTTTTCAAACTAGAACTTCCAACTATTGTAAACACGAAACCCATTATGGCACTCCATCTTCATTTCTAATTCACTAACTTGTAACCCTCCTTCCACTGTATCCTTAGAACCACATATTTTGTAAACTTGAAATCCATATTTTAATAAGTACCTAGCAGTCCTATGATACATCTCAAACTCTGATTGTCCGATTTGCCTTTATTTTTTCAACCATTTTGAGAAACTCACTAGTTCTAGTTAGATGACTACACTAATAAAATCTCCATACAACTTTAATTCCCAGCTCATGCACTTATACTTCCCCATCAACCCTTACTCGTCAAACAAAGGACTTGAATAATTTTTCTGTTTAAGCATCTAATTTCACTTCTCACTTCTAGGCTGACAACATAACTCAAATCATCTTTTACTTCTCCTGTCCATTTCCTCTTGTTCAACCCCACACCTCTACCTCTGGATAATCATTGAATATCTTTAGTTAATCCACATAAGAATGACATCTTTGTTGTTTTTAAAGAACTCCTACCTTCATCAATGACTAGGTCATGAGTAAGACAACTTTTCACATGCACCTCTTACCACCATTCCGCTGCACTACTCTGATCCATACACATACTCACTTCTTTGTTTACTAAAAAGGATGATCCTTTCGTGTCTGTTGTGACAAGGAAACACCCACCTTTGAGAAACCTCCTTCAAAACTTCTATAAAACCCCCTTGAAACTCCCATTTTTTTCATTGATAGCCAACAATTTATTTCCCCCACATTGCCTCCACTCTTTAAAACCATAGGTCCGAAAAGCCACCCTTCCCTTATCTAACACTTACCCTAGAACAGTTTAACAAGCCACTACCTCTTCTCCAAGATCCACCAAACTCACTATCATTTCAGTGATTACACCGAGTCCACACCACTATATGTCTAACCACTTCTTCACCTACTTCATTTACTTTTAGAAGATTAATGAATATGGTGATGATTGATTAAGAAAACCAAGGAAATCTCCACTGGACATTAAGATAGCAAGCTATCTAGATGTGAGGGTTCCTTTCCAAGGTTCTAGAAAGGAGAAGAATGGATTGATTCAAAACAAATAAGAGTGGATAACACATAAAAAGAGTAAAACCCAAGTCACACACATAAAGGAAAATGAAAGCATAAAATGGAATGGAAAGAAATGATAAAAATGTGAGAACCATGCCACTACAAGGCTAAGCTAGAAGAAGCAATGACAACCTTGAAGATGAGTGGATATGTGCTGCCACTTGAATCAAGATTCAAGATAAGGCTTAAAAGCATTCACTCCCTAGGGAGGAAGACTCTCACAATGGTTGATACACAAAGGTGTTTAATTTCTCCAAAATGTTGAACCCTTGTACAAGTGTTAGAGGTCCCCTTAAATAGAAGTGTTTAGGGGCCTCTTAGCAAAAACAAATAAGCTAAAAAGGATTACAATGCAAATAAAAAAACATGGAGTCTAAAAAGTAGGTAAACAAAGGAGCACATGGACACATTCTAGAAGCCTTCTTGGCCAAGGCAAGGTGGATGCTCCTTCTAGATGTTTCTTGACTTCTTGGAGGCCAAGGCATGTGGTCATCCTTTCTAGATGTTTCTAGAAAGCTTTGCTCCTTCTCTTTCCTCCACACGTGCTCTCCAAAAACCATCTAAATGTGCCACTTGTCCTTCCTTGTCCCACCTCTTAATGAACCTACAAAACAAGTTACATTTGAATTAGCATGTTGGCTTTAGGTTAAGCTAATCCTTTGAATCAACAAGTCAACCAAAAGTCAAGGTCAACAAGTCAACTTAAAAATAGTCAACCAAGCCAACTTAAGTGAATTTTAAACTAAAGAAAATAAAAGCAAAGGAAGGGATCAAGGAACTCCCTTTCTTCTAAGCATGTGCCATGGGCCATCATCCTTGGTAGGGATCAATCCTTTATCAAGAACAAACTAGACGCATAACATTAACTATATCTTGAGATTGTTGTTGTAATGCTTGACAAAGAACATCTATTATCCCCATAATTTCTCTCATCAAATACATGATCAGTATAAACTCAAATGAAGTCAAGTTTTTGTAAGCATTATCAGCATCACCACGTTGTGAGTAAGTAGATCCATCAACAATATTTTTTTCTAGAACTAAAGAAGTTGCATCATACATATTGATCAAGCTACAAATAGAAGAGAAATGAGAGCTCCAACGGGTATTCCTAACTCGTTTTAAAGTACCAATTTGATTTTCCCCTTTACCTTTTTCAAGCTTATCAATTTCAAATATGCAATTTCATATAACTTGGCAGCTTGTAACTCATCATGACGTTTACTAGAAGAGCAAACAATATTGACAATAAAAGTCAATTTTGAAAAGAATTGGTGAATTGGAATAACTTCTCTTGATGCAACAACCAAGGCAAGTTGTAACCGATGAACAAAATAATGAACATAATATGCATAAGGATAATCAGTCAAAAATATTGTTTGTAATCCATTCCATTCTCCTCTGATATTGCTAGCACCATCATACCCTTGACCACGGAATTAGAAACCTTAAGATTATGTCGAGATAGTACAACACACAATTCATTCGTCAAAGTTATTGTTGCAGTGTCTTTAACATGCACAATATCAAAAAATCGCTCTTGAATAAAACCATTTTTATCAATGAATCTCAAAACAAGAGCCATTTGCTCTTTTTTTGATTCATCACAAGCTTCATCGACAACTATACAAAACTTGGAATCCCCAATTTCCTCACGAATATGATTTTTCACTTTACTAGAAAGAATATTCAATAACTCCTTTTGAATTTTAGGTGAAGTATATTTGGAATTGAATGGAGCATTTTCCAAGACAACTTTTGCAACTTCGTCATTGTATGATGCTATAAGTTTTATCATCTCAAGAAAATTACCTTGGTTCCTCGATTCACTACTTTCATCATGACCTCTAAAAGCACAAGCTTGAATGTATAAAAAACAAATTGCGTCAATTAAAGTCTTAAGACGTAACTGATTCTTTATAATTTGATTTAAGCTTTGCACTTCCAAAACATTCCTAATGTGGCAATTTCGATTTAACAAGTCTTAACAAGCAGGCACTGCAATATTGCATGGTGAACAAGGATCCTTCCCAATGTGTTTAAGGAAAGCACAGTTTAAGGAAAGCACACTTTTAAAACCTATAAAAAAACATTCAAAAAGTTAAAACATGTTGATGATAATCAACTTATTGCTAATTAGAATTCAATAAAAATAAACTCAATTACTTGTAACAATGAAAACATCTAAGTCAAGTCATCCGCTTGGTTTTTTACTAATAAGATAGCACAGTAAGCAATATGTAGCATCTTTTAATGGCGAATACTCTAATCATGAAGGAAATAAGCTAAACCATGTGTACTGAAATCTTCTTGGATGATCATCTTTACCAGACAATGGATAATTTTCTAGATGCATTTGATATGGATCCCATTTTAGATAAGCCCTTCGTACCTCATCAATTTGATTTGGTGGGTATTGCCAAATTTGAAGACGCTTCTCTGGATCAAGTTCTAAAGTATTTTCAAATTCATTATATGTAACTTTAGGAACCTTAGAGAGTTATTTTTTGTTTTCTTCAATATTTGGATTCTCATGAAGTTTCTCAATTTTAGACGTAGATGCATTTTTTCATCTTCATCACAAGCCTTCCTCTTGGAAAAAAAATCAATTCTTTTACTCTTTATCATAATTTTTCTAATATAAATTTGTCACCTCTCACCTATTTACAAAAAGATAAAATTATGAATACCCCAAATTAAATCTTAAAAGCAAGACTCAATATTTTAAAAAAACTAATAACTTCTAAATGATTAGCTTCCCTTACCTTAGAGTAGATTTCTAATCTTGCTCTTCCCTTACACAATTTCAAAGCCTAAAATAGCTTTATCTACACAAAGAAGAGTTTGGTCAACAATTAAAGCATGATTTTATGATCTTTAACAGGTAGAGATATGCCTAGAGCGTAGAAAAGTCACATACAAGAGGGAAACATATTGCTTTAAAAAAAGGTAAAAAAATGAACTTACTCTAAATAAGAAATTGTTGGGTCCAAAGTGTTCCTTAATTCCTCAATTTTGCTGTAGTGCAATTTGATTTTGAAAATAATAAGAAATTAATGGTGAAAATTGAGATAGAAATAAAATGAGAGAAAGAGATGGAGGCACAAAAGAGAGAGAAACTAAATAAAAAAGTATAAGAAATTATAATAGAGAAAAAAAACATGATTTTTAAATTTTAAAAAAGATTTTCCAAACTAAATTAATAAAAATAAAGTAATAATATATAAATAAAATAATAAAATATAAATAAAATAATAATATATAAATATATTTTTTAAAATATAGAGAAAATGAAATAAAATGAAAATAAATTAATATAAATAAAATAATAATATATAAAAAATAAAGTAAAAATAAAATGGTCGTGGGAGTCGTAGTTCCCCTGTCAACACTATCTTCCGCCATTACTTCTGATCCATGCTCTTCCATGTATCTCTCAGCACCGTGAAAATGAAATTCCCCCAAAGTAATGTTAGGAATCCAAGTGTGAGTCTAAGTCCCACATTGACCAGAAATGAGAAAGTAGAGCACTATATAAGAATAAAGACCCATAAATCTATTGCCTTAAGGTTTTGGGTTGAGAATGGTGTCCATGCCTTATGTGGTTGGGCTCAGGTCTCATTGGTGTGTTGTATCTCCCTAGTGATACCCCCTCCTTATAAATCTAACAAGTAACAACTTTAAGATTAAATGGTATTTGTAAATTACATAAACTTGACTAAGTAAATATTTAATCATGATAAACTTTCATAGTCGTGTATATAAACATTGGTTTGCTCACTTCATCTCTCGTGCTACCTTCGGTTAAAATACATTAATTATAATCTTGTTCATTCACCTACTTCCATATATGTCATTAATTATAATCTTTATACATGTTTTATTATCTGCATTTGTAAATTATTCAATTTAATTTATGTCTAACCCCTTAGAATTGAGAAAATTATATCATATACAATTCCCTAATTTTTATGTTGGCACTAAATTCGTTCACAGAATTAGCATGTGATTCATGTTGCCTCTGGAATCTTAGATGGGTTATTGGATACATGGATCCAAATTTAAGTTTTCGGAATCTAGAACCCAAGGAAAGATTGGACTCTCCAATCTACAAGCAAAGGTTGCAAAGTGGACCCCAAGGCTTAAAAAGAAAATAGAAAAAATGTTATAAAATTTTGGAACGTGCCATATCCAAGTTTAAAAGAGTGGTCCCATAAATGGCTTAATATACCTCATAATCATTCAAAGTCATTTAAACTTTCAAGATTACATAAAAGTGCGTGAGGTTTATGCTCTTAACTGAATGTTATGACTTCAATGAACTCGGTAAACATCTGCAACATGGGCAAAAGGCAGTAAAAGAAAGCACTCACTTTAAGTAATGATGCTATATTATGCAGCATAAACAAATTCAATATGAAGTGACACCACAGGAATATCTCATAATCTCACCCCCAATTTCTTCTTTCACTTGGTGGAGAGGATTTTACTGGGAAATATTATAGAATATTGTAATAAGTTTTTTTATGTATTTATAAACCGTGGATTTTGTTTATAGAAACTTAAATGGATTATAAGTTTGAGAAATGGCAAAAAACTTTTAAATTCTCATTACTTTCAATAGGGTGGTATTGTTGGGTATTGAGCTCCCTTCCTATGTGGAGAAAAGGCCCAAAATTTGAGAAGCCCATGTCTCACTTAACCTAGTGGAGAGGAGGCTATAAAATAAAGAGAGAGGCAGAACAATAGAGTCAGAATACACTGAAAGCCCTAACACATAGAGGGAGAGGTAGAGGGAAAATTCTGTTCACGTTTTTCATAGAGCTGTCGCAGTAAATTCGGCGCTGCGGATTCGTTCACCGTTGGATCGGGCTGAAATTTTTACAGCAGGTTCGGAACTCATTGCTCTTCATTCTGACCGGTCGGATCTTTGATACGAGGTCTGAGTTGGAAGATATTAATTTCGCACTGCAGTAGTGATTTGTAGAGGTTTTCCCCTCTTGTTCTTCTCTATTTGAAAGCTTTGTTGCTTTGTTATTTGGTTGGGTGTTGGCACTAATTTGTGCTATTGATTAAGACTCTTTTGTACTCTTGTTGATCATAGTGAAGCTATTTCTTTGGTCTGAACGACTCGTGGTTTTTACCCTTGATTTGAGGGGTTTTCCACGTTAAAAATCTTGGTGCCTTTATTTGTGCTTTTGGTGATTTATTATTGCTGCTCTTTGATTATTGCTCCTCATAGATTCTTGCAAGTTAGGGGAAATTATATCCGCTGCATTCTCGGTATATTGTTTGTTGTTGTTTTCCCCATCAGAGTGGTATCAGAGCTCTTGGTTGGGCTATATTTACTTGCTTGAATGATGGAGGCAAATGCAAAGATGGTTGCTTTGAATGTTACAAATTATCATTTGTGGAAGGACAAGATGAAAGATTTATTATTTTTCAAGAAATTGCATCTTCCGGTCTTTACTACACATAAGCCAGATTCTATGTCTGAAGAAGAATGGAACTTTGAGCACCAACAGGTATGTGGTTTTATTCGGCAATATGTTGAAGATAATGTTTATAATCATATTGCTAATGAGACACATGCCAGAGCTTTGTGGGAGAAGATTGAGTCTTTGTATGCTTCTAAGTCGGGCAATAATAAATTGTATTTGTTAAATTGCTTGATGAATTTGAGGTACATGGAGAATTCTTCTATTTCTGATCACTTAAATGAGTTTCAAGGGCTCCTAGATCAATTGTCAGGAATGGGTATAAAGTTTGATGACGAAGTTATGGGATTATGGTTGCTTAATACTCTACCAGAGTCTTGGGAGGTATTTCGGGTTTCAATTAGGAACTCTGCCTCGAATGGTGTTGTTTCTTTTCAGATGACAAAAAGTGGTGCTCTTAATGAAGAGATGAGAAGGAAGGCACATGGTTTTTCATCTCAGTCTGAGATGCTTGTTACAGAAGCTAGGGGGAGAAGTCAGAAAAAGGAACATAAAGGTGGTAGAGAGAAGAGTTTGAGCAAGTCCAAGTCAAGATACAAGAATTTAGAGTGTCATTTTTGTCATAAAACTGGGCACATTCAGAAATATTGTTTTAAGTGGAAAAAGGAGAACAAAGACAAGAAGGGCAAACAGAGAGAGAATGATCATGATGATGATCGTGTCACTACTGCTACAGATGATCTTGTTCTTCTTCGTGACTTTGAGTCCGTTAATCTTGTATCTGATGAGAGCATGTGGATTATTGATAGTGGTGCTACACTGCATGTTACACCTAGGAAGGAGTTCTTCACATCTTACACTTCTGGTGATTTTGGAGTGTTGAAGATGGGTAATGATGGTGAGTCTAAAGTGATTGGTGTTGGTGATGTTTGCCTGCAAACCAACATGGGAGTGCAGTTGTTGCTTAAAGGAGTCAAACATGCTCCAGATGTTCGTTTTAATTTAATCTCTGTGCAGTTGCTTGATGATTGTGGTTATGACAATCACTTTGGTTCTAGTAAATGGAAGCTCACTAAAGGTAACTTGGTTATGGCCAGAGGGGAGAAACAATCTAAATTGTATTGGACTAAAGCTTTGGTTGCTAAAGACAGTGTGAATGCTATGTATATGGAGGCATCTTTGTGGCACCGGAGGCTTGGTCATATAAGTGAGAAAGGGCTTAACTGCTTAGCTAAAAAGGATGTGCTTATGGGATTGAGAAATGCAGAATTGGAGAAATGTTCTCATTGCATGGCTGGTAAACAAACCAGAGTATCTTTTAAGAAGCATCCACCCTCAAGGAAGTCAAAATTGCTTGAATTGGTGCATTCTGACGTTTGTGGCCCATTAAAGGTAAAGTCATTTAGTGGTGCACTTTACTTTGTTACTTTTATTGATGATTGTTCCAGGAAGCTATGGGTCTATGCTCTTCAGCAGAAAGGTCAAGTACTTGAAAAGTTCAAGGAATTTCATGCTATGGTTGAGAGGCAATCAGGCAAGAAGCTGAAATGCATCCGTAGTGATAATGGTGGTGAGTACCGTGGACCTTTTGATGTTTATTGCAGGCAGCATGGTATTAGACACGAGAAGACTCCTCCTAAAACTCCTCAGTTGAATGGTCTAACGGAGAGGATGAACAGGACCTTGGTTGAAAGGGTTACATGTATGCTTTCAGAAGCAAAGTTGCCTAAGCACTTTTGGGGAGAGGCATTGCTTGCAGCTGTGCATGTTATTAATCTCAGTCCCGCAGTTGCTTTGAATACTGAGGTGCTAGACAAAATTTGGTTTGGTAAGAATGTTAACTATGATCATTTGCGTGTCTTTGGTTGTAGGGCATTTGTTCATGTTCCTAAGGATGAAAGATCCAAGTTAGATAAAAAGACAAGGCAATGTATCTTTATTGGCTATGGTGAGGATGAATTTGGCTACAGGTTTTATGATCCTGTTGAGAAGAAGCTTGTTAGAAGCCATGATGTACAATTCATGGAAGACCAGACCATTGAAGACATTAATAAGGTGGAGAAGACCACACCCGAGAAAGATAGTAATCTCACTGATGGTAATCCGATGAGGTTGCCCGCTCACAATTTGGAGAATGTTGAAACGGAAGCTCAAGACAATGAACAACATGGTGATGTTGATGATCAACAGTTTGGAAGTGGAGTAGAGGTTCCAATTGATGATGCTCAAGAGGAACATGATGATGATGACGATCTTGGTGATATACCTGAATCACCTCAAGTCCAACTCAGGAGGTCTAATAGACAGAAACAACCTTCTACAAGGTATTCTTGTGATAAGTACATAACCTTGACTGACGGTGGAAAACCTGAGTGTTTTGAAGAGGCAAAGTTCATTGCTATTACTGAAGCATGCAAGGAGTTGTTATGGTTGAAGAAATTCTTGCAGGAGCTTGGTTTTAGGCAAGATAACTATTCATTGTTCGTTGATAGCCAAAGTGCTATCCATCTTGGTAAGAATCCAACTTTTCATTCTAGATCCAAACATATTGATGTGAGGTATCATTGGATACGTGATGCTTTGGATGCTAAGTTGTTGGAGTTGGAAAAAGTTCATACAGATGATAATGGTGCTGATATGATGACTAAAGCATTGCCAAAAGGAAAGTTTGAAGTTTGTTGTGAGATCACCGGTTTGGCGGTTATCTCCACATAGTTGTGAGGGGGAGATTTGTTGGGTATTGGGCTCCCTTCCTATATGGAGAAAAGGCCCAAAATTTGAGAAGCCCATGTCTCACTTAACCTAGTGGAGAGGAGGCTATAAAATAAAGAGAGAGGCAGAACAATAGAGTCAGAATATACTGAAAGCCCTAACACATAGAGGGAGAGGTAGAGGGAAAATTCTGTTCACGTTTTTCATAGAGCTGTCGCAGTAAATTCGGCGCTGCAGATTCGTTCACCGTTGGATCGGACTGAAATTTTTACAGCAGGTTCGGAACTCATTGCTCTTCATTCTGACCGGTCGGATCTTTGATACGAGGTCTGAGTTGGGAGATATTAATTTCGCACTGCAGTAGTGATTTGTAGAGGTTTTCCCCTCTTGTTCTTCTCTATTTGAAAGCTTTGTTGCTTTGTTATTTGGTTGGGTGTTGGCACTAATTTGTACTATTGATTAAGACTCTTTTGTACTCTTGTTGATCATAGTGAAGCTATTTCTTTGGTCTGGACGACTCGTGGTTTTTACCCTTGATTTGAGGGGTTTTCCACGTTAAAAATCTTGGTGCCTTTATTTGTGCTTTTGGTAATTTATTATTGCTGCTCTTTGATTATTGCTCCTCATAGATTCTTGCAAGTTAGGAGAAATTATATCCGCTGCATTTTCTGGTATATTGTTTGTTGTTGTTTTCCCCATCAAGTATCAAGGTCGTAATTTAAAAGTTGTTGAATAGGTTGAAAAAGGTGAATAAGCTACGCACATGGGCACCATGTAAGGTCGTGTTTCCCTCATGCATGTAGCTCAAGAGAGTCTCAACCTTATCTTGGAGAGAAAGCTTATGTGACATTAGGTTACTTGCAACCTAAACTATCCCAATTTAACCTAATTTCACGCCCCACACACAAGCCCAACCCTTTAAGGCCCAAAATTACTCTACTAGGCCCAAAATTACTCTACTAGGCCCAAAGCCCAAAACAAGGCCCAAAACAAGGCCCAAACAAAACCTATAATATTTTTCCCAAAATACCAAATCCTAAATAAACTTATTCTAATTATTTAGAATTCAACTTGTCCCATTAGAATAAAATCTTATACTCACTCAATAGTTGAAGCCTATTATTGTATGTGTTTGGCCATGGCTAGGCTAGGACGTTTGCCATGCGTATACGAAATTTGTTGGAGAAATGACTTTCGTCCACTTATTTATATTGTTTTCAATTGGAACGAAACGATGGACTTGAGTTCATGAATTTGAATACACAATTTTGCTCCTTTAACCCCTTCGTAAACCCAAAATCATGTATTTTAATACAAAAAGAAAAACATTTCAAATTATTTGCGATACATTCTAACAACTATTTCTATGGACTATTGATGATTTATCTTAATTTTCATTTTGCCAAGGTTTTAGAAAATTTTCATGAATCTTATTAGTGATAGATTTTATAACAGAATTACCAATCCTAAAATATTAAAAATTTTAGTTTAAATTTATACTCGAAATCAAATACAAATTTAATAATTGTAAATTGAATGAATAACTTTCATTCAAATTTTGAAGTATTTGCAAAAATAACGTGATTTGTTGATTAGGGGTCTAATTACAATTAACAAAACTTGGCAAGGGACTAAATTATAATTAAAAATTCAAGAACTAAGGTGTAAATACTTAAAAACAATTAAGGACCAATTTGCAATCATTAGAAAATATATAGAAGTCAATTTGTAATTTTAGGAAATTTTAGAGGCTTATACATAATTATGAAATTTTTTTTGCAATTAATAGATAAAACTCAAATTTGTTCTTAAAATATGTAAACTATATATTTAACTTAATAAGAAAGTAAAATATAAGTAATAATTACTATTATATTTATGACATGTACATAAAAAGAAGGTGTTACATAATAGAGCCTAAACAATGTGTTACATAATATAGCGTATGAACTATTGTAAGGCCCACTTATGTTTTAACCCTTTTGTTAAGGGTTGTCCCAATCTAATTGGGCCTAAGGGCTGTCCCATAAGGTGTACAAGGCCCCTAAGGCAGCCAAATCCCTTCCACTCTTGTCATTCTCGCAAAACAGTGCTTACTTACTCTCCCTTTTTTCTCCACATAACCTCTGCTAGGGTTTGGGTTCATCCAACTTCAAGTGAGTTCAATCTCCTTCTTCCACTCACGTAAGTCATTTCAGTGCACAATCTTCTCCTTAGTTTGATCTTCATGTTTTCTATTAGGGTTACTTGTACTAATCTCGTGCTCCATCTGTATTAAGGTTTTCAACTCTTAAATCTGCTCCGGGAACTCTCGTACTCATTCGCTTAAGTATCGAAGTCATTTGTGTAACATCCCTAAAGAATATTACTTTAAATAAATGAATAAAAAGCGAAAAGAGTAGAGAGAAAAAAAACTTTTGTTAATTTTCAAACCTCATTTATAACAGTGCTCTCCCAAAACGTGGGAATTTAAAACCATATAATCGCATACATTATAATTGTTCGCAATTCAAGAAAAAATATTACAACCATAAAATAATCGAAATAGTAAACTGTTTCAAACACATGGAAACCATCAAAATATAGGAAAATATCTTCAAAGTCCCCATGTAATCTCGTTCTCCGAAGTCAAGCATCTCCTGGCTCACCTACTAAATCATCTGCTCCCGAATAACAAGTTATCCGATCATCGTCATACACAAACAGATAGGGGGAGCTATGCACATATGTATAAAATAAATATGACACCCATCCCAAAGAAAATAAATCTTACATAATCATTTTATTCTTTCAAATTACCCACCCCTGATCTCATAATCCTTCATGAGTCATATGCATGAATTTAGGTCTTGGGACTTTACTGTGCTCCCACGAAAATATCCCTTTCGTGGTCCAACTCTACGAGCCTATCCTGCTCATAATCCTGCCCCACAAACTCCTCGTTTGTAGCAAAACATCCAAGCCTTCCTCGCTCGGACCCTGGCACGCACGCAATCAACATACTATGGACTCCTCGCCCAATAGCAGCCAACGGGAACATAATTATTCCTTGCCCATCGTACGTTCGACGCATGTTATCACCATACTAAGGACTCCTCACCCATTAGCAGCCGACGGGAACTAACCAGTTCCATCACAACAAGAAATTTTTTATTTAGCTAGAGAAATTAGCGAGAGAAAATATTTGTAGCTAATCCCTCACTAATTTGTGAGGAAATAGCGAAAGAATAAAATTGTAGCAATTTTGTAGCAAAATAGCTACAGATTTGCTCGAACATATATTTGTAACGAATCCTTCACTAATTTGTGAGAAAATGACGAAGAAAATAATTTGTAGCTTCTTCGTAGCAAAGTAGCTACAAATTTACTATGACATATATTTTAGCTAATCTTTCACTAATTTGCGACGGAATAGTGGAGAAATAAAGTTATAGTTGGTCCGTAGCATAATTGCTACAAATTTACTAGAAAATATATTTGTAACTAATCCTTCCTGATATGTACTATAATTATTTTTAATTTTAGAAAAGATATATATTTTTCAATTTAAATTTTTTAAAATTATTTTTAGTTCAGATACTTTAAAATTATTTTTAATTAAAATATTTTAAATTACTTTTAATTTAAATGTTTTAAAATTATTTTTAATTAAAATATTTTAAAATTATTTTTTTAAATATAATTGTATATATTTAAATATAAATTATAAGTATATATATTAATAAATTAATTAAAATATGTAATAAAATAGGATTGGAGATTAGATATATATTTTTTAATTTTAATAAAAGAATTAAAATTCTAAGATAAATATAAATATAAATTAAAGAAAGATATAACTTGATATACTTTTACTAAACATGATTAGATTTTTTAATGACAATTTTGAAAAAGAAATATTAAAGTTGTTTTGTATTTTTTTATTTAGAAAATATCTTTATTTATTTTTAATCAATAAAGTGAAATATCATTAGTTATCCTTATAACTATTTTTTATAAATTTGAAAAAAAATAACAGTTAAATTATATTAGAAAGTTAAAATTAAAATTAATTTAAATATGTATAAAATAATTAATTGTAAGCCTTACAATTATTTTAGTTAAAAAGAAATATGAATATTGAGATAAATTTTTTTACATAATAACATTAAGATAGATCTAATTTTAACTTTAGTAAAAGAATTATAAGTTTAAAAAAAATGTAAATTAAAACAACAAAAAATATACTTGATACTTTAACTAAAAAAATATCATATCTCTTTATTACGATAGTTTTACAACATTATTAAAAATTTTCTCTGATTTATTTAGATTTGGTTATTTAGAAAAAATGTTTTTTTATTTTTTCACTAAAAAAAATTAATTTTTTATTAGCGATTGATTTTTTAGGGTTATATACAACCGTTGGAATAAAAACAATTGTGTTAGGATTTTTTAACCGTAATAACATTTTTTTATTTTAATATTTTTAATTTTTAATCTTTTACACTCCTTTCTTCTCAGTTATCTTTTTTAAATTTTTTGCATAGTATACGTGTCGGTGATTTCTGAGGGTGAAAGAGAAACGCATTCCGAGTGTGCGTGAAGATCAATCCATGGACGGTGAACTACTCAAGCTGTAGCGACAATTCGAGTTTCACGGAGCAAGCTAAGTCGAGCATTCGATTCTCAAAGCGAAACTTCGTCGAATTGGTCCAAAAACTGCGGCAACTCCAAATTATTGAACTTCTCCACACTATATCTGACAAAGAGTACATCACCCTCGTACGCTCTATCTGCTTCTTCTTTTTGAGATTAGGTTTCATCACTCACAATCTTCATTTTCAATGGATTCAGTAACCGATAATCGATTATATTCCCGGTTTCTTTTCCTTTCTTTGTTCTTTTGTTTCTTTTCCTTTCTTTGTTTCATTATTGCCTTGGTAATGTCTGTGATTTGATTTATTTTTCTTGTACTTATGCTTCAGTCAGTATTTCTCTGTTTCAGTTTAGCTTGATAATCATAGGTATTCTAGTACTTTTAAATTTTTGTAATCAATTTCACTTAGCAGTTGTTATTGTTAATTTTTGCATTTAGGAATAGTTAAATAGGATTTTAATTCACTGTTTTCAGTTTCACCTTTAAATTTGTTTTGTTATACTAAGTTGTCATAGGTTTAAGTAGTAGACATTTTAGTTAGGTGTTGTTTTGTGAATTTGACCTTTTCCTTAGCTTTCTTTAATTGATTTAAACTTGCTTAGATATAAATATTGCATTTTATAGATCATATAGTAGAGTTAAATGTAGAAGTAGTTTTAACAATTGTTGCCATTTGTCCTATTACTAATTTTTGGTATAGATTGATTTTCATATGCACTTTTTTCTTATCTTTGTTGTTTTCGGTATTTAGCTCAGATTTTAATTCTCTTTTGGTGCTTTAAACTTGTATGAGTAGTGTCAATTAGGATATCTTTTGTTTTTCTTTAAAAGATAATTTTTATATTAGCAACAACGTATATCATTGAGATGTTGAACTGGTTTAATACAGAAGATGGCAATCATACCCACACTCTAACAGAAATTTGTATCTGTGGAAACAAGTCCTGGGAAATTGATCTGAATCACTCTAAAGGTTGCATTTTCACAGACAATACCTTCCCACTTGCAGCAGCTTGTGTAACATCTTTGGCTATCCTTCTCCGTCCATTCATACCGGGCCCAAAGGCTGTCAGGTTATTACAGCCCAATGCACTCCAACCCCTCATCTCATTTGATTATCTGGATAAGTGACTGGAATTTTCCCCTTACAACCACTCTTACACTTAAAATCAAATGTTATGATCCAATTTTTTACCTGTCACATTGCAGTTATGAAATAAAGTACAGATACTACTGGAACATGACACTTGTGAAATATGTTGTGCTCCTATCAGACACTTTTCATATACTTAAAAAAACACCTATTATTAAAAAAGTGAAAGAGACAACTTATATTATAAATACTCCAAGACTTTTACTGTTTTTTTTCTTTGTAAAGCTAGTTATAGTAGGATTGAATTAATTGTTCTTACTTTAAGAGATATACTTCATCTCCTTATTTGATGTCTTTTTCTTAGTAAATACCATTTTATTAAATAATTCGTTTTAGTATTATTTTTGTGCAAGTCACTGTCATACGAAAATTGTTATATTTAACAACTTTGTTTCAGAAGATGGATATATAATGGTTAATCCGAGATTTAAAACTATCATGCTGATTATATATTTCAACATCTTATATTTAAGACATTTGTTGTGTCTTGAGTTTGTATCATATCGTCCACTTAGAGTCATAACTTAAGTGTAGACTTTACATCATCGTGATAGCAAGACAACTTGACATGATCAATTGTTATTATCTCATTGTCTATTCTATAATAATAATAATCATACTATACATTGTCCAAAACGTATTTTAAAAATGGTATATTAATTGATTAATTAAAAAGAATAAAGAGGAAAACAAATAAATAAATAAAAGTATATGAAAAATAATAAAATGAACTACTACTCCTTTTCTTCCACTAAATACCGTAATGACAGATTAGTTATAGATTAGCGAGAAACAAATTGCGACAAATTAGTTGCGGATTAGCAAGAAAAGAATTGTGACAGATTAGTTACGGATTAGCGAGAAAAGAATTGCGACAAATTAACTATGGATTAGCGAGAAAAGAATTGCGACAGATTAGCTACGAAATAGGGAGAAGAGAATTGCGAAAAATTAGCTACGAATTAGCGACAACATAATTGCGACAGATTAGCTACGGATTAACAACAAAAAAATTGTGATATATTAGCTACAGATTAGCGACAACAAAATTGCGACATATTAGCTACATATTAGCTAGAAATTTTAAAAGTTTTTCCTTCAATTAGAGATGAAATAAAGAGGGATTAGCTATGAATTAATTACGAATTAGCTAAAAATTTTAAAACTTTTTCACTTCAATTAGAGAGGGAATAGAGAGGGATTAGCTACAGATTAGCTACAGATTATATCCCTCTCTAATTAGCTACTTGTATTTAGCTACGAAAAATTTCCTAACAATTTGGTAGGTAATCTGTCGCAAAACGTTTTAGCTACGGATCAGCTACAAAATGTTCCGTAGCTAATATATAAAATTTTTGTAGTGCATGTCCATCATGCCTCCTACCACCAAGCACATCCCAGACTCCTATTGGACTTAGTCCTTCAAGCCCAAACACAAAGGTATGTGAACTTAGTCCTTCAAGTCCATTGATCACAACAACAACAAATTTCACAGCAGTTGATTCGCCTGGCGTAGTCTAAACACCACCAGGCGAAATCTATACAAACTGCCTGACGCATCTCTTATGCTGCTAGGCGGAATCTGGTTCCAGACCGCCTAGCGGGCATCTCACATCGCTAGGCGCCAGACGCCTTCCAAAAGTCTCGCTGCTCCGTCACCACCTGGCAGCCCCAACCCTACTGTTAGGCGCCTCGCGTAGTTAGTGGCCACTGCCACTGTTTTAAGACTCTGTCGCCTGGCAGCTCGCCCCGTGCCGCCAGGCGTGATACCAGTAGCGCAATGCTACTGGTTTTTGGCACATAGAACAGATTCTAAAGTACCTAAGTACTCAACATTTAAATCAAAACACACTTACAATCATCCAAATCATTTTTGCACAGCTGATTCTCAATGCACCCATTTAATCATACCATAATAATTTTTAGAATTGCACATATGCTACAAAGCAACACAAACAGTGAATCATACATTCCTGCCGCCTCCACACACCAATCCCAATCATACAGGCATATTTATAAAAACTAATTTGCACTTTTACCCACTCCACTTAGCATATTTCCCAATTTAATAGCATACCTCTCTTTAACAATGATGGTACATTCTACTTCACATTCATCCTTTTACCAAAGCTACCCGTCCATAATCATTTAGTCACGTCACATAGTGTCCTAATTACAGGTTCCATTTACATACAGTCCCTATCATACATACTAATTTATCCAGCATAACACCCAACACACGAAATCACAATAAAACTCAAAATGAGTAGCAGAACCGTGGTGTCACCTAGCGACAACCCAGACGCCGCCAGACAGTGCTTGCCAACATGGTTTTATTACCCATATTTATTTCAATTCAGCTCTGGTTCCCAATCACCCAAACTCTAGTACCCATTTTCACACTAACACAATTCCACTTACACGCATGTGACAAAGGTAATGTTTTATTCAAATTAACATCAATTCCCTCAAACAGTGCATTAATCATATTCATAAATCAAGCTTAACTATTTCCAACCCCAAACATGAACACTAAATCCCCAATTTCATTCACTGATTCATAACACATCACGCATACATCCAATCTCAATCCCATAAACTCATAAGCACATAACCAATTTGATATCTTTATACAAGGACCCAATTCAGGTAGTACAATTTCTCAGAACACAAACAAGACAAGAACAATTGGCCAAACCAGTTTGCGTCGCCTGACTGTACACACCCTGCCGCCAGGAGGTTCATAGAGAAAAACCCAAAAATGGGTTCTGTGACATGTGTCGCCTGGCAGTTCATTCGACGCCGCCAGGCAGTTTCTGGGTGTTTCCATAAATACGAAGAAAACTAAGGCGAAATAATAGACATTGCATTAAGATCATCCAACATATTACGAAATCATATAATTCATATTAAACCACATAGTAGAACTCCCCTAACCTGGTTTCCTTTGCTTAAAGCTTTGAGTATCCCTTGGTTCTCTCTTGCTTCCCCATTAACCTTCCTTGGCTTCTCACAATTCAGCCTCAAAGGTCCACTTACACTCTCAATTTCCACTGATTTTCGCACTTCTCACTCTCAATTCCCACTGATTTTCGCACTTCTCTGCCTATCCAACAATGACCACTGCTGTTAGGGTTTCCTTTAACCCCTTCAACTTCAAGCCAAAACTAAAAATAGCAAAATAAAGTTTAATTTGGGTTCTCCATCGCTTGAACCCACAACCATGCCAATGCCAAATCAATGCTCAACCTTTCAACCAAATTCATATTTCATGCTAACTAATATGATTCAATTATTATAATATCTCACAACATGATCTACATATATTAAAAATAATACTAATTAAATAACACACAATTGACATACATAAGACTTGAACCCAAGTCCTCTCACACAACATAACATTCCGTATTTAATGCCTTAATGGCTTCTACTACCCGCATTTATTAAATAATTATTTAATTAATTATTTAAATCTCTTGGCTCTTACAGTTTGGCTAGTTCTTTCCAGGTAAGGGAAGCTAGATCCTTTTGTATATTTCATGAAATCTATTTGTTTTCTGTTTATTTCATGTTGAATGGACTGTGTGTGAATATGAGCTGCTGGAATGCCTTATTGAACTGTTTGGGTGCGTTTGTGTGACTGTTGCACGAGAGAACAGTGGGGAGCACTGGTTTTCTCGCCCAAGCGAGTGTGTCTCGCCTAGGCGAGATTAATAGAGGCTCGCCCAGGCCCTTTCACGCGAGTTGTCGCTCAGGCGACCAACCCTGTTTTGAGCAAGTGAATGTCTCGCTTAGGCGAGGAGAGTCTCGCCTAAGCGAGAATGAGTAGAAGGCCATTATTCCTGATTGTCGAGCTCTCGCCTAGGCGAAAGGAGCTCGCCTGAGCGAGGGTCCCTCTCGCCTGAGAGAGACCTTTCGTCCTGAGCGAGGAGCTGGGCGATTGTGCATTATTGCTTTGTTACTTCTCTGTTCTTATATGGTCGACACATATTTGATTGGATTAATATGTTAAAAGCATGGGAAACACGGATATGCATGAGTGATATGGTTTATGGGTTGTAAATGATAAGTTTGATATTATCTTGGTATGTGACTTGAATGGGATGGTTGGTTATCAAAGTGGCATGGTTATGGCATGATAAAGGATTCTATATTGGTTGTTGGAAACATGAATTGTGTGTGGTTAGGGCGTAATTCCATGAGCCTCTAGGTGAGACCTCATGGTGGTGCCTCAGTTGGTTGGGACGTAATTCCATGACCCCTATTAGTGGGAGTTCATGGTGGTGCCCCATCTATATAATTTAGTAAGGATTCAAGGTAAGGTTGCATCCTGACACTCTAAAGAGTCAGTTAGTCTCATATAGAGCGTACTGACTCTAGTGGTGAGAGTAGCAAGAGCCTGAAACTCATTAAGGGCTAACCTTGTGTGTAGGGGATGAAACATTGTAACATTTAGCTCGGTAGAGCAGGAAAGTCCACCACAAGTGCAAGCATCCGCTGAATCCGACTAATTATATGTATCCGGATGAGTCGAGTCTGAATCTTAATCTATTGTTTCAAAAGTCATAACATGTTTGGTTGACATATATTTCTTGGACTGTGGAATAGCAATAACTGTATGTTAAACTGTTTTCTACTCTAGCTTACCCTTCTGTTTGTTGTTTGTTCTCTTTGTGTCTTTTCTCTTGTGATGATCATCAATTTATTGATGTGAGTAGATGCGAGAAATGCTCATGGTCAACAGGGAAATGGTGATTCCGCTGCGTAGTTATCTGGGCTGGATTTTGTTCATCTAAGCTTCTTGAAGGGTTGTGGCCATATATTCCTTTGTCTTTAGGCTTTATTTTGAAATACTGTTGGTCTACTTTTATACTTTGTTATTTGCATCGTGGTGTGTCTCAGGTCAATTTCTTGTTTTCTTTTGAAAAATTGTAAGGAGTAGTGTTCATACTCCAAGATCCTACTTCTAGTATTATTCTGTGTGACATTATCTTTAATTAGCGTTATTAATTAAATGGGGTATTACAACTATTGTGTAATATTTTCCAGGAAAATTACTGTTTGGTGTACTATTAGAAAGAGTATTAAATTAGAAATTTGAAGATGTTATCTTGACTCCATTGGTTATTGAACTAACGTAAAAAAAAAAAATAATTAAATGATGATAATAAAAAAAGATTCCCATGGATTTGTGTGTGTTTGTTCTTTGGGTGAGTGTTTTTGTGTGTTCTATCAAAGATTATCATTGGCATTAGCACAATATGTGTACCTTTAGTTATAATATTAATTACAATGTAGTGAAAGACTAAAACGAAAGTAAGGACTTGAATTTACAAATTATAATTTTACGATTGTTTTACATTTTGTTAAATATAAACCATAGATTAAAGTGATAACATAACATGTGACAATTTCGTATTTGTAAACTAAATTCGTAGTGTCCTTATAGTTAGCATTCAAAATAACAAAGTGAAGATGTACATAATTACTATCATTGATCATCAGACTTGAATTTAGGAGGTGCAGGCATTTTAAAAACAGAGTAAAGCAATGTTTGGGATTGGGTAATCAATTTTTCTCCCATGTCTTTAAGAATCTCTCCGTAATGTAACAACATTGCTCCATTTTGAGCCAAATGCTTAGCCCTTTCTACTTTATCCCCATCGTTTGAACTTGGATTCACCCTCTTGATCTTTAGAACATACTCTCCATCACCCACCATCTCAAGGTTAACATTCACTGCAATATCATCATTTACCAATTCTTCTTCCTTTGTCAATTTAGACACTTTATCAAATGATTTATCTACCACGTTGTTCTTACCTACACAAAAACAGACGATGTAATTAATAATTAGAATTGAAAGACATGTTAAGTGTCGGTTTATATTTTTATTTATTTATTTATTCTTTCAATTACATGTTAGTGTTAATGTGTTACGAGTCATTATCAAAGATTAAATTTATGATTTAAAATAAAATAAAATAATTAAAAAAATACGAACTAACATGACATGTCATTGGTGTATTACTAATGGAACTGAATCAATTTTTTAAAAATTGAAATTTAATAAAAAAGAAAAACTTATTTGAAACTTTTAGACCAAAATCGGACCAAAAGACTAATTAATTTTGATTTTTACTATTTTGATTCATGACTGTCCCGCTTCTTAAAAGTCATACACGTAATTCTTCATAGTGGTTGAGAATTTAGAATTAGTCATTCCTAACTCAATTCAATACAGGGAAACATGTTTGTATGTTTGTAATCATCAGAATAAAAGTCAGTTTTAAATTAACTTGGTCTGAGAATAACTTATAGTTTCAGGAACCAAAACTCTTAATGCAACTGACTATTAACCTGCTTATTCAGAACTTAATCAGACATTTCTAAGTCAAATTAAAATTAAAATTGATTTGTTCTAAGTCAAAATTAAAAAATTATATAAACAATATAAAAACTGGTCTAAAAATTAATTTATGAACAGGTCATTTCATTTCTATAGAAATGGTAATATCCTAGACTAATAGATTCACTACATGGAAAATAAAATCTGACTAAAAATTGTTCATTCCTAAATTAGTTTCAACGGGTGAAAAAACACTCATCTCACCTGATTTTACTTTTTTTTTTCTTTTCTAGAAATCCTTAAGAATAAGTTTTTGTAAAGAAACATCAATTTTATCAATTTAACAAAAGATTTAAGGAATAGAGATTTACCCTCTTGTGTAATGTGTGTTTTGCTGTCAAGTTGAATGGAATTGCTATGTTGATGTGCTTCCGGATTTTGCTCCGTTTGAGTTGAATCCATGCCAAGGAGTGCTTTGCTGAATAAATCATCCAAATATTTTTTGATGGCTTCTGCTCCCTCCTCTTCAATATGTTTCGGAATTATCAGCTTATGTCCTTCCCCGGATTCTTTGGGCTCTTCATCACCAGATTTATCTGCATCCATTGAAATTTACTATATGCATATATATAACTTTTATAGTAATTATGCACAAAAAAAAAACTCAAACTTCAAATGTGTATGTATCCCGTAACGACTAATTATTTTATTCTTTTCAAATCAAACTCAAACAGATTGATTTCCCCAATTTTTATTTTCTTATAGTAATCTTTATTTCGAATTTGTCAATTATTTGGTGATTGAATGTTTAGTGGATAAAACTATGACATTTCATTGAAAGAATCTAACTATTTTAATAGGATTATTTAATCCGTGTACCTTTTATTATTGTTGTTAATTTGTTTAAGAAATTAAACTAATTAAAAAAATAAAATTTTAAAAATTATATTATCATTCAACTAGATAAAACCAAATATTTAATTAAGTAGAATAAATATTGACATATTTTGCTGTTGATATATTAAAAAAATTATAATTTTAATATAAAGCTTTAATTTATAGTTTGTTAATCAACAAATAATCAAATAAAATGAAAGTTAATATTAGTATATAATAAATTTAAACAAAATTAAATTTACTAAATAAATATTTCCAAAATTAATTTCGCATTAACATTAATTTTTTCTAATAAAAACACCTAATAATTATTAAAATTATATTTAATTAAGAAAATTACATTTTTATAATAAAATTATAGTTTTTTAATTATATTAAAAATAAAATATATCAATACTTATTATCATCATTAAATAAAAATATATTAAAAATTTTACAATAATTATTTTAAATTAAAATCATGATGATATTACTTTACACTGTAATAAAATATATACATACCAAGTAATTTTACTGCTAAAAAATAATGAATGGAGATGTCAACATAAGGAAACATAGAAGAAAACAAGAACCCCATATATGTTAACAAAAAAAAAAAAAAAATTCGAGAATTACTTGTTCACGTACCCTCTTTAATCTGTGTATTACTCTCTGCTTCGATGCCATAGCTATGCGGATATGTTTCAGTAGAATCACCGGCGAAGAGTGCGTTTTCGAATACGCTATCCAAATACTCTTTCATCGCGTCTTGTCCCTGTTTCTCCACATGGCTTGGAACCGTGAATCCGTCGGAACCGTTCGGTTCGCCGTTCTCAATTTCGTTCACCGATGTGGCGCACGCAAAAGTGATGAACAGGAGCGTGAAGGTGATGAAGATCGGAGACGCTGAAATCGTTGACCGTGTCATGTTTATAAAGAAGTGCTCCAATTGATGAAGGAGTCTGCGTTTGGCAGAGGAATGTGTCGTTTTTATTAGCGGTTGAAAAAAGGGAGGAGGCGCAGAGGACAAGCAGCAACTAACAAGAAAATGGTTTTAAATTGCACTATTCAACTGCTCCAATTAAAAGTTTATTTTAATCTTCATTCACCTGCTAAGATAAGAATTAGGAAATCTAAAATTATGGACCGAGAATTCAAGCTTCACTGTGTAATTTAATCATATTTTTTTCTTGTTATATTTTATATTTGGCATTAAATTATTTGTAATGTGTATGAAAATAAAGAAACAAAAGTATTGAATGTCAAATAACAAAATAAGGACGTCCAATGTCTACCTTTTCTAAATTCTATAAAGGGCTATTGAAAGATTCTAGATTATAAAAATTCTAATTTACCGACAACATCCATTAATAAATGATATTTATGCTGATAATTAAAATTTTAAAATATTGATAAATATTATTTTATTAAAAGGTTTTTATCTCTCAATAATACAATTTCATGGATAATTTAATAATTTTTTTAATGCTAAGAAATTCATAACTTACACCATCATCTGAGAAAATTTATTAGTTGGTAAAGTGTTTACTTGGTCTATGAACTAGCATTTATTATACATATTCTCAAATGTAGGAAAGTTAAAAATCAAACGAGAATGAGTCTTCAACTAGCTTATGAAATGGTCTCCATGGAGTGGTGGAAACTTGTCTAAGGGTAAACAACTTTATTTTTTTTCTGTAAATTTGTGTGAATATAGATATAGAAGACTCAAAAGTAACCATTACTTTGAGAAGACTCTTTATAACAATTGCAAGAGTCTTCTTTGATGTTGAGTAAGCATATTATGAAGAAATTATTTTGAGGACTTCAAAGCCATAAAAAAAACCTCAATAAAAAAGATTGTGTGTTCTATATTTCAAGGAAATAACTGCTACTTCTTTCAGGGCATCGATGTAATGACATTAAAGAAATGCTAGCTAAGAGACAACCTAGTGGTAATTTTTAATTCCCCCTTCCTTTAATTGATGTGCTTTTCCATCCTTTAAATTTGTTCATTTCTCACTTTTTTTTTAATTATATCAATTTTTCATTTACTTATTTTATTATTTTTCCCTAAAAAAGTTGAGTTTAGTTTAACTAAGTTTCTTTTAATAAATTTTGACAAACTATTTATTTGAGTAAAAGAAATAGTATTTTATTATTTTATTTTAATTAAAAAATAAAAAATAATTTATTTTAATTTTATTTAAGAATATTTGTCAAGTTTATAAAAAAATATTTGTCAAAACATAACTTTCCCTTTACATATGACTATTGGGTGTGAAAGACTCATACAAAGGGATGTTACTTCCTACACTATCAATTTTTTTTCTTGTACTCGATTATAGCTTTAAAAAAAAATCCCAAATAGAAATGAATGAGTGTTTTTCGGAAAAGTGGGTGAGTTCCTTTCGGAAAATGATTTTGAAATTGATTTAGTATATTTTAGATAATAAAGTCTGAAAATGATGAAATACAGGTAGAAATTTGACAGGGGTGCAGTAAGAAACAAACAGCCCAAATTCTTTAGTAAGAAGACTTTGGAGCCCAAGAGCCCGCTGACCATGGCGTTAGAAGACCGTTTCTTCCTGCACCTCAAACACTTTTTTCACCACCCCAAACTTTTAAGAAAATTTTAAAATAACCATTTGATTTTGACTTGATAATTAATTTGCATCCCTAAAAATAAAGATATCGAATGTCAAAATTCGGTTAAATAAATCACCTAATCAAATTTCAACATCAACAATAAATAAATAAATAAAATAAAATAAAATAAAATAATATATATATATATATATATATATATATATATATATATATATATATATATATATTTATTGTAATACTAATTAATAATGTAATTAAGAACTAATTTAAACTAAAGAATCAATCCATAATTTTGAGTTTTAAGTTTTATGTAAGAAGGTAAATTTGGGCATAAATAATTAAAGATGAACTTTGGAAGTTAAAGGCACTTTGTCGGAGTTAAAATTTGCTCTCATGCAAATACAATTTTACATCCTCTATAATAATATGCTAATTTCAACCCACAAATCTACTCAAATCATAATTCCTTAGTAGAATGATCCTAAGTTTCCTTGTTAAGAGCCAATCCCTTCAACTCTTAATAAGCAAACCAACATTATGCTTTAGGGTTTAAGACAACCAATGGGTCAAGGCCCATTCTTAGATACAAGCTTCATTAAG